>NC_139046.1:42600767-42988267 GCF_965140915.1 Aythya marila | reverse complement strand
AGTACAGTAACAGAGTTAGAGAAATACAAACATGAATTTTGAAAATTATGTAATGTCCTCCCTTTCTTCATCCTGAAAATGATGAGGGATGAAGTTCATTAAAAGGCTGACTTAAAGGAATTGAGAAGTGTGAGGAAGCAGAGAAGGAAGTCCAATTTTGTGTTTCTTTTCATGTTCTAGAACTAGTGTTTTCTGTATAACATGTATAACATATTAACACTGTCAGAGTTTTATATGAATTTAGATTTTCTTGATTAATCTTTTGAAAATATAAGAAGTCTGTTTTCAAATATTATGTCTTGATGTAAGAAATGGGAACCACATTTTTAGCTTCTAACTGTTGAAGAGGTAAATGTCAGTCCTTAGTAGTTGTATGTAGATCTATGTTTTGCAGTATTATTCTGGGGTTAACAAATAGAAAGTGAATGCTAATATATTACAGCCATTCTTTGGCTGAAAGATGGGATTAGGAAGCAGTGTTGAAACTGGAAGTGAGTAAATCTTTACGGTTTGCATTACATGATAATATTTTATGAAGAATCCTGTTTATGTCTTGGAATGTACTGTACAAACAGAACAGTCATAACCATAAGAATCAGGATCAGACAGTGTAAATGCTTCCTGAACCCAATGTAAAAAGGACAAACATCCAGAGAAATCTAGACTCATGCTATCACTAAGTAGACCGATTGCCCATCAAATCCACTGTCATTTTCTGCAATTATAGATACAGTTAGGTGCGTCACATGACAGCAGAACAGGGATACTTGTGTGAATAAGTAAGCCCATCTAGAAAATATTGAAACCTGGCCTATTGGCCAAAAGAGAAGCATTCCTGCGTTTAACCTTAACCACATCTCACTGTAAAAAATGTCTGCTTTTGAAATTTAGAGCATAATTATTTAAATCTAGGAGGTTGTTTACAAATCTTCTGTTTACTTGTTTGATGATCCGATGCTTTTCTAGGCTAAGATTCCCTACTACCTAAAATACTACTACAGCATACAACACGATACATTTCCATGAGAAATGACCTTTGCTTTCAGAAGCATTGAGTTTTATGAAGGTTGCACAAATCAGAATAAACAATCATCTGAAAGTAAGCTTCCATTGTATTGTAGCATAATGATGAGGTTAAACCTGCTATTAATTCACTATTAATTCAAATATATGCCAGAATGGGAAAATATTCCCTATCTTGCCACTTTGTCATCCTCCTTCCACTTCTACCAACATTTTTTTCCCATTGACTACTTTTCTGCCAGATCAGTTTCCCAGTCCAGATTACTATAAATCTGCAAAACACTTTTCCTGGCATGACAGAAATAGTGGCATGAAGATTAGAACATGTGAACAGTAACATTGCCAAATACCTAAGAGGAACCTAAAGTGGCTAAAATAATACTTGCACATATATAGAAAAGAATATAAAATAGAAACATCTAGATCATGTTAGCTCTGTATTTAAAAAAGCCGTAACTGGAAGATACTCAACCTTTAGAACAGCTAATTTGCAAGCACAGCACATTTTAAGGTAAGGAGGAAAATAATTTCTGAAAGTCACAAGTCATAGTCACTGCACTTGCAGTTAGAATTAATTCAAGAATGAAACTATGGCTTGTTTTGGGTAGAATTTATATTAATTTATGGAGAACATTCTTTCTGGCCTTGGTTTGTCATTCAATCAATCTATTCTGATAAATATTTAATACTGTTGTTAACATTATATAATATTTTTAATTCAATTATTTTCTGAGTGAAATTATTCAATTATTTTCTGAATGATTTTCATGGAGTCCATGACTTATTACAGAGCCCAAATTAAAGATTTCTCTTCTATTACAAAATTTCATAGTGCAAATTAGATTCTGAATTATATTTTTGTGTTAGAACACTATAAGTGAAAAAAATATCATGAAGCTAAATTTATCTAGATGAACCAATCTGACTAGTGAAAACACAAATGGGTAATTGATGTAGTACCCAGCAGCACAAAGCAATGTACTACTACATCAAAAAAAATATTTTAATTAAAAAAAAAAAGGCTAAGTGTAATATCTAAAATTTACCAGAAAGTTTTAAAAGCTGCAGATAATCTTCACATTTTAACCCTGAGGAAAATTAAACACTAAAACTGATTCCTGGTTTCCAGAGGATACATGGCACTAGCTCTCACCAAAAAAAAAAAAAAAAAATAAAAATAATAAAAAAAAAAAATCATTATTGGAACAGGTGAACCGGTTTTTATCAGCTTAAATATTACTCTGAATTCCAATAGAACAATTCACACATATTATGTTATACTTGAATCTGTCTTTAGCCGAACAACAAGTTATTGTCATACTGAAATTCAGATTACCTTTACCTTCCAAGATACCTATTCTGGCAACCTATTCTGGCAAGAACTTAAGCAGCATTAAAATTTCAGGCAAGCAGATAAATGTCACAGAATATTAAAATTTATTTTTAATAGAATTCAGTAAGTAGCTACAAATTGTAGAATTCATCAATAACACAAAAACTATTTGGAAAACTAGATAACAGTAGGACTGAGACAAGATTACTATCATACTATAATTTGTTGGAGCTAGTGCCTCGTCCTTGTTCAAATCAGTTTTGATTTTGAAAAGTTTTCTTGCATCAGCAGATGTGTTGATAACAAGATAATGAAATGCATACAGCTTCACTGCACAACTATGAAGCATTCAGCCCTGCATCATCATCATCACCCACCTTTTAGAAATATCTGAAATATCTTCCTTGAACTGCTAATGAACAGATAGCATAATGGACAGAATCAACCTCAGCAGAGCAAGCAGGTTGAGGGGCAAAACGGCTAGCCACAAACCAGACTGCTGTACAGTAACACTGTGTATCACCAATAATGTAGACGATATCTACTTCTCTACGAACTCTCTTTTTTTTTTTTTTTTTTTCCCCCAAAAAATGTTCAATCATTTTAAACAGAATCAACTTCAGTTACAAGTCTCTATTATAGGGTGAAAAAGTCACAGTAAGTTGACAAGCATAATTTATTTATGTGCTCTAGAATTAAACTAACAGATGTTATGAGAACTCTTGGCTGGGATGCACAGAGCAGACATTTCTACGTCTATGTCAATGCCTAATGATATCACAAGGATTAAAATAAACAGTAAGCTAACCTTTGAAACCTAAAGGTGTATTTTTATTAAAAACATGAGACAATAATAGATACTGATGATAACCAGCAGTTGAAGAAGCAGCTGTTAAAACAAGCAAAGGGAATTGTAGCCACTACTTGAACTGAATTCTGTGAAAGTCCTTAAAATCGAGGGCAGATCACATGACAAGTATACCACTAAGATAAGCAGCAATACAGATATAACAGACATCATCCTACTGTTTGCAATTTAAAATTGTGATAGCTTTTTCAGGATATCAGATCACATTAAGGAAGAAGCTGATCCATACATTAGTATAACTACATTGCCTTCATACAGATACACACCTCTTCAAGATTTGTTGTTAAATCTTTACAACACTATTCAAATATATATATTTAGGTTTATACTTTTATATCTTTTAAGCCATGGGAACATCCCAAGGAACACCCTGAGGAAACAGACCATTTAAATTATCTTGAATTTGATTATGCCATTCTCTGCTAGTGAAGCTGGTATGTGTCTGCACAAAAGTATAAAGCATAAATTAAATTTTCACCTCACATTAGTCTTGAGTGAAACTAATGAGCTTAAGCTCCTCTTCTCAGAGCAGTGTTTCTTTTAACATTAAGTAGCCATTGTATAAAATTTCTATCTCAAGTATGATATTATGTGGGTTTAAAAATCCATAGAAATAATGCAATCTTTGACAAAACCAGGAAGAAAACAAACAAACAAATAAAAAACTTTGAACTTAGTTACATCCATCTACTATTGCATAGCTCATCCAACTTGCAAATGCATACTCTGAATCCTACTGCTTTAGTAAAAGTTTGTTTTCTTTAAGGCTAATCCTTTTAGAGAGTACAAGAGTCAAGACCCCTGAAAAGTGCAATGATTGCTTTCACGTAGATTGTTTGGTTTAGGAAGCAAATGTTTTAAAAGAGGAAAATGTTTGTTGTTTTATGATTCCTTTGCACTGCTATAGGTTTTACTGATAAGATCTGAGTAGATCTTATCTCCTTAATAATTAGTAGATCTTATCTCTTTATCTCAGTAGATCTTATCTCCTTAGCAATTAGTATTTCTCACTTTGAATTTAAAAGCCATGAGTAACAAAAATGAATCTTTCATTAATCGGGTACAAGCTTAATTTCCTCTCTTTCAGCTTTCATTTTTATTATGACTTTGAATTTTTCTAGTAAAGTAAATAGAGAATTTTTTTTATTTTTTTTTCTCAAGGGAAAATGGTTTGTTATTTTAAAATTACAGCACTGAAGATCAAAATAAAGTGACTGTTCATTGTACTATCCAAATAGCCTATCTTTGTACAAAAAAACCTTTCATTTTCACAACTAAATTGACTAAAAGGCACTGTTACCTAGCAACATTCATTGTGTTTATGACCTTTCAACCAATCTGAGCTCACAGATGTGCTTCTGAAGCTAATAAACATACATCATACAGTCCCCGCCTGCTTTGATGAAATATAGAGCCCTTAGAGCAGACTGTGAAATATCCTTTCTAAAAAAAAAAAAAATAGTGATAACATAAAAATTACGAAAATTGGGGTACATTTGAAAATAGTTATAGAAGTCTACACTATGAACGTGAAACGTCTCTGCAATCAGTCTGGTGTCTCTTGTAGTAAACTGAAATTTTGCCCAGCAATTTTTGGCCTTGCACACAAACACACTAAGTGTATAGCTGATAGTTTTTTGTTGTTTTGTTTTGTTTTTACATTAACGAACATGCAGTTCCTGACTTCTGAAATCAAGATATCTTAAAGAAACTTGAAAGAAAAAGGGGTTGGATTGTGAAATCACTCATTGTCTGAATTTCAAATAGTGAATATTTGTTTTACAAAAGATTATGTTTATGGATATTCCCATGCTTTGTACACATGGCAACTAAATTTAATTGATAAAAATTCTGTCTCCACATTAATCGCATACAGTATTCTGAGGTGAAATCATAAATACGGAGTTTCTTTGCACTGTATAATATTCTGAGCTATCCTTCCAGGGAAAACCCCTATGTTTAAAGATAACTTGAAAGTTAAAAGTACTATATAAGTATTCTTGCCTGTTTCAGTTTTAGTTAGCTTGCACAAATCCCCAAACTAAATTGCAATTATAGTCAAAAACTTACATTACCAAATGACATTTGTTGGGTTCCATCTTTATTTTCTTT
Source organism: Aythya marila (assembly GCF_965140915.1). NCBI lineage: Eukaryota > Metazoa > Chordata > Aves > Anseriformes > Anatidae > Aythya > Aythya marila. Next base: position 42,982,931 of record NC_139046.1, on the reverse strand, counting down.
TCAACTCCGCCCATACTTTTTCTCTATTTATAACTGAAAGCAATACACTTTCTAACACTTCTGACTTCATGTGGAAACTGAAAATAAAATTCTACTTTTCAGCTTTTTGCACCATCACCAATTGTAAAGAGTTTGTAGCACTAACTTTAGAAAGATTTGTACAAAAGCAATTGAACCACAACATAGAGTTTGGCTTGTTCTTCAATAATCACGAGCTGGAGTAAAATTCTTTCTGTTGCCAAGGAATTAGGAATTATACATTTTTCACCAAGGATGTGGAAACGAGTTAATTGCAACTATTTATATTATAGAATTGTTCTTAGCATAGAATAACCTGAGGTGGGAGGGACCCACAAGCATCATCAAGTCCAACTCCTGCCTCCACACAGGACTACCTAAACATTAAACATCAAACCAACAAGAGTTGGTTTAAGAGTTCAAATGCTTCTTCAACTCCAGAAGGCTTGGAGCCCTGGGGAGCCTGTTCCAGTGCCCAACCAACCTCCTGGTGAAGAACCTTTTCCTAATACCCATTCTGACCCTCCCTTGTTGCAGCTCCATGTTGTTCCTTTGGGTCTTGTTGCTGTCCCCAGAGAGCAGAGCTCATCACCTGCTGCTCTGCTCACCACATGAGGAAGCTGTAGGCCACCATGAGGCCTACATGCCTCATGGGGAGCCTCAGTCTTCTCTTTAGGCTAAACAAAGCGCTCAGGTGCTCTTGTAGACATTTCAACATCTTTTTTGTCCTCCTTTGGACACACTCTAGTGGTTTTATACCCTTATATTGTGGCACCCAAAATTGCATTTCTAGGTAAGTGCATGTAAAATGCATATAAAAATTAATTTCTCAGGATAATACAAGTAGATATCGTCAATTCCACCCTTTAATGTAACAAAAATTATCCAGGATCCAGAGGTTGATTTCACTTTCATGGTTGCTCTGCTCAAAGGGTGCTGGAGAGCACTTGCTTTTATACTAAGCCTTAGTTAAACACCACGGTCACATGTGGTTGGAAGTAAACTACACAAGGGCACCTGGTCCCCCTTGTAATTCAATTTTGCATTTTCCTACTCCTTTGCAAGTTTCCTGAGCTGTTTTAAATTATTTAGCTTTTTGTCTCTTCTCCTCAAATAGAGGAAAGGACCTTGAATAGATTTTCTTGTCCATTTGCGTGCAGCAAAATGCATCAATCATTCCCCACATTTCCTATTTGTTTTCTAAAATGTCCGATGAAGTATTTCACTTTTTTTTTTTTTTTTTTGCCAAATAATCACATTTCATGCTTTCCTAAAGTATTTTTTCTTTATATATAACTTTTATGCTTTGTCTAGTTAAAACCAATATCACCCACAATGAACATAACGAAGAGTTCTTATCCCACTCAGTTTTCCTCTGAACACTTAAGTGGCCTGGTATTTCTGTTATTTCTGTGTGATTTTGTCTCTAGATTGAGCTAGAGACAAAATGTTCTTTCAGAATGACTGTTTAAATACCATGTTTTCCAGACCTCTAATGATTATTTTTATTTTCTGTGTCTTCTTCCTTTTGGGCTCAAGGTATCATTTGTACTGAAGAGATAAAATATTTTCAAAATATAACAGTCTTTAAATAAAATATTGTTATTTATGTAGCTATTATGAATTTTTTTCCATCACAGCATGATGTTGTACTCAGATCCTCCTCCACAAAATTATTAGTTCACCAGTAATCTTCATTTTGCACTTACTGATGTTTTCTAAATAAAATACTTGTACTAATTTAATTGCAATTATTTAGTTTAAATCATTTTAGTTTATGTTAATTTAAAATTTGCATCTTAACTTCTGACAGGTTAGCAGCTCCTTGTGACTTTGTCTCATTTGGAAATTTGTATCCTGCCCATCCCACCATTCAAATCATCTATGAAAATATCAAATCGGACTTGAGTCTGGACCCCTCTATGAGGAAAACCACCTAATTTGTCTCATGAGTTTGACAGCTTAACCTTTAAAAAATATTGTTTGCATAAGTCTTTCAAATGCTTGTTTAATCACCTTTTCATGGTTTCAGTCAGGCCACAATACATTAGCCTCTTAATGGTTGTCATTAGCGCATTCACAAAACCTTCACTTTGTCAAGATTCATTATGTCTATCACTGCTTAAAATTCTTTGTTTTAATAAAGGAAATTGCATGGGGTTTTGGAAATAGATATTCAGTAACAAATGCAACTAAGAGTTATACTTTTTGTTTTGCAATTGCTTTTGTAAATCTTTGATCTCAGTCTCAATTACATTTAAGAAAAAAAAATCACATTGAATTTAGGAATGAGATTTCTAAGTTTTACCCTTTAGCAAATATTCCATTACCATGGAGATTGACTCTGACCATTGCAGGCAGCTCAGTTTCAAATAAAAGATTAAATAGTAATGAAACTCTTTAAAACCATGAATACAGCTTTTAGTAATGATAAGTAAGATAATAATTTGCGTGATGTGATTTTCTGTGCTGTTTATATTAACCATCATACCTGAAATGTACAAAACAGCACCTACAGTAGGACTGCAGGAAACACTAAGCTTAAATGTTTCCTTTCTGGCTTGATAATAAAACAATAGAGAGAACAGTAACAATTTTATGAGAGATGTGGCAAGTTGCACAGTAGCTTCATTCTTTAGCTAGTTAAGTACAACTATTTTTGGAAAAACAGAAGGGCAAAATTGTTTGAAAGGAAAAAGCAAATAGATAAGAACAACAGATGGAACAGCTTTTTTTTCCCATTTTGTTTAAAAGAAATAAAATAATTAAAAAGTAGTTTTAATGAAAAACTGAGTTAAATGTCATTCTACAAAATTATTGTAATCTAATGATGGTATGTTGATTTTGTATTTAAAAGGTGATTTACTGCAATAGTCTCCAATCAACAAACTGGATGTGCATGAGTTCAAAATGCTATATATTTATTCAGTCAATTCCATTCAGAAGGCTTAATCAAAAGATTTACTCAAAAAAGCAACTTCTTACAAAATTCAACTTCCAAAACACCTAGAAAATTAAATAAGAGCTAATAGTCCATGAATAAGTGAAGGATATGACTGAACAATCACACCAATAGAGCTCCAACCTCGAAGTCTTATCAAGACTGTAATACCTTTGCAAGGAGAAAGGCAGAATGAAACTTGGATTTTTTTCCTCAGTAAGCCAAAAGGGTGGTTCACATTTAGCCCGCTGCTCTGACCACAAACCTCCTCATTTATTACAAGCAAAGAGACCACCTCTACACTAGCAACATCACAACCATTAGCCAGAATCTCAGAGGTGCACACACAAACATGAGAATGGACATGGTGTTGCAGTTCCATTACATGACATTTACATGATCATAGTGTGTCACCTAGTGATGAGTAAAAATACTTACACAACTTGTTGCTGAGCAATTCATACAGCTGTCTTTTGAGTACTTCCCCAGTCTTATCTTAGATTTTTGTCTTGTAATCACAACCTGTTAGCAAGGAGTTCCACAGTTCACTTGTCTATATAGTAATTCACTTAGGCTATATTTAAATTCTGGGACAAGAGCCAACATACCACTCCCCAGTCATCTGAAACCTTAATTCACACAAAAAGTTAAAAAGAAAGAGGGGACAGAACAGATGACCACATCTGGTCCAAATCTGAGTTAAGATGTACACACAGATCTGGGATCCTAAATCTCTACCTCAAGAACTGAGTCATATTTAACTTTTGAATACCTTATATACGAATCACTTTTTTTTTTCTTTTTTTTTTTTTTTTTAAAGGGTGTCAGCTGTCTGTCAACAATGTCTAGAAATCAGCAGAATTCTAATCAGACAGCAAATCTTGTTAGGTGTCCTGATCACCCCTTATGCATCTCACCCCTATCACTTTCATACCTTGCATTAAATTCTCTTGGGTTGAATTCCCAGCTTGAGAAATACTTTTGCTTGAATAAACTTTTGAACTTCTCTACATATTTTTTAAACTTCCCTTCCTGACTTCTTGATATTTAGTGCTATGACAGTTCAATTGTTTCAGAAATATCTTGCATTCAGGAAATGATTCTTATTTCATTACTTTTGCCTTCTAACTCCCTTTTTTTCAGTCATTCCCTTTTAAAGTTCAAAACCACACAGCTACAAAGAACTCATTAGGAACACAAACAACAAAAAGCAGTTATTTTTCTTCATTTCATTTTTTTTTTCTTTTTTAAAAAAGCTTAGGCACTAATGTACAATCTATTAGAACAAAAAGTTTCTACTATAAATGTAAAGAATCTTAGAGCTTTAAAGAAAAACATGATAATCTACAGCTTGAAAAATAGCTTGCCATTATTTTCATCAAGTAAACAATGTCCTTTTCTTAAAATCCATGGTAATCTGTTGTTAACATTCTGTTTTAAGTGATTTAAACATATCAACTCTACAGCCCCACACTAGTAAGTATCACTCTGTAAAGAAAAGCCTATCTCTTCCAAGTAGCACATAAATCATGTGATTTTGTAGTTTCTATAGTAACGATTTATTTTTTATTGAACAGCAGAGTAAATCATTTTATATAATCTTCAAAACTTATTAGTTGCGCTAACATTGTGGTATCTTCTCTCCAAATCTCTTCTTTAAGGAAAAGAGATAAGATTGTATCAACCAATGTCCAACTTCGGCAGTGTTCAACAGCTTCAAGTGTGCAACAACAGGGGAAAAAAGATAATGAAATTATGAACTCATTAGTCATGGAATTAAAAGAAGCAAACTAAACCTGATCTAAAAATCTCAAGACTCTCTGAAATCAATTGCTATGCTTATAATAGTATTTCTTTTTGGAACCAAAACATCAGCAGAAAGCAATACTTCATAAATGTCTGTTAAAAGCAATAACACATGATAATCAGTACCACCACTCAGTGTTTGATGCATATTTACTTAATACTTTGTATACAGAGTAGTTCTAATAACTGGCCTGACTCAATTCCTTTCACTATGCCATGCTGTACACATGTTCTAACAAAGCTTGAACGTGGTCTGCCAAAGTCTGAAGGACTTCTTATATATGAAGCTCTGGATTAGACCCACACAGAATAATATTGACAAGTGATCTACAGTTAACTGTAACACTAGAATCTCCAGTCTTTACTGGATGCAGGGGGAAACCTAGTTACAAAAGATGAGGAAAAGGCAGAGGTGCTTAATGCCTTCTTTGCCTCAGTCTTTAGCGGCAAAACCAGTTGCTCCCTGGATACCCAGTACCCTGAACTGGTGGAAGGGGATGGGGAGCAGGATGTGACCCTCACTATCCGTGAGGAAACGGTCGGTGACCTGCTATGGCATTTGGATGTACACAAGTCGATGGGGCCAGATGGGATCCACCCGAGGATATTGAGAGAACTGGCAGAGGAGCTGGCCAAGCTGCTCACTATCATCTATCAACAGCCTGTGCTATCGGGGGAGGTCCCAGTCAAGTGGCAGCTAGCAAATGTGACTCCCATCTACAAGAAGGGCCAGAGGGCAGACCCGGGAAACTATAGGCCTGTCAGTTTGACTTCAGTGCCAGGGAAACTCATGGAGCAGATTATCTTTAGTGTCATCACGCAGCACTTGCAGGGCAACCAGGTGATCAGGCCCAGTCAGCATGGGTTTATGAAAAGCAGGTCCCGTTTGATGAACCTGATCTCCTTCTATGACAAAGTGACGTGCTTGGTGGATCAGGGAAAGGCTGTGGATGTGGTCTACCTTGACTTCAGCAAGGCTTTTGACACCGTTTCCCACAGTATTCTCCTCAAGAAACTTTCTGCTCGTGGCTTGGACTGGCGTACGCTTCATTGGGTTAAAAACTGGCTGGATAGCTGGGCCCAAAGAGTCGTGGTGAATGGAGTCAAGTCCAGTTGGAGGCCAGTCACTAGAGCCATTCCCCAGGGCTCAGTACTGGGGCTGGTCCTCTTTAATATCTTTATCGATGATCTGGATGAGGGGATCGAGTGCACCCTCAGTAAATTCACAGATGACACCAAATTAGGTGCTTGTGTTGATCTGCTCGAGGGTACGAAGGCTCTGCAGGAGGATCTGGATAGGCTGGACTGATGGGCTGAGGTCAACTGTATAAAGTTCAACAAGGTCAAGTGCTGGGTCCTGCACCTGGGGCGCAATAACCCCAAGCAGAGCTACAGGCTGGGAGATGAGTGGTTGGAAAGCTGCCAGGTGGAGAAGGACCTAGGAGTATCGGTGGATAGTCGGCTGAATATGAGCCAGCAGTGCGCTCAGGTGGCCAAGAAGGCCGATGGCATCCTGGCTTGCATAAGAAGCAGTGTGGCCAGCAGGGCTAGGGAGGTGATTGTCCCCCTGTACTCGGCTCTGGTGAGGCCGTACCTCGAGTACTGTGTTCAGTTTTGGGCTCCTCGCTACAAGAAGGACATGGAGGTGCTCGAAAGACTCCAGAGAAGGGCAACGAAGCTGGTGAGGGGTCTGGAGAACGAGTCCTATGAGGAGCGGATGAGGGAGCTGGGTTTGTTCAGCATGGAGAAAAGGAGGCTCAGGGGTGACCTTATTGCTCTTTATAAGTACATTAAAGGAGGCTGTAGAGAGGTGGGAGTTGGTCTATTCTCCCATGTGCCTGGTGACAGGATGAGGGGGAACAGGCTAAAGTTGTGCCAGGGGTGTTTTAGGTTGGATATTAGGAAGAACTTCTCTACTGAGAGGGTTTTGAGGCATTGGAATGGGCTGCATGGGGAAGTGGTGGAGTCACCATCCCTGGAGGTCTTTAAAAAACGTTCAGATGTTGAACTTAATGATATGATTTAGTGGAGGACTTGTTAGTGTTAGGTCAGAGGTTGGACTCGATGACCTTGAGGTCTCTTCCAACCTAGACAATTCTGTGATTCTGTGACTAAAGCACTTGCATAAACTACAACAACCATAAAGCTTTCTCTGTTATTTTTCATGCAAAGTTTTAGATTAAAGATCTCCAGTAAGGAATAATACTTGCTTACAATTTTAAAGCTACTTGTTAAAAGAAAGAAGATAGTTTGATTTGTTTATGTTTTGTTTTGCTTTAGTTTTTTAATTATATGAAACTACACCTATTCTTTCAAATATACTTTTCAGTCTAAAGATGATGTACTGCCTTTGAGTGCTGCAAAACCAATGACACCATCAAAATGTTTACCATATTGTATGGAAAAACAATTTATTAACATAGATCAGCATGTGCACTTTATCTCAAATTATTTTTGTTATAAGATACAGATCTCAGTAATACCCTTACTAATACATGCTAAAAAGCAAATCTTAGCAACAATCTCAGTACGCACAAAATAATTTTATGAGCCTCATCATCATCATTATTGAAACCCTATTCTCCATCTCATAGATATGTTTATTCCTTTCTTTTTACTGAGGCAAACATATAGTTTTTGACTACGAGTTCAGTTTATTTCATAAGGACAGGAAAACCTTTGGGTATGCATAATTAATGTTTTACAAAGAAATGCAAAGGGACATACTCTCATGCTTTCAGAATACACCATAAGAATCATTGCTGGATCCTAGCTATTATATGCATACGCACCTGTTGTTAAAAACTACTGTTGAGATTCGAAGATACTCAGCAACTTCAAGTTCAAATGTTTACATAGAACCTTTCGAACAAAAATATTTTATCAGACTGAAATGTAAGCTCTAACTCTGAACAGCCTTTATTGCACCCATTTTTCAGGGCCTAAAAATGTGCAAATGTCCTTTTGAAAACTTAGTCCTTCACTTTCAAAAACTACAGCCCTGCAAATAGCAGCTGTACGTGCTAATTTTGTCTTCTGAAAATAAAGCTGACTAAATACCTCCAAAGTATTATTGAGATTTAGTGATCTTCAAAAGTTTTTTCCCCATATCTTTAATTCAGACACATACACATCAATGTAAATGTGTGGTTTAATTCCATGGTGAATTTGGCCTGAAATATAGATTAACAAAATTGGAAACAGCTGTGCAAGAAACTACTTTCCTCTTCCATTTATAGTATTGTATCCCAATATAAACTCCATCATTTTAGTATAAAGTGACACCCCCCACTCTCTCTTCTCATCCAGATGTTTATGGATTTTTAGTTAATCTTCAGTGAAATTGCCAAAACCAACAAAAAGTCTTAACATGTAAATTCAACATATTGTTTCATGCTCATCATGGCCTTTTCTGCATCAGTGCCAATCCTCATTAGATTTCAGATGTACTTTGGTCGACACTGCTACAGAAAAGAACTCTGACTCATCATCTCATTGTGGGTTGAGTTTTTATTTAATTTTTTTTTGTCTGATTCATGAGCTGTTTTTTTGAAATTCTAAAAATGGTTCATGAATTGCTTGGGAGATGAGAAAATTAATAACAATGATCCAATTTACTGTACATTGAATTGAACTGATTATCATGCAACATACCGATAGACTTTTTCATAGCAAATAAGTTCTACAGACAGAGGTTTTATTTCCCTTCATACTGGACATGTCATTATACTGTAAAATAATCATTAAGCTCTTAGGCCAAGATCCAGCAAAGCGCTTAAGCACTTGCTTAATTATAAGTTTACACAAACTCTGAAGTGAAACTATAGAAGAGTCAAATTATATTCTTTATTATAGCTATGACTTGAACTTTAGCATTATGCATATACTTAAATGTTTTAATGAATCTTTTGCACATTTTAAGATGAATAGTACTATATAAATTCATAATGTCATGATATTTTGTAGACTATTTGCATATTTATTTATATGGAAATATTTATCTTTTTTTAGAATGTCTGTAACACTCTAAAATTGGCCTGTCCCTGGCAGGTCAAGGGCCTATGTTCACCTCCAGCTGATTAATACTAAAAATTGCTAGTTATCATATTGGAAATAGCTTTAGCATGCTTGACTTACCATATTTTTGAGCAGTACTGCATTCATACAATTAAATAATGCATTTGTTTTTCAACAGTTAGGTTAGATGATTCTCTTGTGGGAGCTGATTGATCCACTTGCTTATGCAAAAAATAATTATCAGAAGCACAAAGAGCTAGTTTGGGAACTTTCATTTTTAGCATAGCCAGTGGTATGTGCATATATTACTCCTATTCTAATAAGTTCTGTAACCTAATAAGTTGCCTTAGTCATAACCTTTCAATGCGGTAATTTTCTTCTAAATTATTGCTTTATGTGTGTAGCCTGTTTATTAACTGGAATAGGCAAAAGAAGCCTATTTTTTTTTCTATAAGCAAAAGAAGGTATTTTTGTTGTGTGTAGACAGGCACTCCAGCGTTGTATATTACCTTGCCTAGCATTTAGGCAGCTAAGACTTGCGGAGGATTATGGAATCCTGAGCTAAATGTTGAAAATCACTGAAGAGCTTATGGCACTAGACATAAGTCCAAACTAAAAAGTTGGTTAACCGTGTTGATCAGGGAGCTGCCTACAACAACAGTGTGGAATCTCTGAGAAAAGATGCACGTGCCATGAGCGATGTTCCTCTCTTATCATTTAGCCCTACCTTATTAATCAGTCTTCTGTTTCAATATTTTTCTAAGATGTTAATATACAAAGACTAGATAAATATTACCAAGACACAAAAGACTGTTATATGAAAACCACCAAGAGGAATCATTTTTTTTTTTTTTTTTCCCTGTAACTCCAAAGAGTTAATTTTTAAAAAGAGGGACATTACTTCTACAGTTTAGTGATTTTTGCACCAGCTAGTGCATTTGGTATGGAGTCAGCTACTAAAGGAGTGAGTTGAGTGTTACTGAGGTACACTTACTAAATCAGACCCTTAAAGGATAAACAGGATCACTGGGATGTGACTTGGGTGTGATAGATTCTGGTCAGGAAGTTCTGGACAGATATTTTCTTTATTTCCGAGGCAAAAACTTTTGTTGTTATTGTTATCCCAAGATAGTAAAGTATTTAAGCATATGTACTTATGTATTTAATGAGTTTCCTCAAAGGCAGCAAATTTGTCTAATGATAGACTGGAGACTCCATTGCCCGATACAGGCTCACAGGGTAGGAGCTTGGTTTATCCTGTGGCACCAATACACACCTTAAGATATCCTTACAGTGTTATTTGGATTATGACTTATGGTCCAGAATTTTACTGTTTTCATTTTCATAGGAACTGCACAGCTAAGAACAAATGTCTACTCTGAAAACTCAGATTTCACTTAAAATTTGAGAGAAAGAAGATCAAATTATTAAATGAGATTAGCATAAAATTTCAGAAAACTAACTGAGTTACACTGCTTCTGAAGATTAATATCCCATGACAATGAGCTTTGATAAATTGGTCTAGCTGAATATCTGTTCTTATGATTTTAACAGCGTGTACGTAATAAATGAATATATAGGCTGATTTAAGAAAACCTCTCATGCTATCTCCATTTCATGGGATACGTTTGCACTACAGTAAAATCTTTTTTTTTTTTTTTTTTTTTTCAGTACTATAAGTCTTCCACTGAGCTATGTGTATAGAACATCACTTCCTTAATTGGTAAGATAAATACTCAGGAAAAAGCATTGTTCTCTGTTCAATTCTAACTGATTTCTTTCCATGGTACCTAAACAGCTTCCAAAGTTGCAAATTATTGCCTGATCTAACATGTAATAATGACAAAAGGTCTTTAATCATAACTTAGTTATGTATATATATAAATATATATTTATAAATAAGATGTAGCATGTAAAACCTCAACTATAAGTAATAGAAACAGATATGAAAAGAAAACAAAAATAAAAATGAGGCATGTGATAATGCAACATTAGAAGAGACAAAAAATAATTTTGAGAGGATCTGTCAGGATTATTTCAGACAGAACTCAGAAAATACTGTACATTGTATGGAACAGAAGCAGCGCTCAACAAGTAATCTCTATTCTCAATAACAATTCTTAATTTATTCTTCTTTATTTAATTAATTCTCTATTTAATTACATTTCAGTAAAGTAAGGTCACTTGCTTTATTTAACTTTTTTTTTTTTTTTGCTGTTTCCCCCCACCTCATTCTGAGTGTGAAACTCATAGGATTATGGACTGCTTTTCTTTAATGCACTATGAATAAAAATTCTGCTTAACAAATACCATGTCCAGAAATTCTTATCACTGTTAACTAATTCATGTTAGTTAAGACTTGTTTCATGTTAGTTAAGATGAGGATCCCTTTTCATCATGCACTGTGCAAACTGTACAAAAAAAGGTCTCTTAACACTGAAGAATTAACAAGAATTACAGGGAACACATTTGCTCAATTCTTTTGGGCTTAGTTTGCTTTAACAAATTTGCTTGCTTTGTTTGAACAAAGTCACTTACACAATCTTCACAGACCATGTAGCATAAAAACTTATTTTGTGCACTTAGTCCTACTAACATTGAGAATAAAAAAAATATTTAATTTTCTGAGTCCCATATATATATATAACTTCAAAAATATATTTTGTTTTTGTTGTTGAATGCATTTGCATAGCAATTGCTTCACGGTTTCACACACTTGAGAGAATCCAATAGCCACCACAAAACAAACAAACAAAACAAAACAAAAACAAACAAACAAAAAAGCTTTTCCTCCCTCCCCCTTCTCTAACTTTGAAGAAGGCAGAATACACATTAGGGAATTTATACTGCATTCCTTTGGCATTTGTCAGCTCAACACTATTTGAAAAATAAAACAAAAACAAAGCATAGCAAAGGACAGTGCTATACTTTAATACTCTTAGAACAGTATTAGCTGTCTGAATATTTTTTCATAGTTATCTTTTTTAGGACTCACAAGTGATTGCATTTTATTTTTCCCTCATAAAAGTATTCTGAAATTAGATTGACTGAAATAATGCTGCTGGACTGTGCATCTTTCTTGGTGCAAAGCAACCATTTTCTGGGGATTCAAAGAAGTCCTTGGAAAACAAAGAAAAAAAAAATAAAAAGGGAGGCTAAGGTTTGTTTTCAATGCTTCAATTAATTTTAGTGAAAAGACAAACAAACCTAAACCCCCCTAAAGTGGGATGTCAATATAAGACACACCAAGGAATTTAAAAGACAAAATGTATACGAAAAACAAAATACTTGCAGTTCTGCTAAACAAATTCTTAAATTCTGCATCAGTTCATTTGTAAATACAGTTACCATACAAAGACACGGTCTCACCAAACTTTGGCAATACTATTACATATTTCACTTATAATTGAAAGCAATCTTTGTTTTAAAAGTGGAGGGAAAGCTGCAAGTACCTGAACTGTACAATGTTTATACATTCATGTATTTATTCCCAATGACTTTGTCATGCAAGTCGATTCAGCTCTATATGCATACACAGTTATCCATTATATCAAACATACTGCATGAAAAAGTACATAACTACAAGTACGTACAAGTACATATTTGGAGGCTTCTTCACATACAAATGTTCTCCTATAAGTATTACCAACCCTTTCATGAATTAAAGATAAATGAAAGAATTTTAAGTAAAACTCTTAAGGCAATTTAAAGAGAAAGTTCAGTTAAGATCATTTTTTCAACAAAAATAACTCTGTACTTTAGGAAAAAAAAAAAAAAAAAGCTTAGATTTTTGATGCACTAAAGCATTTTTCCGTTAAGAATTCTCCCACAGCCACTCAAATTCTCAGAGGAATTTTTCCTTTTTTTTTTTTTTTAATTAGAAAAAATTTTAATGTCTATTTTAACAATTGTACCTACTTAACTATGTCATCAAAGTGGATTTGCCATTTTTCAGGCCAGGAGTTCATTATTATATCCATCATTATTTTTCACAATGATAAGTACTATCTTTATTAAATGTTTGAGTCAAAGATCAGTAGTTTTTATGGTTCTAACTTGCATTATTTCATAAACATTAAATAATCTTGCATCTAAGCAGGGTTAGGCTGGATTCTCATATGTTTACTGATAACATACGCACAGTTGACCAAAAAGTGGTATCAATTTTTCCAGCTAGTACTCTATCCTCTACCCTTAATGCTACATCATAAGAACTTCAAACCTTGAAACCAGGTGACACTGATTGCTTAATTGTATTGACTTTTTGTTGACCATAAGGGTGGCTGACTTATTTATCAGCAACAAAGGCATCATGGTTTGATGAATGCTTGACATCAAGAAATACAGAACATGTAAAAATGAATGAACAAACAAACAAACAAAAGACTATAGGACTTTCTAATGTGTTATTTTAATTTCAAACTCTTTATTTTATTCAAGTACTGAAGACAAGACTTGTATTATCAGAGAAGGCCTTTTCCCATCAGCATTTATGTAAGAATTCAGAAAAAGGTTATAGAAAATGTTCAGAGGAGCATTTATAACCATGTTCAGCAACATCAAGTAAGACTTCTCAGAATCACAATCTGGGACATAGGCAGATATGTTTTACCTTTTTTTTTTTTTTTTTTTTTCTTTTTAACTTTTTTCTTTTGCTTCCACAATTTTAGAAACATTTTTCATATGATAATTCTGAATGGCTCCAGTGTCCTTAGGTACATTTACTTACTTTTACATACATTTTTTTTACATAATTTACATACATTGGGGAAAAAATGTAACAGATTTATTTTTTTTAATTTTTAAAAAATACGGTATTTAGGGCAAGCACAAACGATGGATTGGTTAGATTAACTTTCTAAGACATGCACATAAGGATACAGCATGCATAAGGATCTGTGCTGTGTATCTTCAACAACAATAGGTACTACTTGGTGAAATAAAATGATTGCACCTACTGAGTTTTCAAAGCTTAAATCATGCTGAAGAGAACAAGGATTTTAAACACTGATATAAAATTGCAGATATACTGAGCTTATTTACCAGATCTTGACACTGATAACTAACGTTTGCAAAGCAACAGAATAATCACATTTTTATAGGTGTCTCAATGCTGTGCAGTGCAGTATGCCAGTAAAACAAAAACAACTGTTTGAATAATTCAGTGCAAGTTTGTGACTTGCATTAAGTGTGCCTTCTATGACACTCTGAAAGATTAAGGTGTTCATTCAGTGCAATGCACTCCACTCCACTCACTTCCCTTTAAGGGAACCCTTAAAGGACTAGAAAGAACTGCTCACAATGATAATTAGAGTGGGTCTGATGTGATTAGAAACTAAGGTACAGTAAGTAGCTGTGTTTTAGACCTAGTGTCAGAACACTGGAAGGTATAAAAATGTGAAAAATTAGAAGGGAAAACTGAAAAATTTTAATTGTAGAAGTGACAATATGGGCATCAGCAGATTTATGCCACAAGGAAATATTTTTATTTTCATTACTTGTAGGTACAGAAAAATTCCCCAAAGTATTTTAAAGCCTTTATACATGTAAAGGAGGATAAAGTTCTTCCTTACCTGAAAAGATTACTCTGGCAGGTGATAGCAAACTTATGATGGCACTCCACAGTGGTTTAAAATGTTGATACCTATATTCTGTATGAAATGTTTAAAATATAATTCTGAATATAAAATGTCATGTCCTTATGATATGACAAGAATATATCCACAATTAATCACTCCAAAAATATATACACTTAAACAAGGTATAAATTCAATGTGAGGCTTCACTTTTTTTTTTTTCTTGAAATACAGATTGTTAATCTAAGATTTTCTTTAAATTAGACCTAAAGTGGTCTAATTTAAAGTGGTCTATTTTAAGGATTTGAGATTAGCTTCAAAAGATTATGGATAATTACAATTTTATCCAATGCAAGGATAATTTCTTAAGATGAAATATTGAAATAGGCATAAACCTGAAAACTTTCAGTTGGAATCTCTGGCCAGTTTTTCAGAGGTTTATGGTCCTACAAGAATTACTGCTGAATGTAACAAAGGTTAATTTTCACTAATTTAATAATTTAAAATTCTACTTCAGAACAGCGCTGCTTGGAAAAATATAGACCCCAGCTCAGCAGCAGTGTCAATAAATACTCTAAGAGATTCTTATGTAGATATTACTTTACTTTATATGCTTGTGATGCTAGCTACTACTGAACAAGAAACATGACAAGAAAATTATGTACAAAAATTCTCCAAACTACACTGTCAATTTCATAAAAATGTTTTTAATTCAAATGTGCAGTACTAGAGTTAAAGTTTAGTGAAATACAGAGAGAATAAAAGCATTCTTAATTTTTAAGATGACAATTTTTGCCTAAACTATGTCACATTTGTGAAAAGACACAAACTGCTGTTCTCATTTTGGCAGTTTCCTACTTAATGAAACATATAAGTATCAATAAAAGACTTATTAAATGAATTTAAGGCAAACTGTATCATTATTTTGTTATTCAAACATTTTAAAAACTGCATAAACCAAAGATGTAAGTAATACCTAGTTAATACACGACTTTTCCACTGAACTTCTGAAAATAGTTTAATCTATTAACTCTATTAAATCTATAAACTCTGCCACAGTATTTGCAGTCATAAACACATATTAATTTCTCTGCACTGGAAAAAAGTATTTCCATTGTGAGACCATATAAGCACATGAAGTCTTAAGATTTTCCTGTTTGTAAAAGTTTCCTTTTATTTACTTTAAACCGCATGTGGTTAGAGCCTCTTCTAGAGGTGAGTGCAGAAGCACAGATGAGAGCCTGAGTGTTACATATAATCATCCAGTCTTGTAAACTCATGCAGAAAGATGTAACTGTGGTTCAAGAACTCCTTTTGACTGTATACCTTCCCTTCCTCCATCTACAGGAGGAATAGTTTTAATAGTTTACGCCAGATGTGCTGAAGAACCAAATCAATAATTACTGTGCACTCAGGTATTTGGGATGTTATGTCATCCCTTAACTATAATATTTTGGAAAATAATCATTATTATTAATTAGTATCTTAGTATCTCTATACTTCGGAGAAGAAGGATAATTTATTAAGTATGAAGTAAAAGCAGACTGCCTTAAGTTTAGTACTTCCAAGACATCTTAACAAATAAAGTATAATATCCACTTACAAAATGTAAGTCTGACAGCCAACATAAAAGGGAATAGCTATACAGACCACTGAACTGTCTGAATAAAGGCATGCAATACTGTTACATATAAAGTGTTACAGTCACACACAAGCCAGATCAGCAAAAATTACTTGGTTCCATAACCAGTGGACCTAACTTCGTATGCTTAGGATTTTTTTCTTTTTCAATTTATATTATCTAACTCATGCTGTGCACTAAAAGTTCAAATTTAATGTTGCTTGGTGCTATCACCAACAGTGGCAGGGGAAAACTATCACCAACTCAGACAGCTGTACATAGTACCTTGAAGTGGCTTGTTTATTATTATTGGCATGAATTTCACAGCTTAGATACTTGTATATAAAGCAACATGAAATAAGAAACATCCTTTATATATAATACCAGGTAAACGCTAAATAACCTACTTCTATACTAAACACACAGCCCCATATTTCTAAGCAAGTTAGTCACTTGAATTTATTTTTCTTGATTATTTGAATTATCTTGCTTCAGTCTTTACTGCTAAGATAAGCCCTCAGGAATTTCAGACCCTGGAGACAGGAAAGGAAGTCCAGAGAAAGGAGGATTTTCCCTTGATCATAGAGGACCAGGTCAGAGATCATCTAAGCAAACTTGACATCCACAAATCCATGGGCCCTGATAGAACGTACCCATAGGTGCTGAAGAAGCTGGCCAATGTTATTGCTAGACCACTCTCCATCATCTTTGAAAGGTCATGGAGAACAGGAGAGGTGCCTGAAGACTGGAAGAAAGACAATGCCATGCCAATCTTCAAACAGGACAAGAAGGAGGACACAGGCAACTACAGGCCAGGCAGCCTCACCTCAAGCCCAGGAAAGGTGATGGAACAGCTCATCCTGGAGGTCATCTCTAAGAATGTGGAGGATGTGGAAGGTGATCAGGAATAGTCAGCATTGAATCACCAAGGGGAAATCATGTTTAACTAATCTGATACCCTTTTATGATGAGATGACTGGCTAGGTAGATGAGGGGAGAGTGGTGGATGTGGTCTACCTTGACTTCAGCAAGGCTTTCAACACGTCTCCCATAACATCCTCATAAACAAGCTCAGGAAGTGTGGCTTAGATGAGTGGATGGTGAGGTGGATTAATAATTGGCTGCATGGCAGAACTCAGAAGGTTGCGCTCAGTGCTGAGGAGTCTAGTTGGGAGGCTGGTAGCAAGCAGTGTCCTCCAGGGGTCAGTACTGGGTCCAGTGTTGTTCAATTTATTCATCAACAACCTGGACGATGGAATAGAGTGCACCCTCATTAAGTTTGCTGGTGCAATAAAATATAAAAGATATTACATAAAAGATAATGAAAATAAAATATAAAAGATATTACAAAGGTATCTAAGCACATTTTTAGTGCTGGTTCTTGTTTTCTCTGCAAGAGACACTCCACAGCACAATATCATGTGAAGCACACATCAGGATATACACTGACATTCATCAAAGTGTTTTTATTTTTGTTTTATTTTTATGGCAATGAGTTCAAAGATCAGGTCACTTACAGATCATGTGTAATGGTCTTACATGAATAATTTCATAAGACCTTATATGTCTGTCATAGTCTCAACAGTATATAAACAGCATTTTGTGAGTGCACAGGAGGTATCACAAGAGATGTAAGACCAGCAAAACACAAAGCATATATGTGAATGGACTAAGTTTTACTGAATTTTTAGCAAAACTTTTAAATATAGAAAATGGAAAAGTCTGACGCCTTCAGATGTCCACTGCCTTTCATGGTTCCAAGCGCTGTACTTCTTATCAATTCATCATGGGTAAATTAAAATTATTCATGCAAGCTTTATTTATGTCTCAAAATCATTTAATTAATGACATAGCATGAAGATAAAGTAGCATATGAAACTTCTTATGTGACCTAAAATGCCTACGCGTTTTATCACCACAGCTATTAAATATTGCTGTATCATGTTGTCCATTTCATCTAGAATTTCAGACCTATAAGAACAGTCCAGGACTCCCTGCCAGCTAATATGCTGATATTGATATTCGTCCTATTTCTTCTAGGAAATGGAATGATACTTATCTCAACATATATTTCAGACTTCACATGCTTACTGAGATTGATAAAATTTTCCTTGGTGCTTCAGTTAGGCTGTGCATCTCTGTATGTATATCTGATAAACAGGAAGCATGTATGCTGTTTTATGTATAGTATAATTATAAACTCTATATCTAATTGAAGTGATAGTGAGAAAATACACAATAAAGAGCAACATTATGCCATTAAATTTTTCCAATAAATAAACTATTTACTGCCTTATTGCTTACTGTGATTTTAAGGAAATTAGTACATTATATTGATACAAAAATTAAGTATTGAATTCTACAGCTTTTAAAAATGGGGAAAATAGCACTTGTGAGAGCATAATTGCAATGAAATTATGTATAAAGCAGAAAGAATAAAAAATTAATGTAAGACTTTCCTTATTTGCATATAGCACTGCAGGGTAAGTATAAAGTATTTCATTTGAAAAATAGTATGCAACCTTGTGCATAACTAAAAGCAAAAATAATGTGCAATATTAAGCTGGATATTTACTGAATCAAGTGATCAGCAAGAAAGTCTTTATTTGAGGACTATTTTTATTCAAAGTAATTGCTATTTGAGGAAAATATCTGAGAATCTTGCATTTTGAATTTTTCAGACCACTTCATGTGTAAATGATGTCATGCAATTTGGCCCTAGAAAATGTAGTGTGTTTTGATAAAAACAGTGGTCTTAAGAGAAAAAAAAAATAATATATATATATATATATATCAATATCATGCTGTGTGGTTCACCTGATATATTCTTTACAATTTAACTCTTGATCTATAATCTTTATTTCAAAGTAACAATTCTAAAAAGAATTCAGAATCTAAAAAAGTCATCACAACATGCATTACATACACTTACTGTTTTGGACTTGCCAAAATTCCTATTACTAATTTACTACAACAGTAATGAAATCTTATTACATCAATAAAAAGAAAGAGGTGTTCATCAACAACCTACATCATCTTTTGCCTACAGTTGCTAGTATCAATCTTACAGAGCTGATAATTTAGACAGAATGCATCAGCATAAATTTTAAATTATGAAATGCAATATTGTAAGACCTTGTCTACTTTTATTACATAGGAAATTAACCTCTCTGAAAAGAGGAATCTGGATATCCTGAATATTTAGATTATTGATTTAGCCTGTTTAAGAAATAAAGTATTGATATAAACACAAAGCCTTAAATATGTAAGAAGTAGAAAGAAAAATGTTCAATACCATTGACAGTCAAAGTTTGTACCAAATTACATTTGAGTGCCAAAAAGCAATAAAAATATTCTAGAATAGCAGTGGAGACCTAAGTGCTTTACAGATCTGCTTTTAGAAAAATGTCAGGAAACTGGCAGGAGCATACAGCTCTATGAAGTGGAGGGACAGGATACTGTGACATAAAACCAGCAGCTAACACTGCTAGGGCTAGTGTCCAGGGTTAGGGCCACTCAGAAAGACCAGGTTTACATGGTCAGGCTTAATCTAAAGCAAAAAAATCCCTGATTCCAAACATTTGGAAAATACTGTCCTATGAAGTTTGCTTTGCTTCTAACAAATATGAAAAATGTACATATTTACAAATATGTACAAATCTACAAAATCTAAATTTGTAAAATTTACAAATTTACAAATCTACATTTAATAAGAAGTAGGGGGAACAGAAGTGTTGATTTGAACAAGACGTTGCATAGAAATTTGAACAATATCATCTAGATTGGTTAGATGGACATGATTTTGGTCCACCTACATGGTAAGAAAAATAATCAAAGAGCAAAAATAAGGTTTTATATTATTGTATTTTAAAAACCTTTGCATTGGGAGTGCTATCTCACTAGATAAATTTGAATGTCACATACAATTCAACAGCAAGATTGGAAGTGGCAGGAAGAAGAAAGCATTCTAAAGCTCAAATTATCATTGCCTAATATAAAGCATAGGAACTCAGACTCTCTCTGCCTGCTTGTTAAATACTCTAATTGTTGTTTACTCATTTTGCTGCTCAGCTTGTTTGTTATTATTGATTTTGTTGTTGAGTATTTTGTTGCATTTTGTGCCTATTGTGGTTTGGTTTTATTGTGCATTTTAATGCAAATGTGTTTGTAAGAAATGATTCTGTGTTACTGTGAAATTTTTTGGTTTTTGTTTTCTTTCCCTTAAAAACTTTGCATCTCAAATCTACTCTGCTGCCGAATGGACCTCTGTATCACACTTGGCTAAGTGACAAGATTATACTGGTTGATGAATGTACTTCAGGGTATCTAAATAATATACCAGTACAGACAGATTGTATAAATGTAAATAGTCCTTTGATCATTCTCATCAATGCGTATGGCTAGTAAACAAACTGCATGGATTTTAAAAACTACCAAGACTAAGTCACAGAGTAGACTAGAGTCTGACCCATTTTGCAGTCTTAAATCCTGCTCCTGGAAACTACTTAGTGATGACAGACCTCTGCATTCATGTGGAAACTTGCAGATTGCAGTATTTGGGAAAACCAAAAATGTGGTAATTTAGCATAAACTTCTTTTTGCCTATCACTTTAAAAGATATCTAATTTTTCTCTGCTTGTTTCCACTGAGCATCAACTTTCATTTTAGTAGCAGTAATAATTAATATGGATTTTTAAAGGAACAAAAAAAGGCTAATCCTTCTGGGACAGGCAGATCATATCTACAACAGTGTGCAGTCTACATGAAGGCACTACCTTGAAGATGGATAATACATTTTCCCATAAATAATTTCCCATAGACTTTGGGAAATAACCCTGTAATTGACATTTTAAAAGTAATCACGAATCACATTGCTAACATAAAACCATACAACTATATATCCTATGGCAGACCTACATGCATATATCTGCTGACTGCTTTCTGAAAAGTGAAAACATTATCCTAAAGCCAGCTGTCGACCTACATACAGCCAAACTTAAATCTAACCACATTTAAGCAAATCTGGATTATTAGCCATGATATTTTTTCCCCAAAAGTAAGTGCTTTCCTTGTGAACTCAAGACCATACAGCAGGAATATTAACAAAACTATTACAGTACCAAAGTTGATTTTTTTTTTTTTTGGATAAAGAGAAAATGGAAAAACAAAAATAACTTTAAAAATTTTATCATTACTGCTTGCCTCCTAAACCAGGAAGACCTAGTTTTTTCTGGATTTGCATAGAAAGGTAAACTGTTTCTAACTCTTGCTCTCTCAATGTTTTCCTTTATGTTAAAAGGCATAGAAAAGTTGCTCAATGGCTTTGAAGAATGTGATGCACTGTTCTTGTACTTAAGAAAATATTATGAACTGAGATACATTAAGAAAATATTATGAACTGAGATAGATGGGACTGGGCAGCATCCTTTCCCAAGTGTATGTTTGAGAGAAAATTATTATTTTTTCTTAACAGTCTTCTGGCTTTTCCCCACGTTTCCTCAGTTTTCAGAACATAGACTAACTTTGGGTTTGGGATTGACTTTCAGAAAATGTTCCAATGTTCAGTTAATGGATGGTGCTTGCAGAACAAAACAATGCACTGCCAGCAGCCAGCTCAGAACAACTAAATATTTGGACCAAACCAACTGTGGGAAGCCTTTATTGACCATACTGAACCAAAATTTTAGTTAGATTAAAAGAACTGTAGTAGCTCAGCATTAAGAATTTGATTGAAGTGGTCATTGTCTTCTTTTCTTTCTCTCTTCCCTTCTGTACGGAGTTAGATGCTAACTTTAAACTCACTTTTTAATGAAATGTTTCCGTTAGAATGAGAAAGCCATTTTAGCACAGGCTCTAGCTAAATGTTTGTGTTGTAATGTATTGTTTTAATAACAGTTCTATGAAACATGCTTCTGCTAGAACCTGGATGGAGTTGACTAACACGTTTATTAAAAGCCACTACACGTTAATTGAATCATCAGTGAGAAGAGTGCATACTGTGTACCAAATTCACTGTGGGCATACTTGGTTACAATATGGTTAAGTGAAAAGTACTTTTGAACATAATAAATCCAGCCCCTGAGATTCACTGCTTTGTCTTTTACACTGTGTCATTAAATAGGTGTGCTTTAGAATACTAAGTTAATTTTTTTTCATTAAATGTCCATTATCAACTAAGCAATATTTAGAAATTTTATGTACTTTATAGCAGATTTTAGTACTGAATTCTGGTTCCAAATTCCTTTTGCTTGATTAAATTTTCCCCTGCAGCCTGTCTGTCTCTCCCTGATGCGTCTGACTCAGTAACTGGGAAAGAAGTGTCTTCTATCAATCAATGACAGAAAGTGCTGAATCTGAAGATGCTGACTGTGCGCCATGGAGGGCAGGCAGGCTGCTGATAGCAGTCAAGGAAAGTGGAAAAAAATTCTATATGAGTGTTAAATGCCATTTAAAAAGTTTTCCAAAGATTAATCAGGAAGAAAAAATATGCTCATCAAAAGTGCAATAAAATAATTAACCTGAGAATGGCACTTACAGAACAAAATAAAAGAATTTTATTGCCGCTTACTGGGAGATGAACATTCTACAGTGACAATGAATAAAAAAACAACATGCATAATGATTGTCTTTTCAATATTGTATGCTAAATAAGATTTTAAATATTCCACAATGAACTGAATAGAGATTAAGTAAACATTACTACAACTGTTTAAGAGCTCTTAAACAAGGAGGAATGTTTACAGCAACATGTAACTTCAGTAATGATTTCACAGATTATAACCAATTTCCATGAAGAACTGTAGTGCTTTCCATTGCTGTGAGACAGTGATTATTATTCACTTTCATTGTCTATTAATTAGCTTACATGTAAAATAAGTGAAAAATTTAATTTGTAACAATTCTAGGCATGTCTACAGTAGCATGTTTAATTAAATTCAGATTTATACGTCCTATCAAAAAATATAAAATTATCATTCTAAGAAAAAGTGTAATTGGCTTGTTTAGGAGGAGAAAATCAACCTCATTATTTTCGCAGTCAGGAATGAAGTTTTCACTCTTCATATGCAGACTTCATATCCATTAAGTGTACAAAATAACTGATGCTAGGAATTGCCCATTTAAATACTGAACTTAGTTTTTATTTTGTAGTAGCGTTTCCTTTATTTTGAGATCTTTCTTTTTGAGACGTATTTCTGAAAATACTGGCTTCTTAATAAAATCTAGGGAGCTCCTTCATCAAAGAAGGGTTTGGCAAGGCCAAAATTGCACAGGTAGTGCCAACAGAAAAGAGCCATGTAGAAGAATAGGAACTGATTTTCTGCAAAGCCAATTGATTTGATAATTGTAGCCCATATTGGCAGACAAATTCAAGATGTCATTTAGCAGTGCTTTGTCAAGGTTAATGAATATGCTTGTCTCTGGCTAGTAAGAACAGCATCACTATGGATCACAATTAGCTTCTCACAATCATCTGTTGTTTACATTGCACAGAGCAATGTGCCATTTCATAGATACAAAACCACCTATTTTATGTTCTGTCCTATACAAGGGAACTTTCACATACATGTGGCAAATTGGCTGCACTGAGTTACCAACATGAAAATTCAGAGTTTTTAAACAAAAACGCTATTTAGGGAGTGGAAAGACCATGGGCCAAAAGCTAGTTAAGAGCTTTGAAGATGAATTTCCAGCCAATGCATTATTTTCCTTTTGTTTGTTAGTGTTCCATTCAGGATCCTTGTAGATTTTCATACTGGGACTGGGGAGTTCCAGCTGAATCATTTTTCATTGGTCATAATCTAATTCTGTGAATTGCAAACCTTAACTTAAAATTTCAAATCATGTTTTTATTGAATTAGTTATGTTTCATCTATACGCTGTAGAAAAATGTGACATTTTCAAATTCTGGGAAACATTATTTAACCTTATGCACACAACTAGCTACCAATCTTCCCTCCTTTTTAAAATTTATATATATATCTGCATATATATATATAAAACCTTAAAAACCTTGGTTGGTGTTCCCTCATTTCTTTAAACAATAACATACATTATTCTGTATATAAAAATAACCAAAGAATAAAATTGTATACATTGATATTTTCCATGTGAAGAAAACATTATGTACCAGAGTATTTTGTTAACATGTCTATTTCTCTGAACAAAAATCTATCTGCTCATTAATTTTTGTTGGTGCATTTTTCTCCCAATTCTGCAAGAAATTAATTACATTCTCATGTATACTCACAGGAATCATACTTAAAATCATCACAAATTGCTTATGAGAAACAGAGAGCATTTGACCCATGCTTTGTGTTGAATAGTTGCTAGCTTGTTATTTTATAATCATGAGGGCCCGTGACAAAAAAAAATAAATAAAAAAAATCACAAAGTAATAATCTTGCAAACCAGATCGTTCCTTCTACCTGACAGTGTTAGCATTATAGACTATTATTCATGTCATACATTCATTATTGTACTCTCTGTGAGACACTAGAGATCCACAGTACTGAATTGATCAAGATGGGTTATCAGATATGACAAAATATGGCACCATATGGTCCATGATTAAAAATCAAACTAAATTGTAGTCTATAACAACCTTTAATGTTAATTTATTTCTCCTGATAGCTGCCTAGCCACTAAAGACTTGGGTGATAAGTTTAAAAAACAAAATCCCATAAAATGTGTACAGTAAGAATGTAATAATTTACACTGGCTGGAAGTTCCATCACAAATTACTGCGTTTTATGATCTAATGTACCAAGTAAGTGAACAAATACAATTAAAAACAAAGTAATGTGCCTTAAAATGCACTTTATTCATTTGTTTGACAAGTATAATTTTGTTATGATAGTACTTCATAGTATACTTGTAAATGTTCAACAGTGCATTTGGCAAAAGTAATGTAGTCTAAGTAATGCTAGATTTCATTAAAATACAGTTACAGCATCTTCATCTAAAATGTAGAAATATTTCTACTGTATGGAAGTATATAGTATATATAGTATATAGTAAGCAATTAATTAAGAATGTACTTTAGCAAATCAGGTATATTGCCCATGAAAAGAATATCCAAACTCACTTATTCTTCCACCAGTAAGTGGGAGAACTTGTTAACTGGCTTTTAAGACTAGAATTCAGTCCAAGTGTTCACTACAAAATTCATAATATTCCCAACTGAAATATTGTTAATGTGGTTCCTTTTTGCCACCATGAAACCATTCCTAAAATGAACAGGGCAAGCACGGAAGACTGGATGAAAAATACAAATGAATCAGTGAAAGTTAAATATTTTCTTCTTATCAGAGTTTTTCTAATGACAGAAGGAGAATTGGATTCTATTAAAGTTTTCCAGGGGTAGGTCTGAAAATGTGACTGTTTTCTTTCTTCGTGGAAAAAATATCATTTCCAAGTGGAAAAGTACGGAAAATGACTTTTTCAAAGAAAGAAAATTATTGCTCATCATGTTTCAATAGTAGCCATATCCTCAACAAGAAGTTAAAGTCTTAACATGTACATTATGATAGAAGCTACTAATGTGATAAGGAAAAAGACTTTATCTTGGGCTATCACACAACTGGTGCAAACTGTGCATCGGATCCAATTCCCAATAAAGTCTATAGCAATGTTTCCACTGATGTCACTGGCACAAGGTCAGTTCCTGCAGGGGAAAGCCTGGTCCTTCCAGAATCAATTGAAAGCACAATGGAGTCAAAATATTACACCCTTCTCTAAGGTACTGGTGACTAAAGGAATTTTCTTAAAATAGTTCACAACAGTTTCATAGTTTGGCTTTTTTACAGTATAAAATCCCCCCTCCTGTCACTGCCATTACCCTTGAGACAGGGTAAACTTTAAAAGTGAAGGACTGCAATTACGTGTCATTATGGTAACCAGGCAAGACTTGCAGCAGCTTTGTTCTGTGCCCAGAAAGGAAAAGTGTCTAATGTGTGTTTTGTCTTTAGGCCAGAAAGAAGTGGAGGGAAGGATTTTGTTACTGAAAGGCATGAGAAAACTCAGGTCAGTGCACAGTCCTAAGTCAAGAGACATTAGGATGGAGCACATAAACAATGCATCTACATCTTTAAATTCTGTTAGGTGAGACGTACTGACATGAACAAGGAATATGCTACCACCCGCTGCATTTTACTCTTCCCAACAAAACTATAGCATATCTATGCACCGTGTGCAGATCTAGTCAAAGGACTTCTTAAAGAACTTATGAGAAGCTTAGTCTGTTAAAATTAAGGTCTTATTTTTTTTCTTAAATATTTTTCTTTTTTTCTCAGTAATCAGAATTTCAGAATAAAAATCAGAATTTCTGCTTTGAAAAACATTCCTCTTTACTTGCAAGGGACATCTAGAGATCCCTATTCCCCTTTTTTTCCTTTTAATATTAGGAACAGAAGAGAAGATGGACAAGTATAATAACTGCAATATTATTTTCAAATATTTATTCTTTTTTTTTCAGAAAAAAAAAAAAAAACATTTTGAATGTGCCTTTTCGTATTTTTTAAGAAGATGAAAGACATTTTTTAAAGAGTTGTATTCTTTATCTTCATTTGTAAGGGAGGGTGAGTAGCCAGTTAAGCAAGAGCAACATGCAAACTAAGGAAATGCATAGGTGTAGTCCTATGGATCTCAATCTACTCTTAGTTTTGTCTTCTGGTAATCTGGTTCATACTGTCACACTACTCTTGGTCATAGCTCTTGTAAGCCCACATTCCCATAAACTACATAAGCAGCATTTCTGTTGAGAATCAAGTCCCATACAATTCCTGAGAAACATTAAAATCCCTTCTTTTTAGCTTGTTGCTTCTTTAGAGATTCCAGCAAGATTTCTCCAGCTCTCACAAGTCTCCAGACATGAATTGATTCACACAAACAGTTGTTCAGAAAAAGCCTGTTCTACTGAAAGGCATGGTGCATTTTAGTTGCTCTTATTGTGCAGGTCTGATTAGTAAAGCCATTTTGCAAGCACCTGTCACTCTTGTAAAATTCCAAAACTACTTTTAAGAGTGATGATATATGCTTTTCTACCAACCAGTTCTCAAGAGAGTCAACCAAATAAGCAGAAAATCAATAAGAACTTCATTTTCAATTGTCTTATGCATTTTAGCTGTTTGGACAAACAGTGAGACATTTCCAGTCATTCAAGGTACAGACACATTATCAAATCCAATCTCTTTTCCAACAGGGAAGAAAATACCCTCAAAGGTGAAATTTTCAGCAGCAGTAAATTTGACACCGTTTTTATATAATCTACTAAGAAGTATACCAATCAGAGGCCACAGGAAAACCATTTTGTTAATTTATTTTGCAATCCCCCTCCTCCCCACTCACAAGAGGAGGCACGAAGGACCAGTTTGTAAGTGTGCTCAGTTTAAATAGAGCTTCTGAGAGGTTATTCCACTTAAACATTGTGCATGTGCAAACAACATGTAAATCCCTCGCGGCTCTCCTCCTTTCTTAGCTTAGACCTAGCTGCAGGATGGGAGAAGAGAAAAAGAAGAATGCTTTTACCTGGTGACCTCTTATTTAGTGCGTAGCTTCAATATATGATACAGTTACTGCTATTTGTATATAAGCAGAACGTACTAGTGGACCCATCCACTCAGGAAGAGTAATAAGAGGACCACTAATGACTTAACAAAAGCAATTTCACATTTTGTGTTTATTAAAATAACTAATATGAGTTATAGCAACACTTAGGAGTCAAGTTGCAGAAGAATACTTCTCTGGTAGGAAAAAAAAAAAATAATCCCAAAGTCTTTTCTTGTTATAATGATCATGAATCCCAAGAGCTAAGATTAAAGGCCAACATAAATAGGTACAATGGTCTAGTCAAACAGAAACTGCAACTGGGTAGAACTGAAGGAAGGAAGCTATGTCAGAACAGATTCAGAAATTATGGCAGGAGTCACCCCAGGACATTAATGCAAAACTGCAAGGCACTGGAATTAGTCTGGAGCAGAAAACAGATCTGAGCACCAGCCAGGCATTGTAATATAAATAGTTGCTACCCTGCTGGCATGTGGAGCTGACAATATCCCAAAGGTTTATGAAAATGAGAAGCAATGTGCCTGTAGGTAGATACGTTAACAGAATGGTAACTGAATAATGCTGGTCATCACAATGTACTTTCAATTTTATTTTATTTTTTTTTAATGCAGTATAAATGAATAGGGGACAGGGAAGGAAGAGTCAAAGAAGGAAGGAGTTTTTTGTGAACATAGTGGAAAAACAGGAGAAGGAAATATACTTGTTCAAAAGGTTAACAAGACAGATTAGAATAAAGGACTCCATTGACTGCTATTGTCACATAAAACATTAAATTTGTTCTAGAAAAACAAAAGTGGAGCCTATGGTACAGTGACAAGCTGGACAACAGTATTTCACAGTTAGCAAAAAGAAGTGAGAGACTGGAGGAATTAAGACCTCTGTGCTAGTTTGTCTAGGCTTGAGGCAATTGTTTCTTACAGGAATTCAGAAAGCAACAGGAGAATTTGAATTTTGGATATAGATCCAGATCTGGAAAACAAAGGCAATTTGTCAGTACCAGTACAGAAAGTTGGATCCAATCTTAGAGGAAAAAATATGAACTCAGAAGTGAGATGACCCAGCCCAGGCCTTTCTGAACAGATCCAGGAAAACAGACTTTCGCCATCCTTGGGATCATGAGTATCTGCCACAATAACAAATGTCAAGTAGCACATCATTTATGCTACAAGAATAGCTACCTTCCTAGTCAACTGTAGAAAACCAAATAGTGACTTCCAGATTTACTTCCATACAGCTCTTCCACTTATTCTGAAGAGCCTGGCCATTTCTTCAAACTTATCTCAATAATTTAAGCACTACGGTAGTCTCTGAGCAGACCAGAGGGTTATACTGACCTGAGAAAAAAGCATTTCTCAGTTTGAAAAAGTGTTGAAGTTTCATTAGTTTTGTTGTGTGTTGCTTTGTTGGGAAAGAGTGGGTAGCAGAAAAGAAATGCTTGAACAACATATCAGAATTTGATGGAAGCCACATTTCCAGCACAAAGCTATCATCTGTTGAAAATCGCCTCGTACCAGCTGATGTGTGTGTTGTTTCATTTACTCCTTATCAAAAAAAATAACATATATATGTATATATAAAACCTTGCTTTTCCTAAGACTAAATAACCATTTAATTCCTAAGCACTGAGATATCCATTAAGAACTCTCTTCCTGCTGAGCACAAACGTTACAACACTTCAGACCATACTCTGCTAACTTTATCTTGTTGCATGTGAAATGAATGCAGAAATCTAATTTTTTTTTTATATAATCACAGCAGAAATTCATCTTTCTTACTAGAATGCTCTGATTAAATTATTGACTTTCTCATGTAAATCTAAGAGTTATATATCAAGGAATTCAAATCTCAGGAAACTTTCCTGCTATTGTCAGCATTCACTACAGAAATGTAGTGTTACTCTCCCCCAGTCTTCTTCCACAAGCTGCTATGGTAACTAAGAATTAGCTGGTGTGAATACACTGTAATTCCTTTTTTGTTTGTTTTGTTTTTGTTTGTTTTTGTTTTTGTAAAATATACAGAAATATTTTTTATTTTTTAAAAATTTGGTCCTCCTGTACATAACTGCTGACACAGTCAGACTAAAAGTTTATATCTATCATTATTACAATTAAGCATTTTGTGTTATAGTTGTGTTTACAGTCTCAAATAGCATTTGGTAAGTGGAACTATACACTGATATGACGTATAAAACTTATAAAAGAAGAAACACCACCCCACTTTTAGAAAATGGTCCCAGGAACAGAACTTACAAGGGCTATTTCTCCTAGGCTAAAACCTTTCTCTTAAAAGTAATATTTTGCCTTCTCATAAAGTATGCATCTTCCCCTTCCAAATGTGAACCTGAAAAACTCCTGTGATCCAATGACTCCTGTGATCCAATGTAACTAATATTGCATGTACTACACAAGGCAGAAAGTATTTTGTAGTTGAGAATAAATTTATCCACCTCTACCAAAGTAACTCCATTTTGGAATGGATTAAGCCATTAAGCTCAAGGAATATCCATTCCTTAAGATCAACACCATACATTAACTGAATTGATGATAATATTTGTGCACTCCAAAATCAAAGCAGTCTTCTGCAAACTCATATTCTTTAAGTGATTTATTACTGAAAACATGCATAAGTATTTTTTCTCCTCCCCTGACTCAGTACAGGAAGGCAAACTCACGTGACTTGTCTGTGAATTTTCAGTACTCCAAGAAAAATCCATATCATCTGAAGTTATCCAGGTCAAATTCCTACTTCTCTAAAATAACACTTAATTACTTACTTGTATCAGAAATGTAGGGACTTTTTTTTTTTTCCAAAGAGCAAGCACAATAGAGACTGGTTCACATTTATTTTCATTCTATATTACAAGAGAAAATCTTATTGGAATAGTTGATAAATATGGTAAAAACATTTTTAATTTACTGTATTTGTGTAGTACTGGCTGCATTTTGAGTACTACTATAATCCTACATCTGAAGTTGTTAAATGATATGAAGCTATCAACATTTTTAGAACAGTTAATATCAATTTAATATTCTATTAATAAGATTAAATTATTTTTAATTGTTAAGACAACAGGCCAACCCCTTTACAATTCTACATAGCAGCAGAGATTGATACACTATTATTGGACAAATGTTTAATTACATTAAATAATATATGGTATTTTGATAATACTTAAAGAACAAATTTATAGCAATACTTGACTGAAAGTACCAGGCTTAAACAAGATGTGGTAATGCCTTATAAAACTAGTAGTTATTTACTTCAACCCCCTAAAACTGCAAAATGCAAGGTGATCTACACTCAAGAAAGCTCAAAGGCTATACAAGACAAGAAAATTCATAGTTAAAAAAGAGACATTTCCTTCAGCATTTCTCAACTTCCATGTCCCACATGGTGCGACATGTCTTTTGGCAGCATTATAAGAAGATTAAGACCTCAAGAATTAATTCATACATTTCAATAACAGAATGAAGAGGTCATGCAGATTTCACTTACTTGTTCCTTTTAAGCTGCAGCTTATAACACAACTTTTGAAAAGATTTTCCTTTTCAGAAATTAGGTTCCCTGACAGGGTAATGTACACTAAATTGGTTTGGACTCAACCAAATTCTTGAATACTAATTCTACCTCATTAGACCCTTTCCAATTTATCTAGCCAAAATAAGTCTCCACGCATATGAGTTTATATGCATACAAGAATGCAGACATCATACTAATCTATTCCATTTTTCAGAAATGTAATTCCTTTTATACCTTTTGTTTTAGTTGTCTTAGCCAGATGTAAGTCTTACTCAGTTTGTTTTTTTCTAAAGGATGCAGTAGGTGCTTACTTTATGCAAGACTTGTAATGGAGGACGAAAGGGGGGGAGTTGTGTCAGGAGCAGGCTTCCAGTCACTCTGAGTATCACTGATGTGCGTGAGCTAGCTACGTGACCACTGGAAAGCAATTTGTGCCAACCGGAGTATGTAAACAACCCTGGAAGTCCTAGCCTTTGAGACAAAGAATACATCAAACTTAGGGCAAATAACTTCAGTTATGAAAAACCTGATAGCCTTGTTTGAAGTTTCTTTGTTGCAAATTCAATTATACTAACACCCTTCTGGTTCAAACAGAAAATCCAAATGTATAAGAGCAACTTCTGCTTTATTTAACTTTTAGAATTTGTAAGTAAATTCACCTGTTTAAACTATGTCTCATGTTATGTTGAATTTCCTTTCATAATAAATCCTGCCCCTCAAGGATATCTTTATCCCAAGTACCTATCCCGTAATGTAGACTATAATAGCCCTCTGTGTTAAGAGGAACAGGGACAGAAATAGATACTGTATGACTAAATGCTGATTGACAGTTCCATCACATGCTCAGCTCTTCTTAAACAAAACTGCAATAAAAAGACTTCATATCATACCACTCAAGAGATAGTAAAATAGTGTAAACAGATGTAACCTTGTGGAAGGAAAAAAACCTGCTTTATTATTATCATAACACACTGAAACATTATTTTTCAAATACATTAGCCAGAGATCAAATTATTCTGTCTAATGAGAAAGGAAGTGTTCCTTCTCAATTATCCATTAAAATGCTGTTTCTAAGAAAAAAAATCACATGGAAGACTCTTACTATGTAAATACTTTAAGGAAAATATTTTCATGGCATGTGGGAAAGAAACAAGAGGAAAACAGTGCAGAGACAGTGACTGAAATGTCTGCCAGGTATATATCCAAGACAGCTTAAAAGCCCCTATGAAATGAAACCCAGCTTTTGAAGCTGTCAGAGTTTGCCACCTTGATACATTATTGTACAAGTCTGAAGAATTCCTTGACAGAAGAACTTTTACAAAGAGCAGCTGAGACACTAGGAAAAGCATAGGGCCTCTCTCACAAAATAATGGTTTATAATCACACACATGATAAAGAAATGTATCATCTTAGTGACTGACAGACACTCGTAAGTGCACAGGCAAGACAACTGCAGCCACCACAACAACTGGCTCTCAAGCCTGGCAAAAGACCTATCAACATTTCTGTCAGAAATAAGACCATTTACAAATTGGTACTTCAATTCTCTCTCACCCCTGCCCCATTTGCTTCCTGTATTTCATTGTCTTGTGTTAAAGCCAAAGAAATAAGTGCTAGGTAGAAACTTCCAGTCCATTAAGGACCTTTAAACAAAGTTTGGAAATATCCTCAAAAATAAAATAAAAATAAAAAGCATGTTATTTTATTGCCTTTTTTGTCATCCATAAGTAGCAACATTCAAGAAGATATTTGTCTTAAGGAGCTAAAGGACCAAGAAAAGGAAAAAAAAAAAAAGCTCTAAAAACATATAGATGGAATAAATTACATGGATGCTTTTTTTTAAAACCTTGGCAAGATCCTTATCAGCAACATTGCAAGACAGACTTTGAGATACAGATTAGTAGAAGGGAAACCTTAAAGTTCAAATGGAATGAAACATGAAAATCTGTTCTGAAAAAAAGGTACAGAAAGTACCAGAGAAAATAATGAGAAGAGACAGCTGGAACACTGAAGACAAAGGACATTATAAAATTTCCTAGAAATGTACATCTAGTTAAATAATGGCTGGACAAATAGGTAGAAGAAAACCCCACTAAGGGCTATCAAATCTTCAAACATACACGTGACTCAGTAAATCCCTGTCTCACAGATTACAGGATGCTACTTAGTAGAAATATCATTCAGTCTCTTGCCATATTCCCTAGCCATCAATATAAAAGACAAGTTCATTGGTACAAGAAACCTTTGGTCCAGTCAGATGCAACCACCTATGATAAGCAGGGGGACCAGGTAAGCAAAGATTTGAGGACAACCAAAAACCCTATGGATGGATTAATCATAACAGGCCTGGTCTATATACTCCCAAGTCTAATCATAATTATTTTTTTAAATGACAGTTTCTGCAGCACTTCATTACTATTTGGTTTCATTAGCATCATGATTGTCTCTATTTACAATTAGACCATTTTATTTAAAATTTAAACATTTAAATCATGATGCTTGTCTTTAGAAACTAAATTTACCATGTTACTGTCATTGCTCCAGTAGAAATTATGTTGCCATCCAGGGGGATGAGAATCAGTACATAAAGACTCAGGTCAGATCTCATTTCAGACTCTGGGCCATGCTTTATAACTAAATATGTAGTAATTAGAAATAATTTGCTAGATGTGATGGTTCATGCCTCTAATACCAAATACTTATGAAGCTGTGACTAGAGAAACAATCTCAGCTTTTTTCTGTCATACTTTTCAGCCTAGGTGGAATGTAAGCTTATAAAAGTTTTGGGTAAGATTTCTTTATCAGCAGGGAACAACTAGACAACCCAGGAAGTTTATTATGATCATAAAAGTGAAAGTATAAACACGTATGGAGCAAAATGAATCTAGCTGTCAATTATTTCCAGTTATTCTGCATAATTTTCTCCTATCTGTTGTGTGATTTTTCAAATGGTGTTCACTTGATCAAAGTAGATGCCTTATTTCAGCTGTATCAGACGTGCTCAGAATCCTAGAGGAAAAAGAAAGCCTAATAATCAAACAAGCCTAAAAATAAATGAAAAATCACGGAATTCAGACCAAAAAAAAAACTTCATTGTTCTCTCACAACACTATTCAGCTTTTACTTAAGTGTACATAGAAACAAAGATACCTTCCTACAGTTTAATAACCTGACAATAAAATTTCACCTAGCCTAGAGCATCTTCTACTGCTTCTTAAAAAATTATATAATAAATGCTTTCCAGAGACACCACATATACAACTTTTCTGAATATATGGTTCAAGCCCTCCAAGAATTATGTTCAACATTATTATGTAAAATTATTGCTCAAAGAGCTGGTCCAAACAGGAGCTACAGACAATTCCACTCCTGAAATGTATTTGTTGTAGAAATATTGTATAAGTGTTCTTGACTGAACCAAAATTATTCAGTTTGGCAAGTAGCTAACATAGTGCATGCACAGTTGGTATAATGAATCTGGAAAACATCTATGTCTCCCCGTATTTGCATACACCTATTTTAGATTAGACAGATTAGAACTTTGGTTATTCTTGAGCAATTTGGATATCTGACACATTATTAAAGCTTGAGCTACAACAGTCCCAGAATGGGGGCTTTTCAATATATATAAATAGGAATCTTGTCCCGAACTCCTCAATATTTAACATTGTTTCAGCAAGATAAATAGCGTAGTTAGTAAGTTTTTTATTTAAAATTAACAGAATTGTCTACACAGTAAAATCATCTGGCCTCACTTCTACTTTCCTATTACAATATGTGAATTCCACATTCAGCTAGGAGAAAGCTTCTTATTTTGAGCACCTAGGTGCACCATCACTTAACACAATTTGACATTGAAGGAAACATGAGAATGTATTCACATGGGAGGGAACCAGAGATACAGCAAAGAGGTGATAAGACACACTTCCAAAAGCAGCCTAGAGATTATATGTTGGGAAACAGGGGGAAGATCAAGCACTTCACAGGAAGATAGATATTTTCCTCTCTTGGTCAAGTTAATCCCATCCCAACAACCTGTGCTACACTGCTGATGCAAAAGTATACAAATCATAACAATGAGGGGAAAAAAAGAAAAAAAAAAAAAAAGATCCTATGGGCTAGAGTCAGTTTAGCTCTTTTCTTTCCAAAGCGTTTTCAACTATGAGCATGGTGTTGCTTATATGAGGTGACTGCTCTGGCAGATGTGTCTAAGGTCAGCACAAAACCTTCTTCAGTTTCATTTTTCACTCACCATGTGTAACAAAAGATGAGCTAGAGTTAGCATTTTAAGGGACTTTTGAACACATAGTATTGGAAAGCTCAAAGAAGTCATTAGCATTAATTCAGAGCCTCTAAAAACTAAGGGGCTTATATATATAAATATATATTTGTTTTGATAATGAGTGCTTTAATTCTCTGTCTTAAAAACTAAACAAAACCCCAAAACAGAAAAAAGCCCAGCACTGATGAGCAATCTTGCAATAACGAATCAGTGTGCATACATGAGGGAAAAACAAATGCAGTTGGGAAACAGATTTCGGTGTCAAGTTTCCCCAAGTGTTGTTATAAATATCAGGAAATTAAAAAATGCTCTTAAAATGCATGAACATTATTTAGGTCTTTAATCTGGAAGGGGCATGATTGATTTTGCAGGGTGGAAACTGCCAACTGTACCAGTGCCTGCAGATGGAAGGGGCCGGCACATAGCTGCCAATTTCAGGGAAGATATTTCAACTACTCTCTAAAATGGATTGCAAAAGCATGTCTTCTGCTTGCTCCTTCGGGCTTACGCTTCACGAGACATCTTAGGGAAAGAAAGGAATCCGTCTTTTCCGGAAACAGCTGAAGTCACAGAACATGGCTATTTTAGGAGCACTGAATAAATGAAAAACCTAAACCTCTGAGGGTAACTGAGCCGCAAACTGAACTGGGAGTAATAGTCAACTAAAGCTTACTATTTACACTATGACAATTTTATACCATAGAGTAAAATTGACATTTGAAGTCTAAAGCTCACTTTTCCATCCTTATATCTGAACCAAATCTTCGTGGCAAGGAAGAACGAACATTATTGGAAACAAAACTACACTGGGTAAAACATACTTGGAAGTCCCTCTCACATGCCAGAAAACAGCAAAATGACAAATGGGAGTTAAAAAAATGTTTCAAATAAGATCATCTTTAAATCCAAACACTCTTAAATATCAAATTCCACATTTGCATCAGATTTGAGAATATGATCATTGGGTGCTGGACAAAACATTTTGGATGTACAACCTTAGATGAGACTATCAGAGTTGAACAGCTCCAAGGCACATTTTTACAGTATCAAAGACTCCTCATTCAGCCATTACATTACTGTAAATGCAATCTTTGTTTTTATGTTTGTTTTTTGTTTTTGTTTTCAGCACCAAACTTTGCTTTTTCTGTTCTCTTTACTGGGTAGAAATACCCACCTCTCTTCAATTTTTATTTTTCCTTTTCCCCGTATTGTAAAATAATTTTCACTGGCAAAAGGAAATTCAGTAGCACAAAGCAAGCTTTTTAAGCCAATTTCTACACCTTTCTTCTTTCAAGGAGTATCTTTTCCCTTTCCTTCTACTCTGCTCTGGAAACTGTGCTTATGCCAGCACCTTGTTAAACTGATTGCTGAGTCTTTTGGTCTGGAATTTAGCACCACTACAGCAGGTTAGTAAGAGAGGCTGTCTCAAATATCTTGTGTTAAGGACAGATCTGAAAAGTTATCTGCACTCTGGAGTAAAGCTGGCAGTGAGAATACTAGAATGGGTATAAAGTGTCTTCAGGAAAATTGTCTTTACACCTGCATCCCATTAAAGGCATCTGAGTGGTATTTTTTCCCACTGGTTCTAGCAGGAGCAGAACTTCACCCTTACTTTAGTTCTACCAGTATAATACACATCTACACATGATGTGAGCTCTTTTTTCCCCACATTTTAAATTTTTTTCCTTTATACTTCTCCACATTTAAAATTTGTATTTGCAGATTACTTGCAGACACTTCTGTCACTACAGAAAAAAAATCACGGGCCCAAATTCATCCCCAGTGCACAAGACAAAGCAAGGTACAAGATAAGCTCTCTGCTTTCTCTTTTTGAAACATTACTTTCATGCTGCACTGCAGTCTTGTGATATACACTCTAACATCGTTTGTTACATATTTCATACTGTAGTGCCATGCTTGATTACTTCAATCTATACAAA
The DNA here is from genome assembly GCF_965140915.1 of Aythya marila. Lineage (NCBI taxonomy): Eukaryota > Metazoa > Chordata > Aves > Anseriformes > Anatidae > Aythya > Aythya marila. The sequence continues at coordinate 42,945,646 of NC_139046.1, read as the reverse complement.
ACAGAAACTGGCAGCCAGTCTCCCAATTTCTGCCAACTGTAAAGGTTAACATGTACGTTGGCATAATGTGGGTGTGTAAATAAGGGAATTTGTGTAGTCCTTTATTTAGCAATGTAAGAAAACATATTTCAGGTCGGAGATGAATAGTTTTCCTTCCCTCCAGGTGTCTATTTTCTATTTTGGAATTTTCAAGGAAGGGATTAAACATGCACAAGCACTACTTAGCAACAAAACACTAGGGAACCATACTGTGTGTACTATAACTTCATTTCATAAGACTATCATCACAAACTGCCAGTATTTCATCACTGCCAAGATGTCTTAGGAGAAAGACAGGAGAAGTCAAGGAAGTGGCTCTCAAGACACCCCCAATAAGCTCTCTGCCATCACTCAAGCCTCCCATAAGGCAAGTTCACCATCCCCAAGGATAATTAACAAATTTACTTCTAGACCAACAACCTTTCAAAAAAATGCCCAATCAAGTCATAAAGTAGGTTTATGTTTTGGATTTTGCACCTTTAGAAGTTCTTATTGTTCAACAAGCAAAGATACAAATCAGCAACTGTCATACAAAAAAAATGGCTGTCAGGATAAAACAAAGCTACATGTGTTTCTCTGTTTGTACACTAAAATCTTTTCTAATCTGAGGCGTAAAATTAGATTAAATGCATCCAGTAGAACTAATATGAATTTTCCCTTGATGTTTTATCCTGAACTTCCAGAAAATAAACAATTTGGTATGAATAAGTTATTTTCCAGTGAGGATAAAACTGAATGATTAATGTACCTGTTTCCTTTTGTTCACAAGCTTGGTTTGTGTAACAATCTATGGTGATGAATATTAAATAAAAAATACAAACAACCATCCAAGAATGCTTGTCATGCTGATAAGAGTACCTTACTTGCCACCTTTCTGTGCTTATTTTATTGTCTTCCATTAATATGAAACTATACCAGGGCATTCCTCTGATAAAAGTATTAGAAAATGAAAAAATTTCAAGTCATGAAATATAGACAGTAGCCAGGAGATAATGACTTTCAAGGATCTTAGTCCTCTCAATCTCCAAGACACTAGGTAAGCACTGGTATAAATAGTGTGTAGCACTCATTAAAGGATGCATGAAGATGATCATACCTTTAATCTGACCGTGTCATTTCTTAAACAATAAAGGAATGCTAGTCCAAACTAAAGGCAGTAGCTGTATATACAGCAAAGTCCCTGTGAAAAATGACAGCTTCTGTGCATAATCACCTCTGCTGAAATACAGAACACCAGTACAAGTAATACTGTCACTATAAAAAAACCTTCAGAATCAGGAAATACCACATTGCAACTTCCATTTACAGAAGAGTCCTGTCTACATCTAAGACTATCTCTAACTTACACAAACAAAGCTAAGCAAAAATGATTTTTCTATAGAATAAGCTATGAATCCATTGACATTTTGTGCCTGCTTTGCTGTTGTGACATTGAACATAAGGGTTGAAAATAGAAATATATATACTCTCACACAAAATGAGACAATAAGCCCCAAAAACCTATAATCATCTTAAAGCTGATAACCACCAACGGCGTATCTCTAACAGAACTAATACAAGCTATAGACACACCCTTACAAAGGGAGATAAAGTCAAGTTTGTCATATTTGCAGTTGTCTCTAGACAAAAATTTATGAAATCCAAGTACAGAATACAAGAAATAGTGCACCAGTAAAAGCCAAATACTTGAAAGGATTGGGCAATTTATATTCTCCGAATTAAATGGCCAGCTAGAGATTTTGAAGCAAAGACTAAAATATGCTGTTTATATATGTTGTTGCAGGAGCAGGGATAATTTTCTTATACTCTGGATGGCAACACTGAAAAAAAAAGGTGAGGTGACTAATAAAAACAGAGTCTAAGGTTCATCAGGAAGAATTATGACCAGAAAAAGGAAGAAAAGATATGCAATGGGATTCCTAATACAACTTTCTGAAGATTGGAAGAGATGTGTAAGTCCAAACATCAATATTCCAGTATGCTCTTATTGAGCCAGAGCAGAAAAACATTTAGATTGAAGGATCTGGTGATAAGAAAACATGAGAAAATGCCACCGTCTGATCAGCACTTAATTAATTTCAGTAAATATGAAGCTATTTTAGTATGTCAAAGTATGAATATACTGCAATTATTTTTCTTCTTCAGGGAAGATTAGTTTCTTGAGCAGAAATTATGTTCATCTTTACATATATTATTGCAAAATTAGTAATGCAGACCTACATCAGAAATTAAGTTAGCATGTGTGAAACATTCTTAGAAATATTTAAGAACTATTTAATGTAAAATTTTATTTTCAGTTGTGAATGTAAGCAGATAGGCTGAACTTTTTGGTGCTACGAAACCCAGTTAACTAAACAGGATTTGTAAAGATCAGCTCAAAAACTGCAACTGTATATTTGCACAGTGCATACCAGAGTGGGCCCTAATATCACCTGCAGCCTCTAAACACTACTGTACTATTGCTCTTAATAGTAATAACAACAACATTCATCTTATTGGATATAGCAGTTCCTATTTTTGTATTCACAGTAAACCTTTAAAATTTTCAAGGCACTTTCAGGGGTACTTTTCTTAAAAAAAATCCCAAGTGTTTAACTGTAATCACTATTGGGAAAATACATTAGTAAGGTACACTTTAAAGCACTTCTGAAAAGCTACACTCCTAATACCAGGTAAATGATATATGTTTTAGAAACACTTATGAATACCTATTCACTTATTAGTCTGGCATGGCCTCAAAACAGTATTGGCTAAACAATAGTGCTTCTATCATGGTTTTGTATATGGTCAATCAAGTAAACAATATGTACTTTTTTAAAATGCTTGAATGCGTGCTTACACAGCAGTTTATTCAGATCCATTATGGACATCCAAGTAAATAAATGTTCTAAAGTCCATAACTATATATTCAGTAAATATAGAGCTGCTACTTTGTATAGAATAAATAATAAGCACTATAACAATACCACAATCACAGGGGTTTATCCAACAATGTACTTCACCACAAAAAAGATTTCACAACTTCTCACCAGCATTCCCCCCCTCCCATCATTTCTTTCCTTTGTTTTTAAAGAAAGGTGTTAAAGGGGAGAACATTACCTTTCAAGAAGCTGTGAGAATATACAACCATTTTGAGAAATAATAACACAGAAGGGATTTTTTTCTTCTGAGTCCCTGTAAAACTATAGACCTTATTTCCATCTCACTGCCTTACCCTGCTTGACAGCAGACTTCGATAAGTTCTGCAGTTTCTAGCCACAGTTTTACATTTATGGTGTTTGTTACTCCAAGTAATTGTTCAGCAAACATGCAGGAAAGGATTTGGGTTTTCAGCTACAAATATTGAAGGCAAGCAAGCTCTTTAATAATCTGATACATACTTCCATGTGGGTGACAGCTTGTACTCCCCAACCATCCTGAAAGCCAAATTTTATTCTTCTTTCATACATATTTTAGTAGTGTGAACAGGAAAAACAGTACCTCAGAGCTGAAATGAGTAATTACTACCTATTTCATAATTGCAAATAGGTAAAGGTCTAACATTAGGACCCTATATCTGCTCTGTAAGAAAGTGGGAACCCTTAACGGAACATGAAAAACTGACTCTGGCCATGAGAAGATAGTCAGTGACAAAAACTCCCAGGGAATACTTCTCAAACCCTGGAGTGAGGAAAATATATGGATAGAGAGGAAGAATGAAGGGGGAGGGAGCCCAGGCAGAAGTTTCTCCAAGAGGAGCCCAGGACTTAGATTTAAAGCCCCAAGGCTGCACTAGCTTACCCCACATTTAAGACAGATTTTAAACAGTCAAGATAGACAAAGTCAGGCTTTTACCTTCAAGACGAGCCTTCCATCTGGACTGCTAAGATGACAAGTCTCTAGCCTCTGAAGCAGAACAAGTCTGGAAGTACACAAAAATGCCTTAACCTCTAGGAGACAGCCAGAGGCTTCCACATTCCAAGCAGTCTGCAAATCTGTAGCAGTCTGATCTATGCACATGACACCCTTGCAAGTATTGAAATTAAATAAAAAATAATGAAGTATTTGAAATCTATTCATGGATGTTCCTGGCAGGATCTATGTAGGCTTGGGAGTAAGAAAATTTTACTAAATTAATAATTCACTCAGGAACAGTTTGGTCTGTGTATATCCTACTTAAATATTTTCACATGTACATTAAAAAAAAAAAAAAAAAAAAAAGATTTACTCTTTTTTAGCCCTCAACCAGCCAATGAAATCACTTTCTAAAAGTCCAACAGAGAGCTAGATGAAGACAGAATTGATGTCATAGAATCATAGAATCATAGAATATCCTGAGTTGGAAGGGACCCTTAAGGATCATCAAGTCCAACTCTTGACACCACACAGGTCTACCCAAAAGTTCAGACCATGTGACTAAGTGCACAGTCCAATCTCTTCTTAAATTCAGACAGGCTCGGTGCAGTGACCACTTCCCTGGGGAGCCTGTTCCAGTGCGCAACCACCCTCTCTGTGAAGAACCCCCTCCTTATGTCAAGCCTAAATTTCCCCTGCCTCAGCTTAACCCCGTTCCTGCGGGTCCTGTCACTGGTGTTAACGGAGAAAAGGTCTCCTGCCTCTCGACACCCCCTTACGAGGACTTCAGGGCACCAGTGCCCAAAAGCTTGAATCTGATGACTTCAGTCTGATTTCAGGGATGCTATGGCAGGACTAGCATCCTGCTTGGTCAATTGCATGGTGTTTATTTTTGATGAGCAGCATTAAAAAAAATATTTTTTTTATCACACTAGATTTGTAACTATAATCTGTATTTCATAAATATGGGTAAAGGATACTTTCTACAAAGGGATTGTAAAAAGAGAAGGACTATATTCCAGGAAGCTTTTGGTAAGAAATTAAATTAAATTAAATTAATAGAAAGAAATAAAATAAATAAAAATACATTTTTGCATGTTCTAAAGAGATAAAATTAATAACACTGAAATTCTCCCCCCCCCTCCCCCCCCCAAAATTCAGTAACTAGATCAAACAATGAAAGACTGAGATCTACTAGACAACCCTGAGGGCAGATTTTTCATCCTAGACTTAATTAAATAAGAACATTGCTATTATTTAATACAGATTAGTGTAAAATTTTGCAATACAGATATTAAGCATGAATTGTTTATTTTAATTACTTGTGCATTTTAATTACTAGGCCATAGTCAAGGCATTTAATAATCCTTTAAAATGTTTATATATAATCTATCTTGAAAGTTTATTCAGTTTATTTCATCAGCTTTTTTGGTTTTGTGTAAATTTTACTGTCATGTGGCAGCTAATTAGTGATTCGGGAACCAGATTTTAATGCTACTGGGAATACTTCCATTGATGTGAATTCATACTCAAAATTCATACACATTTTATTATTTTTTCAACTCCCAAAATGTTTATTAAAACAAAATTTAACCAAAGCCATGGGCAGTACCTCTTGGTTCTTTCAACTGATTTCCAGTACCTAGGACTTCTTAAAGAAACTCTTTAAGAATTGAAGAAACTTCAGAAGTAAAATAGTCAAGAAACATAATGTTTCTTTAAGGCGTATCATCTACTACTGAAGATACCAAACTACTATCAGCAGTAAACTATTACAGCTTTAATAGCTGACTACAAAGCCACATTAGAGGAACAAACACAGAGACCTGAAAGTTCAAGAGATCAATAGATAAGCAGCATGTTATGTGATAGTTGAAATGAGATCCCCTGAGAAATGAATCTCGTGCCATAATAAACAAGTAATCCTGTGTGACTTGAGACCAACTTTACCATAGGATTAGACTCCAGATACACAATCTGCAAAATGCTGACAAACAGCAAATAAAGGTATCCTTTTTTTACAGATGTCTCATAAAATTACTCTCCCTACACAGACTTCCTCCAACTGTTAAAAGTGGGCAAAATAAATACAATAAGGAGTAATGTCACCGCATAGAGCACTGCTGACTCTGAATATCTGTCTTTCTTCCCTCAGCTTTCAGTGAACAGACAAAAATACACTTATTTCAAAAAATAAAAATAAAAAATTAATTAGTGTCCACCAGTTTACACAGGCACAATCACAAACACTTTAAGCAGGATTCTGGTTTTATCTATTAAATCAATCTCATACAAGGGGTAGAATGACAAAAATAGAGCCTGAACTTATATTTTTCAGATGTCATTTACCACATGCTTGCTTCTTGTATGTTTGTTTCGTTTTTCCAATATTCCACTTCCTGCCAAGTGTCAAAGCTGCCCTGGTCAGATTTTCAGGAGTCCAAAAAGCAGAGCAAGTAATCGCTGGGCATGCATCAATTAATTCTGTTTTAAAGACACAGTAGATCTGATGCACCTCTGATGTAGATTCACTGCACATATGGCTGACCCATTTTTGTGCCCTAAGACCAGGATATCCAGTGCATCCTGGACTCACCATGTGTACAAACACATTCTGTCTGACTTCCCAGAAAAAAAGAAACAATGTTTCAGAAAGGTCAAATGATGGCTAGTCTATCAGTCTAACTGAGACCAAAATTTGTAGTAAACAAACATACAGAAACAGGTGCAAAACTGAAAACTAGAAAAGGGGCTTTAAGAATAATTCAAAGATTGTAAGAGATAATTTTGTGCATATGTAGGTGTTTCTTCTTTTTTCCAATCCCTTTCCCAAAATCTCATCATTCCAACATGTTATTGTTTCTTTTCTTTCCACTGCTTCACTTAAATATTTAGACAGATATTCCTCCTTACTCCCCTTCTCTGCCTTCCCCAGGTGAGGAAGTACTACTGCAAACAAAGACAAAAAGGGAAAGCTATTAACACCAACTTGCTTTGCCCTGGTCTTGGCCTTTACATAAATTAGTGCAACATATGGCTTCAGATAAGAACGATGCATTTGAGCAGGGTCTTACTGAGAAGTCCACACTAAAACACCATCTCTGGATATACTAGTGAGTGACCTTGACACACCTGAGTGCATTGCTGGATTTGTGCTTTGGTCTCTAAAGCACAAGAGCTTTTCATCTTTCAGACTCTTTAAGCCATGCTTGTCAAGACTATATCAGCAGCAGCCTTTGGCAGGGCAGACACACAAAAGGGAAGCTCACTTAATTTAGAACTTGCTTGTTGAAATTGGGAAAAAGTTGTCAAAGATTCACTTGGAAGGGAAGAACAGATCAAATTTGCCCTCACTCACTAAAGCCCACCTTTATCTCACAAAGTGCGACATGGAAATCTGTTAGACATGCAAGAGGTAATTCATCATACATTGAATAAGAGTCACGACTCACTGAAGCAGGCAAACCGACACCCAGATTCACCTGCCTTCCTCCTCTTTCTCCGATGTTTCACAGCTAGCCCTCTGCTGAGATAGCTGTTGAACACACAGTCAGCAAAAGGGCACATACGCTGCTCGCTCAGCAACTCCACATCACAGCCTGGCATCTTAACACATGCCCAGTCTCAAAAGGTGTCAAAGTGAAAGTACTGGATAGTAAACTGGAGCAGCAGGGCACAGCCACATGTCCGTTGTTACAAAGGTGGGACAGAGGGATGAGATAACAACTAAAAAACTACAAGACAATTCAGCAAACATCATCTGCCAAGACCTACTTCAAAATATTTTTTCAAAGTGCTTCAGAAACTCTTTAAACTTCTAGAAGGCCATATTTTTAATTGATGGAAATATATGACTCCTATGCACCACCATACAGCATTGCCAGGGTGCATATACTGAATATACAGTATATACAGTCTGAATCTCTTCGAACTTCACTACTTTTCAATACTTCACACTCAGTCTCAGTGCTTGGTCTTATCTGTCCATAAAACCTTGCTAAAGTGGCTAGATTTTAGCTAAATTCCAAGATTAGCTGCCCTTTTCTACCTTCCATAGTCTCTTCTCCACAATTCAAACCACAGGAGGCCCTTACATATAGTATGAACCATACCTGTATCACCTTTCATCTAGGAATTTACACATGGGCAGATGTTTTCTTTATTCTCCCTGTCAAACCATGTTCTCGCAATCTTTTAATGAGAAGGACAAAACTTTAGTGGTTACCTAAACAACTGGGAAAAACAGTGCTAGATCTAAAGGTACTTTATTACTAGAACAGCTACACACAAAATCAAATACAATGTATTTCCATCCATTCCTTCTTTCCTGACAGAAATTTACTTTAGAACAAAGAAATGAAATCAAATTTATCCTTTCCATAATGCTGAATTGAACATGGGTAAAAATTAGCTTCTCAAGGGACGAAACCTTCCTAATTCGCATGCTGATCAGTCTGACAGTGCTACATTGGCTCCGTGTGTGTATGTTTGTATACACATATATAAACACACATACTCCTGCCACTTCTATTAATTCAACCTGTAACCATATATATTTAGCTGAGGCTCAGATTTCATGTTTATAACTTGACAAATTAGTTTATTGCTGCTGTGGAGATAGAATCAAACTGCTGTGTTTACACTGTGTTGCCTCTTCAACTACGACTATATAAAAACAGCATTTACTAAAGGAAATGGAAATTCACTTTGGTCATGAATGCTCTGCTCAAGTAAAAGTTCTGGAATTTAAGAAGCACTTAGTTGCTGCATTAGGCCATTTAGGATGTTTCAGCGTCTCAATTGACTGTAATACCAATCTGCTCAAGTGCCCTGTTAATGACCTTCCATCTCAAAGCAAGCTCAGGAATTCAGTGTTTATACTTTTTTTTTTTTTTTTTTTTTTAAACTATGCCAAGAACAGACTGAAGGACAGATCCTGCTTTCTCTATTGTGGCAGAAGGGTGTAAACTGTTAATATCTCAAGCAAAAGAAACTAACCTTAATGCCTCTTAAAGAACAATCATTGACAAAAGTGAGGAAAAGAGAACCCCTTAAAATTACAGCGTTGGACATTAAGAAAGATAGAATTTTAAATATTCTCTCCAAACTGAAAATACACTAACTTCCATGTGCAACATGAAGACTTCCTAGTTTTGTGTTATTGTTCTAAATAAATACCTAAGATGAGTAAGACTAAGACTAACACCTAATATGAATCTAGGCAGAGAAACACCACTTTTTTCCCAAAATACCCTGGAGAGTTTTAAGAGAAGTAGGAAGTAATGTAATCTAAACTTAGAGTACTGGCTTCTCTGCAGTCAAAAATTTGAGTCATTTTCAGAAACAGAATATGTGATCCAAACAATCTGCTTTGTTAACAAACATGAACATTCAATCATGGACCCTGCCAGGTCTATACTTTATCAGCTGGGCAAAGAACATAAAGAAACTTATTTGAGATCTGTAATTACCTGCATTATTTACATTTTACTGTCATAGGTTCTGGAAAAAAAAAAATCAGTATTCTGGAAAATACTAAAGCCAAGCTCCATTATTTTACCTTTCTTCATAAGTCTCAAAAGGAAACTACTTATAAATTTTACACACTGTTTCCTCCATACAGCAACATGATCCCATGAGATTTCACATCTATACAATTTTTCTAAATTCTCATGAAAAACAAATTTGAAAGAAAAAAAAAAAAACTTGTAATACTCTCAAAAGCTTCTGAAAGCTGAACACTAATTATGGAGGGTAATAAAGAATTTAGCAAGTAATTGCTCCCCCTTCTCGCCCCTCATAGAAATTTGAGAATGTAGGACACTTGGCTTGTTTTTAGAATTTTTTTTTTTTGCATATTCAAGACAATAATCACTGGTTTTGAAAAATAATCTTTTTTTTTAGCAAATGTCAGTTCTTAAAATGTGCAGTGGACTACATGACCAGTATCAGTTGTAGGATAAAGGCCATCCCAAGGTATCTCTCATGCAGCTGTTGACAAAGTATGGCCTTAACTATGTATTAATGTAACAATCAGACATATGTGAGCATACAGTTCAAGCCTTGAATTGTGGCTACTAAATAAACTTGGCACAGTTTAATTTTCATTTCATTCATAGCACAGATCGTCTCAGCCAATATGTCTAGTTTAATACCTGATCCTTAAATAAGGCTAGATAGTAAATACTGCCACTGAAATCAGTGGGAATTACAGGGCTACAGTCAGTCTGTACACCACTGTTACTACAGTCAAACTAGAATGTGAAATACTGTGTTCATGTATTAATTCTATGGGGCATGACATATGGAAAGACCATATAATATGAGCTAATAATGGAACCACTAAAAGACATCACAAGAATTCTATTTTAAACAAAATACTCTCCATTAATAGTTCTGTGGTTTTTGTTGTTGTTGTTTTTGTTTGTTTTTGTTTGTTTGTTTGTTTGTTTGTTATTTGAAATGTACAATGCAAATTTCATTGCATGTGCTGTGGCAAAGAGTATCAAGTACTAATACCTATTATTTTCCAGTGAGTTCATCCAACCCCTAACCCTCATTTTTAGCCCATTAGTACACCATAGGAATATTCTTCTTTGGATTCTCATACTATATTTATCTCCATTATTGTGGAAATATATTTCTGAAGTGTAGTAAATTTTTAGATTAGGTACCACTGACCACAATTTAATAGGAGATCTCAAGGCATGGAAGGAAAACAAACCACCTGCACTTAGACCTCTACATACTGGTTTTACAATGGAAAATTAATTTTCATCAACACGTATCACCTAATCAAATTCAGTAAAGCTAGCTTTGCATTAGTATTATGCTGCATCTCCAAATATAGGGTTCCATTTGGGGCACAATACATGTACACAACAAACAAACTGGACTTACAACCCAATTAGAATAAAAGCATTCAGCAAGCCCCCTTGAAAGCAGAAATATTCACAGAAAGAATTTTAAGTAAATGAAGTATGGGGACATTTCTAAGAGTACTGTGCAAAGGAAGCCATTTTCCGCCCAGAGCAAAAGCTAAACCAGCTTCACAAAAACCTAGAAACTACGCTCTGTACTCTTGAGCACCATCTACTGACACTAACTGTTTTCATATTCATAGAAATGGCACTCAAGGGTATACGCAACTGAATCTTCTAAATAGCTCCAAGGCAACAGACAGAACTGACAGATTCACTTGTACACTTTCTTGGCACAGAGAGCTTACACCTGAAACATAATCAAGCCTACTGCATTTCAACAACAACAGTCTTATGCAAACCATTACACTGCTAGGTTCATCAGACAAAAAGCTTCTCCAGTACAAACGATGATGGCATTTGACAATATGATGGCAATAATTTAGGCCCCTAGATTTTAGTGTATTGAGAAAGAGCAGTTTGCAGGTGGACACACATTTGCAATTTTTTTAATACAAACTCAACTGATTGTTCATTTTAAATTTAGAACCTTTCCTTAAAATACAATTGAAGCTACAGAAGTAATATAAACAGATTTTCCTAGCAAGTACAAAAAATAGTAATAATGGCACAAAGTGGAATTTAAAGTCAAACACTAGTGTTAAGATATACTCAGGGTTGCATTCTTATAAAGTGTTTTATAAGAGCAGAAACCATTTAACACATATTTTTACTACTTTCAATGGAATAGCATTTCTCAGACCTCTGGACCTCAAGATTTCCTTAACATTTTCTAGTACCTCAAAGCCTTGCTGTGTAAACTTTTCTATTCAAGAGGTGGAGAAGCATTTAGTTTAAGCATTAGAAAATTCTGATACACTGTTGTCTTCAGATTTGTTCTGTCAAGTCTCCTTTCTTTAGCAGTAAATATGGAGAGACTGAGCTCAAAGTTGGCTCACAAGACTAGAGGTTCCATTGCAAACCGGACTATGGGGGAAAAAGGGATGGTAAAACTCAGAGGAGCAGCTTCATGCCTGGCACTGTTCCACATTTGGAGTTGAGATACGGCCACAGACAACACACAGACCTAGGATCATTGTTGCTGAGAAAATCTAAACATCTTTTCATTACAAATCAGAAAAACATTTTGGAATTCCCCGTAGAAAGTTCGTTCTTAAAACCTTCCATTTAAGAGAAATGAAAGTGTTTATGATTAGTTTTTCTGTAAAAGAGGAGAAGCTTGCTCTCTCAGTCTTCAGGGAGAGCCCTAAAATTCTCTGCCTTATTTTAAGATGTCAACATTTTCATTTCCAGACTCGTCTGAAAAGCTGGGATTTCTGATCTATAATACATCTTAATGCTTCCAGAGTCTGAAGCATCATACAGCCATGCAACCCTGCAGTTTGCAGACTGAGCTCTGCAGCAAGAGAGCACAAAGGCTTCAAACATGAGGTAGTCAACTGATGTTGTTTCCTTAAAAGTCATGTTGTTGCCTTAAAATTCATGATTTGGACATCTTCTGGTACTTTTATTAGCTGCTCTAATGGTGGTGGGTTTGTTTTTAATTCATTTTGGTCATTGAAAGAGGTACACACTTCATCTTCCCTATGCTGCGTCCATTGCTGGATCCAATCCAGAAATCAAGAGGTTATACAGCTGTGGAGAATGGGACAGAAGGGTCTGGCAGAGGCATGAGATTGCCTATTGGCTCAAGAAACCACTGCAGTAGGCTGTCTTCATTTGTAAGCCAAAATATTGAGCTGTGGTTTGGGAGTTTTAGGGATGCATATGGCATGGCATGGAACAGTGTTCAAGTACTTCAGGCCTTTAGAAAAGGGTTAAAGCTCTTTTAAGGATATTCATTGTGATCTCTTACAAGACAGTCAATTAGTGTGACTTATACAACTGCATTAATTATGGGCTGTATAAACATTTCTCCGTGTATCTTAATATTCACTTTCCATTCCATCATTCAATTAGTTAACTCATTTCATTATTATATTCATTTATAATATGTGTATTTTTATAACATTTACAAAACCATCATCTACTGATACGAGAATCTTTCCATAGACAAACTCATCATGCAAGTAAGTACATTTCTGATCTGCTTCTCCTTGTAGACTATTTAGAGCATAACTAATCTTCAATCCTATTAAAATCTTCCAGAAAGCTCATATTTACTGAACAGAGAAAATTACTAACACTTGCTGGAAGTTAAGCAAGTGGTTGATTGTTTGACTGAATTGACACCTCCATACAGCTTTTTATGCTCAGTTTAAGTGACCACTTCAATGTCAAACAGTTTTAGCACTGCCATTCAAGTATGAAGGCTGGCATTCTTCACTGCTTTCTATGTACAAAACAATTAAGTTTACACATGTAAGTGGCTACTTGAAGTAAATTCATTCATAGACAAGAGTCATTTCTCCTTCATACAAGCAAATAAAAACTGACTTGAGAATGCAAATATAAGTTAACACCTCACTATTTTGCAGAATTATAGTAAAAAATTTAATTACAAGTGAACTTCAATGTGATTTTTGCAAGCAATTGACAAGTTGCTGCAATTTCTAGGACAAGAGAAAACATCCTAAGAGAGTGGAAGCATTTACAAGTACTACTGCATATAAAACGTTTATGAAACCTAAACAAATTGCAATCATGTCCTATCTTAAAATGAAATATACATAAGTAATATGTACACCTAATTTTAGTACAACAAATGCATCCAGCACAATAAATTATAACAAATAAAGTATCCACCTGATGAAAAATTACCCTATAGGGTAGTCTTAATTAGCCAAATATTTTTCCCAGTAATGACACATCGGAATAAAAATGGAACTATAAAAATGAAATATACATGCGAGCATAATGAACACATAGGAATCTGGCTTTTTATATAATGAAAATGGGAAATAAACCGGTGGCTTTTTTCCCCAATAATTAATTTTCTGATAAAAATTCATTGAGGTAGGTGTTTTCCATGACCATCCATATCAATCATTCAGGTACAGATAGTGAAAATTATTTGGCTGCCACAGTCACTTCACCCCCCAAAACATCAAAATGCCTTTTGAAAAGCTTGATTCTCTTAGACAACTTTTAAAAACTATTATTTGTAGATTACACCAAGCTGAGTGGTGCAGTTGATACAACAGAAGTAAGGGATACCATCCTAAAGGATCTGGACAAGCTTGGTAAGTGGGCCCACATGAACCTAATGAGGTTCAACAAGGCCAAATGCAAGGTGCTGCACCTGAATCAGGACAATGCCCGACACAAGCACAGACTGGGAGAAGAACTCATTGAGAACAGCTCTGTGGAGAAGGACTTGGGGGTTCTGGTGGACAAAAAGCTTGACGTGAGCTTGCAGCGCATGCTTGCAGCCCAGGCAGTCAACTGCATCCTGGCCTGCATCAACAGACGGGTGTCCAGCAGGGCAATGGAGTCCCCCTCTGCTCTGCCCTTGTGAGGCCCCACCTGGAGTGCTGCATCTAAGTGCATCTAAGTCCTGCACCTGGGGCGCAATAACCCCAAGCAGAGCTACAGGCTGGGAGATGAGTGGTTGGAGAGCTGCCAGGCAGAGAAGGACCTGGGAGTGATGGTTGATAGTCGGCTGAATATGAGCCAGCAGTGTGCTCAGGTGGCCAAGAAGGCCAACAGCATCCTGGCTTGCATAAGAAACAGTGTGGCCAGCAGGGCTAGGGAGGTGATCGTCCTGCTGTACTTGGCTCTGGTGAGGCCGCACCTTCAGTACTGTGTTCAGTTTTGGGCCCCTTGCTACAAGAAGGACATCGAGGTGCTTGAGCGAGTCCAGAGAAGGGCAACGAAGCTGGTGAGGGGTCTGGAGAACAAGTCATATGAGGAGCAGCTGAGGGAGCTGGGCTTGTTCAGCCTGGAGAAAAGGAGGCTCAGGGGCAACCTTATTGCTCTCTACACGTACCTTAAAGGAGGCTGTAGTGAGGTGGGGGTTGGTCTATTCTCCCACGTGCCTGGTGACAGGACGAGGGGGAATGGGCTTATGTTGCGCCAGGGGAGTTTTAGATTGGATCTTAGGGAGAACTTCTTTACCAAAAGGGTTGTTAGACATTGGAACAGGCTGCCCAGGGAAGTGGTGGAGTCACCGTCCCTGGAAATCTTTAAAAGCCGTTTAGATGTAGAGCTTAGGGATATGGTTTAGTGGGGACTGTTAGCGTTAGGTCAGAGGTTGGACTCGATGATCTTGAGGTCTCTTCCAACCTTGCAATTCTGTGATTCTGTGATCTAGGTCTGGGGTTCCCTGCAAAAGAAGGATGTCGATCTGTTAGAGCGGGTCCAAAGAAGGGCCATAAATCTGATCAGAGGGCTGGAGCACATCTCCTGTGAAGAAAGGCTGAGAGAAGTGGGGCTGCTTAGCTTGAAGAAGACAAGGTTCCACAGAGACTTTATGGTAGCCTTTCAGTACTTAAAGAAGAACAACTTTTTACACGTGCAGATAGTGATAGGACAAGAGAGAATTGTTTTAAACTAAAAGAGGTTAGATTTAGTTTACATGTTAGGGCAAAATTCTTCACTCAGAAGGTGGTGAGCCACTGGAACAGGTTGCCCAGAAAGGTTGGGGATGCCCCGTCCCTGGAAGTGTTCTAGGCCAGGCTGGATGGGGCTTTTGTCAGCCTGGTCTGGTGTGAGGTGTCCCTGACTATGGCAGGTGGGTTGGAATTAGATGATCCTTAAGGGTCCTTTCAAACCCAAACCATTCTATGACTTTTAAGAACAATTACAGGCAAGGTATTCTGAATGTGATAGAACAAAGTGTATAAGTTTATTCCATTTCAAACTAGAAGTCTTGTTGAAATATTCAAATTGTCAGACTGAAGAAAGCATTCATTCATAGGTAGGTTTGCATTTAAAAGAAATGCATACAAATAACACCATTTTTAGTATGACCACCTACTCAAAAAGACAATCCATAGATACTCCATAGCAACTTGTAATTAAATTAACAGAAGGCTCTCTGCCATTCAATTTTAGTGTAAGCTTTGGTCCCAGAAAGAGCCAACAACTCTCCACAGGGAAACAACTGAACTTGCTGGACATCATCCTTTCTAGGGCACCCACCAAAATTGGTAGCTCAGCTTATAGACTATTTACTGATGTATACCACTGTGATTTTGTTGAAATATCGAGTGTCAGTTACACCATGGGACTGTTTTATGGTAGTGAGACAAAGCTCCATGTGGTTTATTAATAGCTTCATCCAGAATAACAGTGAGAAAACGTATTGCAATGGTCTGATTCACTACTTTCAGGCACTTAAACTAATGGAATTAGGTCCTAGACTGAAAACCAAGAGACATGGAAAAGGACTTTTTCCCTTACTGTCATAAGCTGTTAAGAAAGAAGCTGAAATGGGTATTCTAGATTCTAGGCCCAGCTTCAACATGTGCTTTCAAAAAAGAGTACGGCTTCACCACAAAAGACTGAAGAGCTTCCTCATATTCACACCCCTCCCTCCAAACCTTCTCCCATTCCCAGCCAAGTTCTCTCTTTAGAAGTGGAAAACACACAGTTAAACAGACCACTGTTCAGAGTGGTAAGTCTGAAAGACAACAGGCCTCAGGGGACAGACTACCTAAGTTATCAGACCAGAGAGGTGTCCTGAATACCTGTCAATCTTTTCTTTGGGAAGTTGTGTAGACAGACATTTGCTGGCCCTGAAATGAGAATCCAAGTCTCTATCACTTTCAAGAACTACAGCTAGTATCCTCTTAGAGGAATTTTATCAGACATTCTTCATTTCAGAAGTGGTATCATTACTGGGCTACCAAGCAAAAGAGGAAGTATCTCTTCCTGCAACAGAATCAAGTCCTTCATTCTGGTTATGCTGCAAGTGCTCAGAAACAAAACATTCTGGAAGTCTTAATAAATAGTCAACTCTTTTCCAAAACACTTTTTGTGTGTGTGTGTGTGTGTGTGTAAGAAAATTCTAATCATATACCATATACTTATATAATCATTGAATTTGAATTTTTGAATGTTAACCTGAAAAACAATGATTCACATAATTTGAATATGAAGTCCAAAAACCATATATTCATCTTCCAAGATGCATTTATTTTTCATCCAATACTTTCATTTGAAACC
Source organism: Aythya marila (assembly GCF_965140915.1). Classification (NCBI taxonomy): domain Eukaryota; kingdom Metazoa; phylum Chordata; class Aves; order Anseriformes; family Anatidae; genus Aythya; species Aythya marila. The sequence goes on along the minus strand of NC_139046.1, from coordinate 42,928,724 downwards.
TTATGGTTCTTTTTTTGCTTCCCTCTCCACAGCAGCCTTACTGTTTTCTAACTTCCAGCATGTGAATTATTTCACCTAGGATTTCCCTAGTGATTCAGAGATAATGTATGCAAACACTTTACTACCATGAAAATAGCAATGACATTTTTTTCTCTTTCTCTTTTTTTTTTTTTTTTTTTTGAAAGAAATCAGCTTTATTTTGTGGCAAATATATTTAAAAGGTAAACCAAACTGTGCTTAAATAAGTGACCAAACATAACATCTATCCATGAAATACTAATATATTTTAGGTCTGAATGAAAGAAAGTGCTGATAGTCATCAGATGGAAGTCCTAGGTGCATATTTTAAGTCATTTGATATGTTTTAATAGCCAAATCTTTGCTGAACCATGGGCAATCACCATGCTCTCCAGTAACTTATTTCATAGCCTGCATTGTCACAGTAGTTTTGGAAAGACTTGAAATTTCTGTACCTTGTGTTTCTGTAATCCTTCTAGTTCTAATGTTAGCTATATTGCTAAGGGTTCACTGTCACAAATTAGACATGGAGAGCCACTCAGTCCCATAGTAACTTATCAAGTGAAAAATTTGCATATTGTAATCTATAGCCTTACATGACATTTTCTGAAATGTCATCCACCATTAGAATCACTCATAAGAGTGTTTTATAAGCAAATGGCAGAGGTTTCTCTGATGCTCTGATAAAAAGACACTCAAGATCACATTTATTCCATGTGTTATATACATCCAATTCTGTAAGTTTGCCCATTATTGCATGGTCAGGATGAGTAACTGAATGTACTCAGTCCATCAAAGACACAACAGTTTACTGACAACAAGGTCACTTACTGACAGAAGCTTCCAGGGATATGCTGCAGTAGAAGATCAAGGGAGAAAAGTCCTCACAGAAAATAAGTAAGGTCCTCTTAGAAGCAGGATATGTGTCTGAGAAAGACTAGTCCATAAAGTTTTATGAATTTATCCCCGGTTTTGTGAGACAAGGTGTCAGCCTGCCATAACAAACTTTTTTTTCTGGTTAAAAACAAAACAAAACAACAACAAATAACCCCCATCCAGAACTTGAGTAAACATAAACTCAACACTATTCATGTCCCCCTTGGATCTCTGAATGCAATAAATTCAAAATGCCTGCGGCTTTTCTTCTTTTATAGTCAAATAATTCAAACATAGATGTCTTGACTGAAGAGCACTCTGGAATTAGCTCTAAATCCAAAAGATATTCCCAGCTATTGTGCTGTATTTCCACAATCACTTCAACATAGGTAAAACATATTATAATTTCACTGATAACCCTTGTTTGCAAGTTTCATTATTGCTGAAATGCACTGAGGTTTGGGACTCCTGTCATTGGGTTTCTAGTGGGCTCATATGCAGGTGTAACACATTTTTACTATGCTGTTTTCCCAATCATACTTCCATAACACCTGTTAATTCTTAAGTGAGCTATTGCTACCATGCAACTGCTGGCTAGCAGTGAAGCCAGTCTTATCCACTACAGCAGATATCACTACTACTTGTGTGACCTCTTTCTTCTAGTTTTCAGTCACCCAGATGAGTTTTTCTCACCTGAAACTCCTCAGCTTGGCTGGAGAACCATCTAAGTCTTAAACAGTTGTCAGCACCTACCCACTAACAGCCTCTTTAAGCCTGCAGGGCCTGTGCGCTTTGCTTTCATGTTTCTCCAGGGTTCAACTGCTCCCAATAATTAGCCAACAGAACCACAGAGTGCAGCCTAACAAAGCAGTTAAGACAATTCAAAGGCTAACTGACATGGTATGAGGAAGTCCAGCCATGCATTCCCACTGCTTCCCTACCACCATCTGACCCCATAGCAAGCAGGTTAGAAAGCCACCCCAACAAACAAAAGAATGCAATAATCTCCCCTAAACTAGTTGGTGGTAGGATTAAATACGCATTAGCACCAGAAGAAGCACAATGCAAAGCTTGGGAGGAAGGAAGTAGGAACATCCCTTTCAGCAGGGGTTAGCCTTTTGATTGCCTTATCTGCATTGTCACACCAGCGTCCAAAGGGACGTTTGTCCTGTGCGTCAGGAACAACTGAGCAGACTTAACAGCTTTCTGATGCTGAAAGGAGCAGTCCCATTCTCCTCTTCTTTGCATTCCAGCTCTGGCACGTACCTGACCCCTTAGTAAACTGACCCACTAATCCAGTGGAAAGCTATTTGCTTTTTTGGTTGGTTTAGTTTGCCTATGGTTTAATTAACTGAATTGGCTCAGAGAGGTCCGAGAAGCACCAGTCAACAAGGCAGAAGCAAGGACACAGGGCTGCCCATGCAGCAGCAGCCAGCAGGCAGCTCAGCCAGGCACCTCACCTCCCTGCACCCTGGCCAGCATACTGCCTGCTGCCAGCTGTCTTCCAGTCCTGCCTGCCCATGTCTTCCTTCTGGTGCTAACAGTGTCCTGCAGCACAGCTTAGTACCTGCAAGTCACAGCAGGCTCATATTTATTGTCCAATATACCTTAACTGAGATGGGGTCAGTTAAGATTCATCATCTCTCTTTTCAAGGTTTTCCCCATTCCATGAAAGCTTCAGATTAAAAACCGCTCCCCACTGTAAAGTCAGCTTAGCACCCAGGCTGTCAAGCCTACCTTAATATCAGTTGTCTCTGCAGCTCCATAACCAAATCTTCCTCCTCAGGGCCTGCTTCCTTTCCAGAGCCTCCAGCTCACTGCAGCAGGAGGCCCAAAGACCTTCCCTTGCTGCGGGCTTCCACAGGGCCCCGCTCCTGCCCTCCTGCTGCACCTGGCAGCAGGTGCTGTCCTGCCAAGGCACAGCCCTTCCACATAACACTCAGAAACTGGAAACACACATTGCCCCATGTTACTGGGTCGCATGAGCTTCCCAGGCAGAAAACAGCTGAGTTCAGTTCACAGCTGCACTGAGCAGAAACGTAGCATGCCCACTGGCAGTGGCCTTTGTCACATGTGAAAAGCTGAGGGTGCTTTTCTGTGCTTCTAGGATCAAATGGAGACTGTTATTTTTTTTTTTTTTGAACAGAATATCTGTTTAATCTTATATATGTTGGATTTAAGTCAGTTTTATTTACTATTACATGTTTTGCCAAACACATTCATAAACCATTATCTTGAAGAAATACTGTTGGGATACAACACAAGTGAGAACTGATTTTGTAACATAAACCTTAGCCTGCTCAGGCCCACAGTGCTGAAGTATTAAATCTTTTTATTGTGATATGAAGAAACAATCATGATATCCCTGCAAGTTCCCTTTTCCAGTAGTTACAGAAGACGAACTGCATGTTAAATACTATTTCTAGATTACATTTCTATCCTTCAAACAGCTTTAAAAAACTGTCATTAAAAGAACATTAAAGAAAACAGAAAAAATAATAAATATGTAGATAAATAAATGTCAAGGCCATTAAAGAGCTTTTCTTAAATATGCTTAATATAATGCTCTGAAATTAAAGAAAATTAATATTGTGAAAAACATTTTGAAAATTAAAATCTTTTAGTTCTACAGGAATGTATTCTGAAGGAATGTATTACGAAGTTAGGCAGCAATCATATGCATAATTAAAGAAGTGATTATATGTATATTTATACCATCAATGCATAATCCTCAATTTGTTTAACATAAAACAGAACATCAAGGAAACGAGAATTTAAATTCCACTTGTTTAATATGGAAGATTAAGTACATAAAAATTGCTTGTAATTTTAAAGTGTATAACTTGAATAAAATTTCAAGGTGGAAAATATTTGGGAGGAGGTAATGAGTGGAAAAAAATGAAAATATTAATATTGTGCTTTATGAAAAGAAATGTCATTTGTAAAAATTAAGGAGTTGTATGTTTCCATTTCAAAGACTTTAAAAGAAGGCAATGGCAATTACATAGACATCTCTTCATTTCAGACAAACAAGATAGAGTTCTGTAGTTTTCACATAGAAATTTTGTGTGGGTCAGGCAGCATATTCACAGTCATTTCCCTTACAGATTGCTGTCTCTAACAACAATCATCTCAGAAATATTTGTTTATATTCAGATTAATAACAAGATGTATTCTGCGTTTGTGATGAGAAACTTGGGATTTTTGTACTATACCTTCAGCTTGACTGGTACATTTTGAATACAATTAAAAGTCTCCACCTCCTTTCTTGGAAGCCCTGGAAGATGGTTTAAGTGCCTTCCTACCCCAAACAAGCTTGTTTGGGAAAACACAGGGTAGAAGGGAGTGCAAATGCTGCCTATTTACAGACAGGGGCCTCTGTGAGCTGCTGCTGAGGAACAACCACACCTTCTTAGCAAATCAGAGGAACCTTGGTCAAAGCTCTGTAATTTTAAGAACAGGTGATTTCTGCATCCCACTAAGCACTAAATTTTATGGACCAAACATAGTGACTCTTCTTCCAGTCTCAGCCAAGAGCTGTGACAAAGATTATTCCGTCAAAATTTTCTTCTCACAGGGAGTAGAGCATAGTCGTCTATTTTGATAACAGTATTTACGGTGTTTTCTTTTAGTCTCTTTAGAAATGGTACCCAGCTGTCTTGAAGGCAGCCTTTTTTATATTTGATTGGCAGCACTCTCAAGACCAAATATTGAGCTGTTCTAAGATGGAATTAAACAGCTATCATTGTAAATATAATGTTCTCTCTTACCGTTCTTACAGTTCTGTGGTTAATTGGATACCAGAAATAGATATTAGCCCATATTGTCAGTGTTGTATGGACTTGATAGGATAAGGACTCATCTGTCATCAAAATTAAAGGTATTATGGAACTTTCTGCACCCTTAATTCTGTTGTTCAAGGGATTCCAGCTTTCCACTGACCCCTTAGCAATAGCAACCCTCCTGTGCACAGATACTTGCAATAAAACATTAACAATCATCTACTCCTGACTAGGGAGGAAATAAAATCTGTACAGAAAATGTGTACTTCCACATGAAATAAAACAACGAAAACAATACTAAGAATTTAGCTTTTCATTTTCTTACTTTTCAGAGTTTGTGTTAAAAAAGACACATATATAGAGAGATGTTGAAATTATATCAAGGATTAAGATGAGATGAATATAAACTTTTATTTTATGCAACATGTGTTTTTATGAAAATAATGTACATTAACATTTAATATTATATCTATATTCATTATTATCATATTATTTTAGTGTTGTAACATTTTCTCTTTAAATAATTATTCAAACTTTTACTATTTGTGCCACAATTGCAGAAAAATACATTTTGAAATACTTGCTAAAACTATTTAAATACCATAATATCTGTTATTTCTTCATGTTGAGTAGTTTTAGAATAGCTACCACTATATTTGTCCTTTGTATTATAGGAAGAGAGTATATCTATTAATTGCTTACTTAGCAATGTATGTTTCCTTTGATTTAAAAGTGTTACTCAAATTAGTCCCTCTGGTTATCATTAGAAATGTGAGAGCCTGAAAAATCAAAGCTGTAGTGCAAGTCAGTGTCATTGACAGCTGCAAAAATGGTAAGTCAATAGAATTAATAGTATTTTTGTTCAAAGAAATGTTATTTTTATATAAACATATAAGCAGTGCTAACCAAGATTGTAAGTAGTAAAAATAGGAAATAATATTTCATAATTTATGATATACGAAGTCAGTAAATTGCTCATCACAAAAAATATATATATATATGTGCTCATTTTTGAATATTTAATGCTTTAAATAATAAAAAATGTAGAAACAGCAAAATAAGAACTGATAGCTATTCATTACCTGTTAAATATATTTTCAAATGAGCTAATATAGAAATCTTATCAGCGCTCTTTTATGATATATTCATTTGTTTAATTGTATTATGTAACTAATGTGCTGGTTTTCCTCTATGTTGTTATTTATTATGCCATTGTGGTTTAATTCATAAGCCAAATGCACCTTCTGAGCATCTCAAAATGCACTGTAACAGTATGGACAGAGAAGATGGTGAAACTTAATATGCAGACCATATGCCTCAAGGATTGATGCTGCATATTAAAGTCCATAGATTCCGCCAATAACTTGAGTTAGAGTTCTACTGGTTTCTTTTGAAGATGGTGCTCAGTCCAAACCTTTGCTCCTGATTTTCTTTTTGTTACTGTAGACCGGGAATATCTAAATATACTCACTTAAAATATTCCTGGAATCTATTCTGATTCAATCCACTTCTCTCTCTCTCTCTCTCTCGCTCTCTCTCTTTTTTTTTTTTATCATTTACCTAGCTGCCCTTAGAATTCACTTCTAATAACTAAGCATTGCATAATGTGACTTTTTCTGACACAAATATATGGGATTCTAAATTCAGTTTTCAAAAAGAACAACTGGAGAGAATACCTGAGATGATCTTAAGAACAAGTAATTACATGGCATGAAATGTAACTCATATGTATTTCTAGTGAAGTTGACTTACTAGTTACTCTTCTGATAATTCTTACAGAGTTATTATAACTCTTACAGAGTTATCAGAAGACACTATTCTACTTCAGTGCTGTTTAAAGGTCTTACATAGAATTTAAATATTCTGCCTGTCTTATACTGGCCTGTTCTTTTAGGCTGTGAAAATGAGGAGAAAATGTATGAGTCTTGCAAATTAGCAAGTAAATAAATAATACATTATAAAATGTCATTTAATTTCAGTGGGTAACTGTTATTTAATAACATGAATTATATTTTTTAGAATCCTGCTTTTCAGAATAGCTGTTCTTGTCATTTATCTTTTAAGAGAAGGGAATCTGGGTAAGAAGAGACCTCATTGCAACCCTCAGCTATTAAGCCTTTGCTGAGAATTTTTATGTGCCAATTATGGAGTGTTCAGATTAGCAAAGCATGAATTACCAATGCTTTTACAGCAGTTAGTGAATATCAGTTTGAAGTTAAAAAAAAAAAAATGAAAGGATTATATAAAATACTTAAATATATACTAAGAGAAAAGAAAAACAAGTCCTTTTAAGTGCTACAATAGACTTCTTGAAAAATTAGCATGAACCAACCTGTCCTTTTTATCATACTTATTATAGAAATACCATTTTGAAAAATCTCAGAAATGACACCTTAGTAAGTTGCTATCTGATGCTAAAGACATAAAAGACAATTGATTTTCTCAGATTTTTATTTTTATTAAATGACAATTCTGAAAATAATTTGGAAGGAACAAAATGTGTTCAAACTATTGTAAGGTAAAGAAACAATATTAATTGACATATATTGCAACACTCAATGGAATATAGTGTGAAGAGTTACACTAAGTCTGTGTGAAATCGTTCGTCAGTCCTGTCACTTCAGTTTTAAGATGTGTTATCTGGAATGATTTACAGGTACAAGGGACTAAAAAAGAAGACATCACCATTTCACACCAAGGAGTGTTCCAATTATACTCTGTTACCTGTATTAGCAATTTATAATTTCTACTATCTAAAGTATGAGGCCAAAGTTCTGTGTTGTTAATTGATATGGAAATGCATAGGCTAGCATACTTTGCAATTCTTTAGGATATTGAATGTGATAGGACATAAACATTATGAATTTGGAAATGCCTTGACTAAACACACACAGTATTTTTACCTTTGGATTTTATATTGTAAACTTTTTTTTTTTTTTTTTTTTAATCTAAATGGTTATGTGGTTATGTGCATCAAAGTGAAAGTGAAAAGATGACAAAGTGTCTAGGTGAATTGGTATGAGGTGTACTTTCCCAAATATTCCACAGTTAGGCCTGTTTTCCTTCTAAAAAAAAAAAAAGATGTCACTTCTGTTGTTTCTACATTGAACAGTGCAGATGCCATACCTTTTGAACTATTGAGGCCTACTGCTGCAAACCACTGAGACTTCTGCTCATAAGAATATTGCATAATTTTACAGGATCCTTACACCTACACGTGATTATAGTACTACCTGTAATGTTCAAAGTACCTGTGAAAAAATTCAGAACAGTCATTCCCTGAAAAAGCCACCTCAAAGGCTTGAATTCTTCCTCTGTACCTGCTGAATGCATAGATTTATAATTCTACTTACTTCTGAAGTAAATAAATGTGAAATTGGTAAATTAGTGCAATAAATCAAAAATGAAAACACATAATCACAGACATGTTTATAGCATGTTGCTTTTAAGCATTTAATCTAAATTAATAATGATAAGCGCTTGTTTGATAATGATAAGCACTTGTCCAAATTGTTTCAATTATAAGCAAGCAGTGGCTGATGGTCTAACAGTATGCAGGGGGCAAACATGACAGCAAAAGATTAGTATTATTTAAAAGCTGTGGGATTGTGTAGGCTTTTTTCCTCACCATCAAATGCCTTTGCACCGAGATGGATTTTTTTTTTTTTAATTTATTTTTATTTTTTAACAATCTAGTACTAGGTTCTAGCAGAGAAGAATTACCACTCTGGGAAGCAGCAATTCTTCCCAAGCTGGGAAGATGAAATTCTGAAAAGTATAGTAGAAATGACAGATGACTTCGTGAACCTGGAAGCTGTAACTATTATTTGAACTTTCTTTTCTTATCCAAAGTAACACTCCTGTCAAGATCTGTGTCTTGTTTTTAAAAGTTTCAGGTCTTAGCTTCAGAAGATGTGGTTTGTCCTTATGTGAATGATTTTTCTAAAAAAACACTGTTCAATTGAATTAATTCATCCCAGTTGATTACTAAATTAGCATTAATTCAACTTAAGGCTTGAATGTGACTTCATTAGATAAAAAATAAATATACAGTGTAAAAATTTACAAATTACTCTTTAAGATCTGTGGACATGCTATACAGCAAAATGTAGGTAGGTAGTCACCAACCATATTGTCAGGTTGGTGTCTGGGGATATTCTAAATTGCTTCAGAGTATCTACTTCATAGATGACTGGTCAGCTGAAGACCACAGACTGCAAACCACCACTCTAGAGAGATTTATTTATTTAATTGTAATTTCTGTAGAATGTGGACTAACATTCTTGCTAATAAAGGGAACCCACACTCCTCTACTATCTGTGAGCTTGTGTGTATGTGTTCAGTAGGAGAACCTATGATGTTCTTTATGGTGACATCTTCTGTAAAGTCCTGGGTGGTGAAGCAGCAAGCTGTTTTGAGGTGTACTACCAAATACCTCTGGGGAGGAAAAAAACTACACACACACAAAAAACAACCAAACCAAACCAAAACAAAAACAGTAAATACACAGTCAAATAGAACAAAATAGACTAAGACAAGCCACAAAGGAAAATAAGACAGATCCTGTAGGCAAAATTTCACTGCCTAGGTAGCATATTTACATCAGATTGTTCTTCCCTCTCAAGGAGTGATTGTGTACACACACACACACACACACAATAATAAATAAATAAATAAATAAAACAAGGCAATAGGCTTTAAAGAATGTGTGATTTTTTTACTCCTTGTCTGTATTTTGCAAGCTTAGTCTCAAGTGAACTTGTTTGAGGAAAGGTTCTAAGACCAACTGCTGGGAATTACAGCTTTTGAGATCTGTAAGTTAAACTACAAGGAAAAGGAGCTGGGGAGGAAAGAAGAAAGAAGCCGGTCCATCTTTTCTGTGTGAGACAATGCTCTGCTGTCTTTGTAGTCTGGTCTGATGAATGAAAAACCTTCGCCCTCTTCAAGTGCCCTGGCCCTGCAAATTGTCAAAGTCCATTTAAGACTAGCTGTAGTGTACGAGGCATGTTGCAACTGTTCCCTGTCATGCTGTTTCCCAGTCGTAAACCAATATGTAAAGTAAAAAAAAAAAAGTAAGCCAATATGGTGTGTTATCTGAAATGCTATAATAATTATGTGTTATTTACAGTAACCAGAATTGGCACATGGATGTTTGAACGTGCTGGCTAATAACCAGATTTCTTCAACGGGCATTGCAGGTTGCTTCTGAGCACTCTGGACAGTATAGATAGAAATTGCTAACAAGGAAATGAGAGGTCTAGATGTGACTTTCTGTAGACATGTCTAGATATTATCCAAAATCAAATCTGAAAGGCTACAAGGTCTCCTGTAATACTTTTGAAAGCATGGATCTTCAATGTCATGGAACAGGACATGTAATTACTACACACATGCTGCCTGAAAATGCAGAGAATGAATTTAAACAACCTTCTTCACTGAGAGACTAAACTGGTAAATACTAATATATAGAGTATACAAACTCAAGAGTAGTCGTTGGTCTGACTACATGAGTTTTGTGATCTGAACTGATCATGAAAAACTTTGAGAATTCAATATAGAGTTGCTGGTGTCATAGCTTCAGAAAAGACTAATTAAGGTTAATTTTGTTTAGTGAAGGTCATACTTAATGAAGTGAAGGTTTGTTTAGTGAAGGTTACATAATTAAAGGTAATAATAAGATCAGGAGCTCAAGGACACCAATGGAAGCAGAAGTTGCCCAATGACAACCATTCAGGACAACATTGCTCAGAGGCTGAGATTATTTTTTTTTAAGTGGGAGAAGTACACAGCTACCAGCCACACTAATCATCAAGCAGTGGTAACAGCAACTGCTGTACAAAACCAGTTTTATGTCCAATGTTATTGCTTCCTACTGTTTCTTTCTTTTTCCTTTTGAGCTCTGTGTCACCACAGACTCTCCTGTCCTGAATAACACAAATACACTACCCAGTAATAAATAAAGACAGTTTTTGCTGTGTTTGGGTAGAATAGCAGATGATTTCTTTCTTTGACAAAGAAACTCCATTTATTTTTTTTTCTGATGCAATCTATGTTCTGGAACATATGTGTTGCTGTTGCAAGCATGACACCATTTTGGTTGTACTTCAGAGGTGTTCACTTTGCCAGCTCTAATGCGGTTTTTAACAGCTTGTCTTTTTGTGACATATTGCAATTATGCCAAACTATGTAATCACTTATTTCACGTCGAAGTTTCAAGTTTTTGTATGATACACAGCCTTAAAACTTAAAATCCCACTACTGAGTAAAGCAATTAACTGCCTTCTGGGGGTGAATTTCACAGAAAAAAAAATAATGATCAAGCTTGAAAAAAATAATTTAATGAACAAGGCTCCAGAGATGTTATCTCCATCTCATTGAAGTAGGTGGTAGTTTTGTTACTGACTTCAACTGAGTCAGGGTTTTGCCTCAGGACAAGATCTTTGTGTAATGAATAATAATGAATGACTAAGAAAGACTAAGCAGTGGACTGTCTTGCTAAAAAAAAAAAAAAATGCTAAAAGATTATTATAGGCCTTTTCTCTACATATGTATGCTTAAATTGCTTTAATATTTTCAGATGTGGCACCATGTTAAACAGTCAGAATTCATCCTTTTGGTTGGTAAAAGTAGTAGTGTTGGACTCATAGATACAATTTGGTTTTAGATAGAAAAGTAAAAATTTTACAAAATTAAAATAAAAAGAAGTAAATGCTTTAAACTTTAAAGTTGTGAAGTACTTCCTGCATTTTCCCAGCACTGAAGTCAAATCCCTCGAGAATTTTTTGTAAATCAAAAATATCTTTGAAAGTTCTCATATTAACAGAATAAAAATGTTTTCCACCTAAGGAATGGAGGAAATTTAAAACATTAAAAATGAACAGAAAGCAAACACAAAAATTAGAGGATTGTATTACTTGGTAAAATTGGCTAACACATAGAATTTGTTAATTACCTATTCATTAGGAATCTAGCTTTTTGAGGGTAGGAAAGAGGTATGAAACAGGTAAAATATTGTGACCTATGTCCAACACAGCAGTAGGATTAAAGTTGGTGAACTAAGGCACTTGTTATCAAAAGAAGTTTCTAATAGTTGTACTTTATCTTCTTAAGGATCCTAAGACAAATTTTAGTGGCTTGAAAACGTAAATTATATAGATTTTTGTTTGGCGTATGTGCTTTGAAATAATATCTTGCCTCAATACCATTTCTGTGTTATTAAAGTGGTCATCCTGCCTGAGCACTGCAGATATTCCTAGGGCAGAATTCAGATGTAGACTGCTGTATCCTGTTTTAAAGAGTGTTTAGGGGAATTATAACAATACTGAGGAATGTAAATATTTTTAACATGAAAAAGAATAAGTAATTAAGCTCCTAAAAATATTGTTTGAGATGAGGGCTAATTTTTGTTTTGTTTTGTTTCCAAATATGCACACTGAAGTACTAAATTTATCTGTCTAATCTCTCTAGTTCTCTCTTAACTACAAAAATTTTTAGAAGGGTGAACCCCAAATCATCATACTTGTTAGAGTATTCCAAATACCAAATTCCAAAGAACTACCAAATATGAAACACTCAAAATGAGGTTGTCTTTGAACTTTTGGCCTTCTCCAGGGTTTAGGTACCTAATTCAATACATGTATGTCAAGCAGATGCTTTTCACTCTTATGCATATAATGTTGACCCACTGATAGAAAATGGATAGAAAAGTGCAGTGCAAATCTTTGCCTTTTAAAATAGGCCTGATAAAATGAGTATCACAACTTGTTCATAAAAATGCCTAATGAGTAGAGCAGTATACATGTAAAATATAGGAGACTTGACAAGAGCCTTTCTTTTTCTGGTGTGAGTCAAACTTTTGGTACCAGATGTCCACGTGCATAAGAAGGAATGCAAGACTCCCGAGGCAATAGATTTCGTAACCTAGTCAGTAGGTATTTTCCTAGAAAGGAAAATCTTAACCATTACCTAGCTTCTGTATTTTAATTATATCGTTCGATAAAAAATAAGAAACCTGGCATCAGGAATCCAAAGACAATATGCCCACTCAGAGAACATACAACCACATTCTTTCCTCCTTGTTTCTCTTTTCCAGCACCATGAATTTTCCGTTTCCATATAGTACTTATCTCTATCATCATGAGCCTTTGTTTGTCAAGATGGATATCAGGGGATAATCACACTACTATTTCATACATGGTGGTTGGTATCACATGGGTTCTGAGTGAGAGCTTTAGCCATTTTTTACATGAAACTCTTAACACTGACAGCTGTGGTGTTTAATCCTACAATGGTGTTTTGTAAGATGCCTAAACCCTTTGTTTAATACTAGGTAAGTTCAGAGCATGCTTCTCAGATATGGCAGTTGCCTGTCATGACAGGTATATCTCACCCTTTTAAGTATAGCTGCCTACACATGAACAAAGCAGGTTAACAAGCTTTTGCTGGTACAGAGAAGTCCTACAACTACATTAGATGTATGTACAGAAGAGAAGAGATTGAGGGTTGGTGGTAACTGAAAGCAGAAGATGATTTCTCAATTGCTACAGAGGTAAGCTATCTCTCAGCAGAACCTTCTAAGGCTCAAAGGGCCTGACAAACAAGCATCACCTACCTGATAAAGAAGTAATATCTGGATCCTTATACTCAATCATATGTGTATATGCAATGCGTGGTGTGCTGAAACCATAATTAGAAGAGTTCAGGGGAATTAAGACGATTTTTAATAGATGAAATCCGTTAAGGCATATTTTGACCATGTGATATACTCAACTATTTCTTATAAATACAAATTTTGGGGTTACCACAAGTCCTTAGGAATGTTTGAAGTTTACTATATCTTTTCAAACAGCTACATAGTTAATTTAGAGACAGAAGACAAAGGGGTAAAATTTACTTCCAATTGAAAAAAAAAAAAAGTTCATGGCTTCACAAGCTCCTAGTAAATTTTTTTTTTATTATTTTTTTTTTTTTTCAGCATAACTGTTGAAGTTCTGCTTTAAATTCTGAGCAGTTCAGATTCTCAGCTGGACACAGGGGCCTTAATTCTCCAGTCTCCTTCAAGACTGATTCAAAAGTATTGCTGACTGAAGTCTTCTAAGTAAGAATTTGCAGCCACATTCCCCAGGCTTGTATTATTTTGCATTTATGAAATGTTAACTGTATCTTTGTGCAAATTATACTTGTAATGTTGGCACAAAAAAGTTTAATCCCAAACTATTCTGGTCTACAGTCCCTATGGAAGCCACCAGACTTTTCCCTCTTCCCCCTTCATTACTTATGAAGCTTAGTGACAGATAAAATAGTCTGTCGTTTGTGTCAGCATGCTGTAATTTGGTAAATGTGTGTTCTTTCTGGTAATCTCTATTAGTCTCTCAGAGCCCTAAAGTTAAATTCACTATTTATTTTCCCTTTTGGAGACACCAGGAACCTATATTCTGAGCTTAAACATTATTTTTGGTTACTTGATTATTTTTTTCAGTGTCACTAGCTACAATCCAGTCTATATTACTGTACTTGTAGTTGTTAAAACATCTCTGTTGGCTTGGGGATGTCTTTTTCTTGTCAGTGTGGGACCTTTATGCTCTTGCTCAACTGACTTCATTATCAGGTTCATTGCAGCTGAAAATATAATAACCTACAATAACTTGTTCTAATGCTCCTTTCTATCCTTTGCTCATTTTTTTGGTTTAGAGTTCTATAATAAATATTACAAAAATTGCTTTAAAAGAGTCTCTCACCTGCTGTTGTGCTATGTATGGTACTTTATTCCTTTCTTGGATTCCTAAAACAACTTTGGTGGCCTAGTCTGGCCTGCATTGTGATAGCAGAACACTATCTCTATTATAGCCAATGTTGAGAACTTAGTTCTTTTTACAAGGTTGACTTTTTAACTGCTCTAAAATTCACGTACTATACTGGATTGCCTTACAGCTTGGTATCCTCATGTGGTTTCCTATTCAAAATTTGAGAACACATGAATAAAGCAATCTCCTCCTAGCTTGCTCTCCCTCACCACACTTTTCACAAGATCACAAGATTATATCAACGTTTTTCTGCACAAAGTAAAGATCCAGCTATGGCTCTGATCACACCCAAAACCTTTTAGTCAGGCAATTACCATTCCAATGAGTGTATCTTGCTCATTGTGCCTTTGTGGAAGCAAAATTGAAAATGATATTCAAAAAGAGAATTTTGTTCTCAAGACAGACATGAACTAACCAAAATCAAAAATGACATTGTACACCATGGACTGAGTAGCTGTAATGCTACCTAGCTTACAAATGTTGCACAAACTGGGCAGTGCTAAAGGACATACTGTTGCCCTTGATTCTGAACTTGCACATATGAGTTTAACTAGCTCAGTTTCTTTGCACAGTTGGTAAATCTAAGCTTGATTCTGAAAGAACCAGAAAGGATCTAGTTTATCAGCATTTGACTGAGCTTAAGAACATTACATATAACACATAAGTGCAATAGATATACACATAAATTCAATACATTATATAGATTATACACATTACATGTATAGGTATATATTAATATTATAGACTACCACAAATTATATATATGATAAAATATATTAATATATTTACGTGTAGAAGGAAGTGTGGTTCTTCCCCCTTCTGTATATTTCTAATCTCCACTTTCTGTTTCTTATAGGAATTGGTACCCAGATGTTTCTATCACCCCTAGTGATACAGTTTTTCTTCCTGTCCTTGTAAAGCAGGATATGTTTCAGGCACAGCAATGTTAATATATATATATATATCAGGCACAGGGGTACATGCAATTTGATAGACTTAGTCAGGGGAACTGAATGGAAGTAGTGTGTGGGAGGGAGATACATGGGTGGTGGGGGAACATTTTATTCCAGTATCATAATTAGGAAAGGATTCAGCAAATATAAACTATTTAGTTCAAACTACATAAATGGGAAGGTCTGTGATCATGATACTCTCCAGTAAGTTGCTACCTCAGATGTATGAATAAACAGAAACCAGGAATCTTTATGTGTTGATTGCTTTTATAACATTTGTGGCTTAATGAGGTGGATAGGAGGAGAATGTTATCTGGCAATCTTATTGTGCTATGTTCTTCAAGGATTCTTGGAGTAGAAATATGGAAGGAGAAGAGCCTTAAAATCTCATGCTCTATTTACTGTAACCACCATTCAATAAACTGAAAACTTTGTGCTTGTATCTGTGGTTTGTCTCACCCTATATACAGATGACCAGAATGATACAGAAAAGAGGACAGGAATTTAGCAGTCATATAGTAGCCTTTATTTTACTGCAGTAGCATTCCAACTGCAAACCTACTTGATGTTATAGATGCATAAAATACCACTAAACCTTAGGAAAAGTAATTATATCTAACTGAAAAAGAAAAAAATCTGAAGAAATTCAGTTATCAGATAAACAAAAAAAAAAATATTCCTAGCGAAAATTTTTACTTTTTCATGCTGTCAGGTTCAGCAACTCAGACCTCTAATTTGTAGGAAGTGAAAGGAATGCATTTGATAATTATAGTTTTGAAAACTATAATTAAAATACACAGCCATGCATCCTGAATTCTGCCTTCTAAGAGTGATTTTCTTAACTGCCCAGAATATACATATTCTTCATTTCTTTCTTAACTGTATTGAAATTAAACTTCATCTGCATGGCAGTCAATCAGTAGGATTTGGCACCTTTTTCTCATTTTGTGGATGGTGCCACCTAACACAATAGTTACACTTCCTTGGTACTGCACCCCTAGATTGCTTTACTATCTAACAGCCAACAGCCCTCAGGTCAGGAAGACTCAGGTGCTCTGCTGACACAAACTGTACAGCTGTGGTGAGATGAGGTACATAGAGTTGCTTTCCTTTATTCAATCCCTTTCATCATGAGAACATCTGAGATCATGACATGTCCTCAACTGTGGTGCTGTAAAGTTGCTTTGCTGTTCAGTAGAGCTTTAGCAGATACAGTGAAATACCTGATTGTTTTCACTAGTACAAAAGTATCAGGATTATGTTTATTTATTTATTTACTAGAATAAATATAATCTATTTGAAAAATCAACTCAGTAATGTAAACGAATGTACTATGCAGATACTTACATTATGCTTAATCTCATGTAGATTAATTTATTGTTTTACCCTAAAAATATTTTTATCTTCTCTGTGTTTTAAAAATATGTTAAATTATGCTACCTGTAAGTTGCAGGAAAATAGAGCAGCATGAAAGTCAGACTACAGAACTTATATATAACATCTATTTTATTCATCTAAAGGACATATCCTTTGGGGAATAACAAATACATGCTTATCAGGACAGAAGGAAAATAGCTGTATGTGAAGTCAAGTGTGCATGAGCAGACATAAAAGGAACAAGTGAGAAATCAGAGACATCAGGAACATGGAGGAAAGGGAAGGGAAGGGAAGGGAAGGGAAGGGAAGGGAAGGGAAGGGAAGGGAAGGGAAGGGAAGGGAAGGGAAGGGAAGGGAAGGGAAGGGAAGGGAAGGGAAGGGAAGGGAAGGGAAGGGAAGGGAAGGGAAGGGAAGGGAAGGGAAGGGAAGGGAAGGGAAGGGAAGGGAAGGGAAGGGAAGGGAAGGGAAGGGAAGGGAAGGGAAGGGAAGGGAAGGGAAGGGAAGGGAGGAAGGGAGGAAGGGAGGAAGGAAGGGAGGAAGGAAGGAAGGAAGGAAGGAAGGAAGGAAGGGAGGAAGGGAGGAAGGGAGGAAGGGAGGAAGGGAGGAAGGGAGGAAGGGAGGAAGGGAGGAAGGGAGGAAGGGAGGAAGGGAGGAAGGGAGGAAGGGAGGAAGGGAGGAAGGGAGGAAGGGAGGAAGGGAGGAAGGGAGGAAGGGAGGAAGGGAGGAAGGGAGGAAGGGAGGAAGGGAGGAAGGGAGGAAGGAAGGAAGGAAGGAAGGAAGGAAGGAAGGAAGGAAGGAAGGAAGGAAGGAAGGAAGGAAGGAAGGAAGGAAGGAAGGAAGGAAGGAAGGAAGGAAGGAAGGGAGGGAGGAAGTGGGGGGGAAGGAGGGGAGGGGAGGGGAAGGGGGAAAAGGAGGGGGGGGGGAGGGAGACATTTTTGTATCTAAAATCTGAAAATTTCCTAGTAAATCCAGAAGACTCTTGAAATCAGTCATTTTTTTTCTACTGTTTATTTGTATTTACTGAGCTAAATAATTACCTCAGGAGCCAACCTAGGTGACCTCTGACTGTAGCTATGGAAATGTGAGAGCACAGGCTGCACCTAGTTTTAAATAGGAAGAATCTCAAAGAAGCCTCTAAAATTTTTCTGACTTACTGTGAAGGATAAAATTGTTCATGCTGCCTCAAAAGTCTGGACTACCATGATAGACTCTGCCAAGACTATGGCACTGATACCTTACTTCAGTCTGAATAAACTCAGTCTTCTGAAGACTGTAAGTTAGTTGTACTATGTAGAGCGTCTCAATTTTAATTTATGTCAATGCATGTGTAAAGAAAGTAATGCATGTGTAAGAAGGTAAAGGGGTTCACTGTTTTACAGATGGTTCATAAATCATCAGCACTGAACCTCTGTCTGTCTGCTTCCCTGTCTTGCAAAAAGAGAATAATGTTAGATGACCTATTTGGAGAATGTTTAGACCCAATTCCTTAAAACTTGCAAATGCTTAAAAAACAAACAAACAAACAAACAAACAAAAAACACTAATGAAACATATGATAGATGTGCAAAAATTTATAAAATATAATTTGAGAAGGTAAGTGAAACCTGCCAGAACCTCACACCTTCCATAATTTAAATATGTGAAAGTACCTGCCAATGATTCACTGGGATTAAAGCTTTTTGTTGCCAGAACCATTGCATTTTGAAAATAAAACATTTCGAGGGTAATGATTTATTTACAACTATCTTGCTAGTTCATCTCAGTCTCATAATACTAGCTGTTGAGTCACAGCCTGAAAGTAGCAAATGGGAATGAAGAACTTATGACTGTGGCAAGCAAGGGTGTTCTAGAGAGTACCACCAAGTTTTTCTTCTCAGTTCAGTCCCTGTTGTGATTAAAGGTTACTGTATCTTGATAGCTAGAGTACATAAAACCTATTTAAATCACTGTTGTAAATATGCTTATGTATAACCTGCTCCTTCAGAATGCTTGACTCCTAATTATAAAATAAGAGTGAGATGGATTTACAGAAATTGTATTGAGGAAAATGATTCCATCTACTTCACAAGAGGCCAAATTGAAGAATTCAAAATGGGCCTTAAATCATGGTCAAATGTTCACTGAGATTTTTCTTCATAAACATTTTTTTTCCTAAAGAGTAACAAGTCTTTTTTTTAATGCTATTTGCTTTAAGCCGCATTTTCTTTCTCAAAAGATTGAAGGGAGTTTTAATCCAAACATCATAGCTAAAAAAAAAAAAAAAAGACATTTTGAAGTCTGAAGATTTTTGCAGTATACAGATATTTTAAGATGACTATATGACTATTAAGCAAAAGCTTCAAAAAAGACCAAGCTTATAAAAAAAAAAAACCTTCCAGTGGTTTTGAATGGAAAGATGGAAAGCTAGGGCAACTGAATCTCTGGTGTTTCTAGTCTGATATGTCCTTTAATTTCTTCCTCTAGTTAGCAGTCCGCAGTGAGGAAGTTCCTCACTGTTCCTCACTGTATAGTTCCATCCTCTTAAAACCAACAGTGAACTTTTCCTCCACTGTTCTACATATAGTAACTGCACACACCATCAATATGCATGCTGTGGGAAGCCAGAATATGCATAATATCTATTCATATTACCTGCTTTATTCCATATTGTTTCCAAACATTTTAGCATCTGTTTTCAAGAATGTTAAGAACAGCTTGTGTCTAAAGTATTTTATGTTCTTAGCATTAGGATTGATAAAAGGTCCTATGTAGTATCTAATTTTCATGTGTGTGCACACAAACAATTATAAAGAAGTTTCCAGAAGAATGATAAACAGGGGAATCAAACTTTGATTTCATACTTAGTTTAGTGAAATTTTCTATGTTCGTTTGTTTCTTTACAAATTGTTGAAGTAAACGTGCAGGGAAAAGATGTAACACCAATTAGAGTAAAGATAAAGGAAATGTAATGGAACAGAAAATATGAATGAATACATTTTTTCCTACTTTCTTCCCAATTAATTATACACTCTCTCACATAAAGAAAATAGAAACATGCAATTTCTAAAAGTAAAATTAATACTTTTAATGTTTTTTTTTTTTTTATTCACATTCTCTCACATTTTTCCCCAAGACTTCATCATTTTGAATTAAAAGAAAAAATCTATATTTGTAAATCAAAACTGTAGATTGATTTTATTTGAATACTGCTATGAAGACAATTACAATGTTGCTCAGATTGTAATATGATTCAAACGTAAATATTTCAGGTTATTTTTGATTCAATTGGTTGTATTTTCAGCTGGTGACATTTCAAAACTTGCATGCATTATATATAAAACATGTTTTGGCATAGTTTCTACCTATGGGCTACAGTTACATCTGCAAGCAAAAATCATAGAAGGTTTTGATGTGTTACAGTCATAATCTCTGATGACAAACGTATTCCGTGTTCTGAGTTTTCTCCTTAAGGCAGATACAATATGGATAAACATCTAACCTACTCTTCATAAAATGATTTTTGTTCTTCTGTATTGCAACTTGTTTCTAAAATCACAAACATTTAAAAAGTGTTGCAAAATGTCCAAGTAACTCCTGAAAGTGGGAGTCATCAGATCTTTTCAATCTGGTAATTTTATGAAGTATTGTTTACCATCGAATTCTTTCCACCCTACTGACTGTTTGCCAGCTTCTGATTAAATGTTTTTCTCACATTCCCTCTGCAAACTGATCTTTCAAAATAAGGTAGTTTTATGAGATAAACTTAAAGAACTGCAATCAGGATTTTTAGTAAAAAAAAAAAAAAATCTATTATTAATAGGTTCGTTCAATTTTTATTACATTAACCATTCCTTCTAAAGAACACTTCCTGTGAATGATTTTTTTAAATTTTGTTTGTGATTTTATTCTTCTTATCAGTTACATATAGCTGTACCCTAACATTGACACAATTTTGCAGTCAAAAAATCTGACAATAATTCTACCAATATATGTTCAAGTACTTCAAATATACATTAAAAAATAAAAATAAAAAGCTTATGACCACAAAAAAACTCATGTTTTTTCATGCTTTTGTTTAATTTCTGTTACAGGCATCATGTCCAAGAACAGAGGTAAACCATGTGGCCAATAGAAAACTTTGCAGATCAAATTCTGAATTTTAAATATAAATTTATAGGAAAATAACAGAAAATAAAATAAATAAAATAAAAATAAAATAAATTTTTTCTATACTGTAAAAAAGTATAAACTTCAGAAGAAAACATCTCCAGTTCACACAAAGAAACACCACCACCAACAACAAAAAGATTCAAATTGTCAGATAAGCTGTTTTTAAGAGCTATTCACCCTACACTGTTTCTTACCATATCACAAACTAAGTGATATTTCTTTGGATACCACATGAAATCTGCCACACAATTCAATATAGTGTTATTTCAATTCTTCTTAAAATAAATTTGGGAAGTATGTAAATATATTTTAAATTTTAATTCTTCAACAATGTGCATTCATTATGAGAATTTAGCTCAAATCATTTTTTTTGTTACTGAATTTAAAGATATGACAAAACCTCCTGGGTATCTTTCTCACTCCATTTCTGAGCATAGCTTCCATTAAGATTAATGGCTGGTTTGTATCTAATGGGAATATATATCTTAAGAAAGAAGCTGATGTAGAAGCAGAATTGTTAGTGGAAATGATGAACAATAGAGGTCATGATTACAATAATTGTTGAATGAAAAAATTAACAAAAGTCTGTGAAAGAAATGTTCCTTTCTTTAAACAAAAAGGTCACATGTTGACACTAATCATATTGAGTAGACCTGTTGAAGCTGATATACCAGAGGTTTCATTGGGGATCATTTTCCAGACTAAGATTGAGATTCCTTCACATAATCAGTATAGGCTTGGCTGTATTATTGTCAGTTGTTCAGCGAGGCTGGGTCTCCTCAAGGTTGGTTAGCTGAGTATGTGTGGAAATGTCCAGGGGCACATCGCAAGTGTTGGTTTTGCAATGCACATGATATAAATGATACGACAAAACAAATATGATAAGATGATATAAATCAGAAATCAGATTTAGTGTTTAATGGTTCTTTAAATGTAAGGAAGCAAATTTGTTCCATACTATGTGTATGATAAAAACATCCTGGTTTTTAAGTTTGAAATGCAAACACTTTTAAATGTGTTTATCTTTAAGTTCAAAGCCTGATGTTGGAGTTAGATGGAGTATTGATCTTAAGTAAGATCCAACTCAGGCCCTACATGGCTTAACTAACTTTAAAAGGTATGAGGTTGAGAAATAAAAAGTATATTCTAAATATTTTCATTTCTTGAAGTTACAAGAACTTTTCCTGTTTTCAGCCTTACTTTTTAATCCTGAAGGCATTTCTTCAGTGTGTATACATTTATGCTAATCATATACTACAGCCATGGGTTCCTCTATCAATATGAAATGTTTTGTACTTGCTGTTTTTGTGCATCTTGTATTGTTATGTGCAATATACAAAATAATGTGTCTAACTATGCCATTTATGCTTTTGAAAGAAAAAGCAAATTACTTACTGAAGAGAATGGCATTTGCATGCATGTGTGTCAGCTTTCAAGCCATTTCCCTCTACAAAATATTGCTTTCTACACTTAGAAAATGCATCCATCCATCAGTTACAAACCATTTCAAAGCACTTTATGAATCTACAGAGCAAAATGTACTTATCTTACATTGGCAGTGTCCCAGCTGTTACAAAATTGCTATTGTCCTAATACTTACAAGGCAATTTTAGCATCAGTTAATAATTTTACAGGATAGATAACTTCTAAAGCATTATAAAATGACAGACATTAAACAATAGCAACTTAGCATTTTTTGAAACAGTTCATGACAGCTTAAAAACTAAAGTGATTTTAATGTATAGTCTACGCAGTTTTAGTTTCTCATTGACAATTCCTTTAGAAGATAAAAATGTGAAAAATCCTTTTAAATAGTGGATGAAAGAATAAAACAAATTTATCTTTAAAAGATATTCAGTGAAAATCTCAATTAGGAATAATGTCTCAAATCTCCCTGTACAGATAGTAGGTGACAAGAATTAGAATTTATTTAGGCAGGAAAAAAAAAAAAATGATGGTATCATTTAATGGTAGGGTACCACAAAATAAAAAAAGGCATATCTATTCATTAAATCTAATACAAAAAGGGAAATACAGTGAACGGCATTTTATATAAATCAGTATGCATTATTTCTTCTCAAAAAATGTTTTCTATCAATCTTAGTTTAAGAGCTTCAGTCAAAGGCACATTCTAGTTAAATTGTTACCTTTAAACTTGTTTAAGTAGCCATTGTGGCCAAATGTTCTTTTTTTTTTTTTTGGTTAGACATTTATAATTTACTTAGTATACAGTACAATCTGTGATACCAAAAAAATTGATGATGTGTAAAATGTAAACTGTTCTAAACAAATTAAATTAATTGATATTTGAGGTTTTACTTTGGTAATAACTAAAAAGAACCTTTTCAGTGCAACTAATGTACATCACAGTGGCCTTTTTTGTCAGTGTACTTATTAAGTTAAGCCAATTGTACCACTTGCTGTCATACAGCACAGGTAATTGACCACCTCATCAAACCGGAGCAAAAAGAATCCCTTAGGGCCTAATTACTACGTTCTTCTGTACTATTGAACACATTAAAGCAACATATTGTGCTATATACATCATTTCTCAATAGTATTAGAATGTTCCTGTACTGGAGAAAAGAGTTCTGATTGCAGTACAGTTATTTCAACGTTTGGTCAATTTAACTTTCAAAACATGTAGTATCTTGAAGAATACTTTAAGCAGTTATCCAAAGTGAAAATATCAATTAATATTGCAGTTCTGCTTTATCATGAATGGTAGAAGTCTGAGAAGTTTCAGCAGTGAAATGTAGGAAAGATCTCAGGTCCCAGAAAAGCAAGTGGTTGGTTTGGTGACACCAATCAAAAGCAGGAAATAAGCAATTCCTGATATGCTTATGTACTTATTTATCCCCAGATGTTTTACTTAATGGAACTTTATTTAAAACTTGCATGGAGCAGAGCCTACAAGGGTAGTGCCTCAATGTGATAGGAAAGAAAAAAGTTCTCTTTTCAGATAATTCAGCTAGGTGCAGATGTCTCAGCCACGTTAGACAAAGTTTCGAAGTCACATTTCCTTATTTAAGTGAACTTTCTGATTTGCTTCCACAAATAGGTCTGCAGGGCCAAATATGTAACTGGGCAGAAGTGCTGAATTGTACTGAAGCTTTCTGAAGACAAATGTCTTTGGAGGAGCTTGTGCCTCAGGATCAGTCTTTCAATAGTCCTTCATCAGTCAGGATGAGGATCAGTCTTTCAATAAACATCTTTGTGAAGGATTACATGTACTATGCCACAACCTGAATAGTAGTACCCCGCTTCCTTTGAAGTGTCCAACTCATGTTAGGAATCCTGGAAAGCAAGATTGCACTTTTGGTTACATCTCCCTTTTTGATTGACAGGAGATCAACACAGCAGAAGCTATAACTTTAAAAATAAAAAATAAAAATAAAAAAATGGAACTGCAATACATCACCTTGTTTTTCTGTTTCAGTATAGACATTTCTGAGAGCCAACAGCTACCTTAATATAGTGCATATAGTGCAGAGGCAGCCGCAATAACAATTTACTCTTTCCAAATTACTGTGGACTGTCTCATCATAGAGTGGGTTCACACAGCAGTAAATAAAAAGAGGTCAGTTCACATTCTGATCTATACCAGGTAAACTCACTAAATTAAAAAATATATATATATTTTTTTTAAAAAAAGGCTATTTGTATACAGCAATGATGATGATCAAAAGTTACTGATAGAAATTCTTAGGAAGCATCTTACTGTCTGCCTAACCATTTTTTACCAATGGGTATCTGATGATATTTTCAGCTTCTACCAAAGTCTGTCATTTCTGGACTCATAAGCAGGTACTGAAAAATAGGGGACAAGCACCTATGAACTGCCTTCAAACACAATGACTACCTTAGAGTCATCCGAAAAAAAATGAAGAGTTCTATAAGACCTTTTTTTTTTTTTCTAGCTTAATAAATTTTGAAAACAGGTTAGGTGACTTGAATTTTTCCTTAGAAAAGAATACAACTACAAGTTTTACTTCTGTTTCTTACATTATTTTTTTCTCCCTAATTTCAACTATTTCTATAACATTATTCTACATTATTTGCATGCATTCTACATTAGTAATTAGTAATTAGATTCTACATTAATAATTAGCATCTGACTCATGTCTTCAGGTAACATTCAAGATGTATTACTCACCAGTAGTCTGGCAATTTCTGCTTTTCCATCATAGAATATTTACTCTGTCCTGTATATATGCTATATTGCAACATTTATTCTTGGCAGAAAGCATCAACAGTTAATTGGTCCATACTTAGTATCTCACACAGAAACAGTGACATTTTGAAAAATGTAAATTGTATGGAAAAGGTGTTGATAAAATATATTCTAGAAATAGCAAACAAATTCATGCATGCTCCAGCCAACCATTTCAAGCTCCTGAAAATGACTGTTTTATAGAAACCAAACCTTTGTAGGAATATCTTTTAATATTCTCTCATAATGAGGAAGAATGATTCCATCTTGCAAGATACAAAGAATATATTAAATTGCTAACGGCTCATTGACTTTGCCAGCATTTCAAGCGAAAGAAGTGCTTCCATTACCTCTCTCCAAAAATTAACAACTGTTTGAATGCCAGCCATATGGCGAGCAGGTAAATGTGTAAAATAGAAATTAGAATGATGTGGTCATCGTGAGGGAAATAGAATAACCTCGGTGAAACACTATGTTCAGTTCAAAATTGTCCATTTCTATCACAAATGAAAAGAGCAGTTGAAACGCACCTTAACTCCTTGACCGTATTGTTAGACAGCTTACATAGTGACATACTTACAAAGATCAGAAATCCAATCTTCAAGCAAAAATCTATTTGTACAATATGGAAAAACATGGAAATTCATATTCATTAATATATATGTATTCATTAATATATATATGTATACATGTTTATATTTGAAATGAAAAATATTTTCTAGCTTTATATGTACTTTAAATATTTATTTTTTCCCCTTTTTTTTTCAGGTTTTATACATGTTTATGTATAAATTTGCACTTGCTCTTACAAAATATTTTTTCATCTATATATAACAATTGTTTTGAATAAGTCAAGTAACTTGAGATTCAAGTTATCTAAAGTTACCTGGGATAGAAAAACAAACAAACAAACAAACAAACAAAAAACAATGTTTTAATTGCAGATTTACAATTTTTGCAAACTTCTTTGAATTGCTTTCCCTTTAGTGTTAGTGATTATAAAGATAGCATTATAAGGATAATTATATGTCAAAAACTTGGTTTTCTTCCTGACTGTGAATTTTTCTCATAAAATATACTTCCTCTTCTTCTGTAAATAAGAATCTGAATAAAATTTGCTTGGTGTTTTTTGTTAAAGGACATTTATTGGCAATTCTTTCTGTTTGTGTACTAGTGTAATATAAAAATTTACTAGCTGTTGGAGCAGGGTTGTATTCAAGTAAGCAAACCTTAGCCAGTGACTCTATCCTAATTCCCGAAGTGAAAGCAGTTTGCAGGTGTAACACCTCTATTCTGGTTGCAAGTTTTGTCATGATGTTACTTTTCTTTTTTGGGGTTTTGGTCATTTTTTTCTATCATTACAGTTATGTAAAAGAAGATTCTCATAGACACAATATCCTCTTATTCTAATTAAGTTTTACTATACTTTATATTACTTTATTCTTACACATAGCATCGATGGTACATATTCCATATCATATGGTCAAAAAGAGGCTAATAACTTGTACAATAGTTAGATAATATAAGAGACCAGCAAACATGAGATTTATTAAAAGCCACCTTAAGGGGGAAAAGGAAAAGAAGTTCTCTCAACAAAGAAAGCTTGTCTCCCAAGCTTTCAGTTTCTCTCCGTCTTCCAAGACAGAGAGAAACTGGAAGTTGCAGGGGGCATAAAGTCCTTACAATGAGATATCTTCCTTAAATCACAGAATCACAGAATTGTAGGGGGTTGAAAGGGAGCTCCAGAGATCATCAGGTCCAACCCCCCAGCCAAAGTAGGTTCCCAAGAGCACGTTGCACAAATAGGCAACCAGATGGATCTTGAATGTCTCCAGAGAAGGAGACTCCACAGCCTTCCTGGACAGCCTGTTCCAGTGCTCCATCACCCTCACTATGAAGAAGTTCCTCCGCATACTGGTGCAGAACTCCCTGTGCCCCATTTTATGGCCATTGCCCCTTCTCCTTTGGATACCTGAGTTATGGCCAAATAAATGCAGTGACACAAATCATAGCTACTGTTTTCCACAGCCAAAGCTAATTATTTCTACTGTGGGATTTTTCCCACTCAGTCAACAACTACAACATTATTTATTATTTTTTTTTAACATTTTAAAAATCAGTCTTTCAAAGACTGTATTAGTTTCTTTATTCAATCACAGAAAGTGCAAAAAGAGATGAAATACATAAATACATTTTTATTTCAAAATGATAATGTTTTTTCCAGCTAAAATGCTTATATTATAAACAAACAAACAAAAACAGCCTGCATATGGTGAACATTCATTCTTTGGAAGTGAAGATTATGAAGGCTGATCTGAGTTGTATACAGTGAAATAGTATAAACTATTATACTATACTATATACTATGGCCTTATCTTGTTTGCTGACAGTGTTGAAATCTTGATGAGGGGCTTAAGAGATGGTATTGGACTATTCTGCATGCTTCTAAAGTTTTCTGGAAGATTCTTGAAGATTTCCCAAGCTGAATAAGGACTGAGCCATTTAAAGAGGATTTACCATCAAAGATGAACTCCTGACTCCACATCAATTTAAGCTGAAGAAACTAAAGATTATGAATCATGTGTGAATTCAGCATCTCAGATATTGGAACTCTGAACAAATGTACACATGCAGTGAATAAAAGTTTTATTTTTTTCCTATACACTTTAAGAAAATATATTTTTTGTATACATATTGTCACTGAGGAACAGAATGAATTCCCAATATTTGCAAAAAGAATGCTCTTCTTATAAGTATCCTGTGCATGACATTCACCTTCTTCTTTAAGAATGAAACACTGGACAACTTTTCTAACTACCTCATGAGATCATGACAGAATAAGGAGCTCAGCTGCCTGAAGGGAGGAATGAACTAGCTGGGTATTTGTTAGCCTCATAGAAACACGTTTACAGTAGTAGATGGCACTCCTAAGATGGACTAAGATATCTTTGATACCTTAAGTCAGGAGCATCTGTGATGATATAGTTCCAAGAATCAGACTTGCCTGAACATTTGCAAACTCAAGCATTGTTTATATCCTATAGGTCTTCTTGAATCTATAGAAGGTCTTCTTGAATCTATAGATTTACCCCAAAGTGAGGTATGAGAGGTAATATCTGTAAAGAAATACTCATAGCAAGGTATCTTTCTGATTTTTTCTACTTCAGACGAAAGTAAAAAAAACAAAACAAAACAAAACACACATAGACACATTCTGTTAAGTTTTAAACTTCCATTAGAACTGTAAGAATCAGAACAGAAACTCAATGTGGCCAAGCAGTCCTTACAAAGTACTGAATCCCACAGCTTTCAGCCTGTAAAAAGTGCTGAGAAACATGTAGTCACAGGTCCATGCTTTATGGTGAATATCCTTTTCTTCTGAGAACAAACTGAAAAACAACAAACAAGCAGAAAACACATACCATTCATTGGAGCCAACAGAAAAAATTCAGCTGTCTGATAATGAACATCGAGAAACATAGTTTTTAAAGTACAACCTGAAAATGTAGTTTCTTTGTGTTATTTTATGTTTATCTGTAAAGAATCATGTTACTTTGTAATCAACTTATTATATTTTATTTAAATAAAAAAAAAACACAACCACAGAGAAAAAGAAAATACAATAAAAACAACAACAAAAAACTGTGCTAGCAGCATTTATTTTCTCTGTCCACATAATCTCACCTGCCTTGTTGACCAACTCAAATTAACCAAAACCCATTCTTTCCACAGGAAATAGACTGTACAGAGAAGCACTTGTGTTCTCTACAGACAGCATGGAAAACACTGCTGGTCAATACTATGCAATATATAACAGATAATTATGATCTGAGTGTCCAAATTATAATCAGTTTGACAAATGTCCACAAACGTCTTTGGTCTATTTTATATTTTCACTAAGACA
This sequence comes from Aythya marila, assembly GCF_965140915.1. Lineage (NCBI taxonomy): Eukaryota > Metazoa > Chordata > Aves > Anseriformes > Anatidae > Aythya > Aythya marila. The sequence goes on along the minus strand of NC_139046.1, from coordinate 42,899,649 downwards.
AGGCAATCATACAACCAGACAATTCCATCAGGGAAGCTTGTTAGCTGCTTAGTCTGTTAAACCCTGGTTGCCATAGCATCTAGAGTTGAAAAAGCTGCAGATTGGCATGAAAAAGCATGTCGACAATTGCCCTGTCACAGCATGCAAGCCAGGTCTGCTCAAAGGCAGCACACTACAAGTTTTCTTTCCCAGTTTGCACTACCCCATGCTGTTTAATAATATCCATTTACTGGTATTGGGATTGATCTAGTGCAGTGTAAAATCCACATCTACTGAGATTTTGCTTTTCACATGGGGGAGATTCTTTAACAAATAACCACGTAACAATTAATTTATAAAGGAAGTATTGTAAAAATTGTAGGAGGCATATCTGATTTAACAGAGAAACAATCCAAAGTTTTAACAATCAGGTCTTTAGCAAGCTAGTCAGTCCAACAATATTTATATATGTATATAAATTTTTTTAAAAAATATATTGCCTAGGCACTTTCAAATATTTTTGTTGCTGGTAGTTTCATCAAACATACTACTTTGCATTTATATTTTGTGTCATCAGAAAAATCTTAATAATTATTATGGCTATGATTCCTTTTAAATTGTGTGTTTTCTATAGTTAAATAACTACTACAAATGAAGTAGAATTCCATTCATAATAAACATATACTCAAATAGGAATTAGTGTAATTGTGCAGAATTTTTGCAGTAAATTTTCTTTTTTCCCTATGAACCTACTCTGCAGCTTTAATAGTAAAATTTAACATTATTGTTAACATCAAAGAATTTGCTTTTTAAAAAGTATTCTCTGGTAAAACATTCATATTGACTCTTGAATATAGATCACTGCATAAAAATGTTCATTAGTCATCTTCATCAAAGTGTTGGAGTTACAAAAAAACAAACAAACAAACAAACAAACAAAAAAAAAAAAAACAACAAAAAAAACCACATAACTAGTGGGCTTTACACAAGTGTTTCCTATCAAAAGTTTACACTTGGTTTATTCACTTTCCCTTCCATTATTGCCTTCTAATCTGTTCTGTCACTTCATTTTACTTTTCCTTCAATGCCACAACTGAAGAAAATCTTGAAAACTGCATACCCAGGAGTATAATTAACCTGGCAAACCCAGGAGGATTCTGGCATGGATCTTTTCCCACATTTTCTGATAGTATTATTTCATTTTTTATTCTATCAGTATCACATAGACATGTTTTACTACACCTCTCACTATCAGTTACTTTATCCTATTCATTAAAGGTCTAGATACATAATGTGAGAAAACAGGAGTTTTCTTTTACAGCAAAATTAGCAGTCTATTAAACTACTTCACAAGAAGTAAATCTTTTCAAGGTAGTTTCCTAATACATCTTTACGATCCCAGTGACAGAAAACATCACTAAATCTTTTAAAAACATATTAGTTGAAATTTTTACTCTGTGTTGCCATGTGAAATGCAGAAACAAAAATATATTAGGCTAATAATACTTTTTTATAGTAAATTTTATGACAATGTGTATTTAATGTCTATCATATTTGTATCTTATTTGAATTTTCTTCATCCTTTTACTAAGTTTGCAACTTAACCATAGTCATATACACTCAAGCTGTAATTTTCCTGAATTTTGACACAGACTGAGTTTGAAAAACATTTTCCTCTGAAATCCTTGTCTGCGTATATTTATTTATTTAATTAATATTGAGAATAATTATGTATACATTATTATATGAATTTTTAAACATCTTAAAGAAGTGCTGAATCTGCAACTCTCCAGCTGACAACACAGTCTACAAGACACTATAATTCTGAGAAAGTAGTTGTAGCTTATTCATTTTTTGACTAATTAGACAATATTTGTTAAAGCAATTATGCATTTACCTGCTAAAACAACAACAAAAAATCTCCATTTTAGGTGCAGAACCTCTCAGAAAAACAGCAGATTTTTTTTTTAAGACTGGCTATTTGACAAAAATTTCAGATAAATATAAGATTTGATCCATCATATAAATAAATCAGTAACAAAATGTAGCTTAGCACATGGATAACCTGGTTAGAATTTACCTTCCCCTGTTTTTATTATGTTTCTATGAAGTAAAATAAGGAATTTCAGGTTTATGTTGCAAATGTAGAACAGCCAGTTTGGAAAACCTTAGATGAAAGATAGTATGCGATACAAAGAGAAGTATTTTTACATTAGATTTAGAAGTAAGACCGAAGTATTTTCATCTACTGATTTTGGGGTATGGGAGTACATATGTATAATTCCGGATAAATGAAGTGAAATGCAGTGAGAGAAAGTTTACAGTACAACTTTACTTTGTTCTGGTGGTAACTCTCCATGTGGACTCTACAAGTAGTGCTAGGAGCAGATGGGTACAGCTGGCAGCATTCTAACACCTATGCCCCACACAACGTTGGGATTTTCTACCCATGATGTTGCAGGATGGCAACACACTGGAATGAGGCAGGGAATATGACTGAAAGCCTCCAGTCTGTCAAAAAGGATAATTGAGGAGCAGCTCAGCAATGATCCTTCACCAAAGTGAACATTTTCTGCAGATACTCAAGCTGTGTGAGAAAGAGAAGTAATCTCCTTTGCTGCCTGAATATCCTTTCTGAGGAAGGAATGAGTCAGGCTCTGTGGGCCATCTCCTCATAAAAGCCTTGAAATCCACCAAGCAACAGCTCAAGACAGAGTTGTGAAGTTCTCTGGCTGCAATTAATTCTTTCTTGGCATCCCTATTTATATCAATAGCAATAAAATTGTCCCTAATGTTGTAAGTTCATTTTGCACATTCTGTTTTTACATGGCTGCTGGTCAGTAAACACACCTTGCAGAGGTTCACATCATGCTCTGAAGACACCACAATTGGGGGTATCAAGGAAACATTTTCTGTCCTTAAACAAGAAGTTTCTACCAATGGGAAGTCCCTGCACTCACACAAGATCCTTTCTGTATTCTGGCAATAGTCTTTGGCTATTATTCTTTTCTCCTCTTTCCATATCTATTTCATGAATATTTATTTATTGTTGGTAAATCAAAAAAAAAAAAAAAAAGTGAGAAGATTCCATTCGTCTATTTTTATTCTAAATTTTCTCTGCTACTTGAAATGAGTAGTGACAGATTATTATCACTTTATTAGACAATATACAATTTCACTAAATATTATCCTTCTTATTAGGATACTCATTTAGAAATGTGCTTATACCTTTTTGTCTTCTAATTAAAGCAAAAGGAAGAAGATTAAAATAGAAATTATCACAGTTGAAATTTGCTGACAGAAAAGAGTGGTTTAAAATAACAGTAAATAAGCTTTTACAATAGATATGAATGATACTGCAAGTCAAATAGTTCTTTAAAACTCCCAATACAAATTTCCTCATTAAATAGGTTTTCTTCTTAAATCTAAACCTTTTCTATAGTTTCTCAGAAGTCAAATAAAACAATAAAATATGAACATTAGACCTATTCCTATAGAGCAAAAAAGGCATTGCTCTGTAGTAGCTTTTTTTTTTTTTTTTTCTTTTACATTTTGCCTTATTGCAAAATTTTCTTCAACTGGCTGAAAGCACATTAACTGCTAGATAGGCATCACACTGATGTCTCCATGCTGTAACTTACAGCCGTGAATTTGCTACGATCTGTTTAATCATCAGTGTATTGATTTTCCTCAGCTTTCCTTCATTTTAGCCCCATAGCAGGCTTCTGTAATTTCCTTTGGACAAAGTGTAACCAAACTGTGCTAAGTGATGTTGATTTGCAGGCAAAAGTAAAGGGGTAAATATAAATTAACAAGCTATAAACATTTTACAAGTGGGGAGTCAATAAAAACAGTGTCTGCAGTTCTTTAAAAAAATGATTTGAAGCAGATTGTTAACAAAGGTGTCCAAAGAAACTGACATGAGTCTGAGAATAATTTTTGCGCTTTGTGATTAAGAATTGATCAGTCTAAAAGCCTCTGATGCAACTGAATCACCCATAAGCTGCTGGCCTGAAAAGGCTCAGCAGGGGCTGGTATTTGTTTGCTCAACTCCCATGATTCCAAGTAGATAATTGGGCTGTGAAGTTCATGGCAGAATCTGAATTTGCTTTCTTGCTTCCCAGCTGGCTGAGCACTGGTTTATAGACTTCTGTGTACAAATTTAGCCAGCAGCAAACCTCACATCTTTAATGTAAAAGGTGTTTTGTTGTGTTTTCCAGGTGCTGAGTGGAAAGCCCACACTCCAGAAGCTCATTAAAAGGGCCAAGTTACAGTACAGGTTTATTTCTGTCACAGCGTTTCAGAAAACAGTGACAAGGATTAATATATTTCTGTGGTACTGGAAAAATCCTGATACGATCCCTTGTGAATTTGATCATCTGTTTCATTGCCTGTAAAAGATTCAATCTCCTATTATATCCTGAAGTTACAGCTGTAAGCCAAGGCTGATAAGAATTCAGACAGCACCACTAGAGCCTTTGCAAAACTAATTGTTTTATTAAGTAGCAGCTTGTTTATTTGCAATTTATTTCATACGTCACTCAGAGAACCAACTCTTCTTTAAAATGATAACGCGTGATAAATCAGCTGTACATTATCCATGACAGGCACTATATTGTATAAATATGTACAAGTAATGGAGTTTTAAAATCTCTCAAACTGTTACTTCTATTCTGTTGTTGCTTATGAATAGCTATTTTTGAACACTTACGGAATTCCTTCCAAGGCTTTTCATAATTCTGACAGTAAACTCAGATCTACAGATTGCCTAAAAAGTCATCTCCATTTGAAGACAGAGCCTGACAGTGTAATTGCATGCTCTGGCCTGAGCTGGGGAAAGCATCCCGATGTGAGCACTCGGCAGATTCACAGACCACCTCCTCAAAGCACAGGTAGCCCTGCTTCTGGAAAGCACTCCATGGGCACTGCTCTGTCCTGAAAGATGGGCAACAGAGAGGGGCACTGGGTCTTTTTTGACTGAGATTTATGTTCACATCAAAGTCCCTCGGGCATTCTGGTCCAGCATACCTGAGGATAATGGCAGCTTTACCATTGCCTCTGATACCTTTTTGATTAGACCTAGAGACACTAGAAAGAATTACAAAACACTTTTAAATCACAAGCTAGAACAGATGGGCTTCACTGCATATTTATGAACTACCAGTATAATGGGATCGTTCCTGGGAGTAGGAGGGAGAAGGCTGAAGGTCCACTTTCATTTCTTTAGGATTTATGTGGGGAACAAATTATGTTGTCCCTTAAAGAAAGCTTGCTTCATGTTCAAGCTGAAACCTAGGCTTCCTTTTTTCCTTGCTTGCATGTAGTAAAATGTGTTTGTATGACTAGTTCCACTGGTTTCATGGGAATGCTCATGTGAACAAATGCTTGATTGGTGGTGCTGAGGGTGGAGCTTTGGTTATTTGTCTTTTTTCTGTGATTCGTTATCGTGCATGTGAAAATAGGCTTCAATATATTCATATATATATATATATATTCAAAGCCCACATCTCTATAGAGAAGGATTTGATGACTGCACATAATCAAAGAAAGAGACATAAAGATGCATATTTTTCTGCATATGTCAGAAATTAGTCAATAAACCCACATTATTCTTAACAGTAGTTGTTATTCCTAATTCCTTAAGTGCCACACCAGCATTTTAACCTGCAATTGATTGTATATGATTGTCTGTACAATACATAGCTAAACAGAACCTTGTTTGCAGCTGGCAATTTATTGCCCTCATGCATTACAACAAAGAAACCCAAAATGGTAGCCAAAGAGAAAACTGCCAGTCAAAACACTCTTGCTCTCTTATTCACACTGTTGCTTTCTACCTCCACACTCCATTTTTCTCTAACAACAAATTTAACTTATGAATGAGAAAGGTTAAAGAAAAAATATTTAGTTGCCAAAAACATGGCAAAAATATTATAAAAAGATCTGTTACTGTTAAACACTGTATGTCCTTAGAAAAATGCTAGGAACCACAAGAGTTACACTTTTATCTAAGAGGTAGCATATGTGCCATATAATACATATGTTGCAATCACAGCAACTTATTTTGCATGAACAGCAGCAAACTCTGAAAAAAAAAAAAAAATGTCCAGTGCTCAAACGAAAGCTGTCATCATGCCTTCATTTTAAATATGCATTCAAAGGAAAAGCCGTTTTGTATACTTTCCCTGACAGATTTTTTTTTTTTTGGACAACGGTACCTGTTATCATAAAAAGAAAAGAAGCACAATTATATTTTTCTATTATAAGATGTTTTGAACAGTTCCATAATGTCATCATTTTTATGTGGAATGATCTATGTTGAGTTAAGATAATTATTCTTGTTCACATGCTCTTATTCCATTCTTCCAACGATCACCAAAAATGAGCTTTCACGTTTGCCTCATAAATAAATTGGCATTCCCTTTAAATATTTGCTATCCAGACATTGTAAAATCTCATCATCCATGGAAAATAAATATTAAAAAATCCTGGAAGATTCTGGACATAGTAGGCTGTGTAGTTAAGTGCTGAGTATTAAGTATTCAGCATCCCCTATTCTGCGTGACTGTATGTGTCTATTTGAACCATAATAAATTTATTCTAATCCTGTTCTGATAAAATTTGCCCCTGCCCTCACTGGGGCAGTATTGCACTAACACTGTATATTCATGTAACAAAACCAGCATCTCCATCCTAGCCTGTCTTGGTAATGGACCAATGTCTCATCTCCAGGCCATTCTTCAAACACAGGGATGATCTTATAAAAAGTGGAAAGCAAGAGTTTGCAGAGACACAGTCTCTGGAAAGACACTCACAAGTCCTGAAGTCTGGATCACTGTTTTCATACACAACTACGTGAAGTAATCTCAGAAACTTAACACATTAAAACCAGACAGATTTGTCTCCATATTCCTCCTATTAGAAGGCTGTATCCTGAGCCTTTATGCTGCCAGCAATGATGGCAAATAGCCCAGCTACCAGCCTTTGCAGGTTACATTTGCTTCAGACCTTAGGCAAGAATGATTGATATCAGCTTTTTAAGGAGATCTTCTTCAAATAGCATAAAGGCAATGATCAGAACAATTTAAGATTTGATTTATTAAACAGCATTCTGATTTGAGTTTATGTACTATAAAAATGGAGTATGAATGAAACTAACAAAGTCAAACTGTGTTTCAAAGCATCAATTTTATGCAACATTCTTACAAAATAACCCCAAATTATCCTGCACTACAGGACAAACATCTTTTGCCAGCTTGGTACAATTATAGATTTATCCAGGTTCATTCGTAGCCTTATCACTTTGAATCCAGTGGTCTAGATCCTCAAAAGGCACGGTGGCACTTAATTCCAAAAAAGACCACCCTGAATTCTTGCAATCTCAAATTAACAGCATCTTAAAACTAATTAAAAGCTCATAAAAACTCATAAAAACTTTTGATTAAAAATTTAACCACTAAGTACTCTCACATATGAAAAGAACAATGCTATCTAGCTTTGGAGACAAAAAAACTGTCACTAACCACAGCCATGTTATCATATTTGAAGAAGTGTGACCACATCAAAACAACATGAACACCCTCTCCAAAGATGTGCATTACTGTATTCTCTAAACCAGGGAAAGGATAAAGAATATTTCTAAAGAAGTAAATCCTTTAGGAAAGTGACATGGATAACCACAACACAGTTTCAAGGAAAAATAAGTTTATGTTACTTCACAGAGAAAGACCTTTCAATTGCCTGGAGGACAAAACCAATCAAACAACCAAACAACCAAACAAAAAATTAATAATTTTTCGAAAGAACCTTCCCTCTCCAAATAACAAATTGGCACAGTAATTAAGAGAGTTTGCAGTTAAACACACTTTTACTTCTACCAGACCCTGTAACCCTGTAACTACTTGTCTTATATTTTTCCTCCTGACTTTTTGCAATACTGCCTTCACAGTCCCTCAGCCAGAGGGACACACAAAGTGTACAGTCCAGCTAGCTGTGGGGGAAAGTACTCAGTGACACAAAGCCCTACTCCGTGATCCTTTAAATCTCTTGGGAGCACAAGTGTTACTTCTGACAAGTAGATTGAGAGTCCTCCACAGACAGGCTACACATCTGCTCTTTAGCCACATCTTTGTGTGTGAAATACAATCTCCAGAGCTTTCACAGAGCCTAGATGCTGAGTCTACCTATTCAAGCCGGGCAGTGGAGTGACACTGGGGTTTTATTCAGTGCTCAAATATGAAAATGACTGTAATATGCGTGATGGACGAGGACTTGGAGAACAGTAACTCCAATAGATCTGAGTATTTGCACACATACACATTCTATTCAAAGCATCTGTAGGCTATAGAATGTTATCAGAAGACTAATATATCCCAATCAGACGGGATTTATTTATAGAGAACGCTCTTTTCGCAGTGTTAGATGCCTCATTAACTTGATTCAGCTTGCACACAGCAAAAATATTCCCTCCCTCTTCAGATTTTTGATAGGGAATTATAATTTCTTGTTTCATTTGTTAAAATCCTTTTGCTATGAGGACATTTCAGAAATGCTTTATCACACATGACTTTTTAAAATGCCAGAGTATTCATTTTGACCAAAAGGCTCTCCTTTTGCTGATTTCCTCTTAACAGAGATAGCAGAAAGGATTGTCCTATTTCTTCTTTTCATTTGCCTCTTCCAGAAGCCATTAATAGCCAATATTCTATCCTCCTACACAAAAGTTCATGATAGCAAAGTTGAAAGAGTGGGTTATACATCGTGCTATGAACAGATTATAACTTTGGTATGTCACTGCTACTGTCACTATAATGCTGAGGGAAATTATACTGTAAGAATTTTAAATACTATCTAAATTTAAGTACAAACTCATTCCTGCAAGATTTAAAGAATCTATGGCTTTATCAAATTTGGAGACTTGAAACAGCTTTTCAGGTTAGTGTGTGGAGGTTTACAGGAGTTACCAGCAGAACCTAAAGTAAGGAGAAATTGACAAAGGAGTATAACTCAATTTTTGTTAGTTTATTATTTTTCTCTTGATTTCGTAAAGCAGCAGGCTCCCAGACCTCTTTCTCACTTGTTTCAACTCCACAGCCCACTGTCATTTCTGATTACAATTAAAGATGGGACAAACAAAAGACATCCAAAACATATATGATCCTATAAATGTATTGAATTCACTGAATTCCAGCCTAGAAGATCTCTTTAATGACTGGAATGCAATAGGGAGTAGGGTCTGGTTATGCTATTTTTAAGAAATGAATAGGCAATGTGTTCTTTAGGAGCGGCAGTTCATTTATAGTTTTATCTAAAACTACTGATATCATTTTACTTCAGTGGGTTACTAATCAAACTATCTTAAAATCTTTCAGATCGATGCAGCCTCCTTTTTTAGTATCTCTTACACACATGCGCATGCACACAGAAATTATGTACGTTCAAACTATTGGCACAGCAAGTCCTGTTCTCTTTTCTTAACCATTCTATTTTTTCAATATCTGAATATAGAGAACTATCCTTTAGGGATGGGTTATTGGATTTCTTTTTTGGACACCATATGTTAAGATGATATGAAAATAATTCTCTCCATCACAAGCATATTTGTTGCAATGCTGCTTAAAGAAAGCTCTCATTCTCTAAAAATCAGTGCAAAACAGCCTTTACATTAAGACACAGCAAATATAAAGTTAATTTTGTGTCAAGAGTAATCTGAAGGCCTAAAACAAATAACTAATGTTGCTGAATATTGTGATTTGGTTGCAAATTTTCATGATGATTTGGTGGCTTATTAAAAACAAGACTGAAGACTGTGAAAGCTATGAAAGTTGTGAATCTTCAATCTGATTTTTTTTTAATAGACTTCTGTGTAGCTCTTGAAAATGTGATCTGAATTAATGCAAGACAAAAGAACTGTAAATATCTCTAGCTCTATTCCTATCTCTGTCTCTATCTCTACCTCTCTAGTTGTCTCTCCAGTTCTCATTCTCTGTCTCTCCAGATGTGTCACGTTTTTTAAGGCAATCTCATGATTTCTGCACCCACGACATAGCTCTTGAGCATTTCAAGTATGTGCATAATGTTCTGGAATCCAAAGGTCTTTGAAACGGAAAGAAATTATTACAGAGTAATCAGTTATCATGTGTGATCTAATCTGTGGCAAACGTGTCTAAGAAGTCCCATAGCTCACATTATAATGATGGTGAGCTATCTTGAATTAGCATTATAGTAAGAATAAAGGCTTAAAGGCTTAAACACTTAACCTGAAGCAGCTGATGCATGGCAAATCAATAATTATGTTAATTTTATTGCAAAGTTATTTCTGCTCAAGCTTTTTAAGTTGCACAGAGTAAAGAAAGTTATGTATACATTGCAGGCACCATTGAACAGCATTTAGAATAAAAAGGAAACTGATTTGCTGAGTGCCCTTCAGCACCATTCTTGGTTTTCCACAACCCAGGGATGACAGGGATTTCTTTGGCTGTGTCTTACACAGAATGTCTAGATCACAGACCAACTTCTCTCTAAGCAATATGAAAATGTTAAAGATTTTTTTTTAGTTGCTCAAATGTGTTTTATTTTTCTCTGTAAGAATGCTTCTTTCATATTTTGGCAATACAGCCATACTGCATTTCTGCCTGTATTTCCTTCCTTGGTGCACTAACATTGATGAGCCTGTGCAATTTCCTCAGTGACAAACCAACCTGCCATTAAAAAGACTGTTTAACCTAAAACATATAACTAGGATAAAAACAGCAGCAGTTCACAAAAGAGTCTGAGTTTCCATGGAGGTACTATAGATCTTGCTTGTGTCTTAATTAGCTTCTCTGCTCTTTAAAAGTGCATTCTGGCTAATCTGATGGTCTACTGACCATTCAGTCTGTTTTTATAAACACGGATACCTCTTTCTTCCTGTATATAGTAACTGAGATGATCAGAATCACAGAATCACAGAATTTCTAGGTTGGAAGAGACCTCAAGATCATCGAGTCCAACCTCTGACCTAATGCTAACAGTCCCCACTAAACCATATCCCTAAGCTCTACATCTAAACGTCTTTTAGATGTAAACGTCTTCCAGGGATGGTGACTCCACCACTTCCCTGGGCAGCCTGTTCCAATGTCTAACAACGCTTTCAGTAAAGAAGTTCTTCCTAACATCTAACCTAAAACTCCCCTGGCGCAACTTTAGCCCATTCCCCCTCGTCCTGTCACCAGGCACATGGGAGAATAAACCAAACCCCACCTCACTACAGCCTCCTTTAAGGTATCTGTAAAGAGCAATAAGGTCGCCCCTTAGCCTCCTTTTCTCCAGGCTGAACAATCCCAGCTCCCTCAGCCGCTCCTCGTAGGACTTGTTCTCCAGGCCCCTCACCAGCTTCGTTGCCCTTCTCTGGACCCGCTCAAGCACCTCGATGTCCTTCTTGTAGCGAGGGGCCCAAAACTGAACACAGTACTCAAGGTGCGGCCTCACCAGAGCCGAGTACAGGGGGACGATCACTTCCCTAGCCCTGCTGGTCACACTGTTTCTGATACAAGCCAGGATGCCGTTGGCCTTCTTGGCCTCCTGAGCACACTGCTGGCTCATATTCAGCCGACTATCCACCATCACTCCCAGGTCCTTCTCTGCCTGGCAGCTCTCCAACCACTCATCTCCTAGCCTGTAGCTCTGCTTGGGGTTATTGTGCCCCAGGTGGAGGACCCGGCACTTGGCCTTGTTGAACTTCATGCAGTTGACCACAGCCCATCGGTGCAGCCTATCCAGATCCTCCTGCAGAGCCTTCCTACCTTCGAGCAGATTGACACATGCGCATAGCTTGGTGTCATCTGCAAACTTACTGAGGGTGCACTCAATGCCCTCATCCAGATCACTGATGACGATATTAAAGAGGACTGGCCCCAGCACCGAGCCCTGGGGAACACCACTAGTGACTGGCCTCCAACTGGATTTGTCTCCATTCACCACAGCTCTTTGGGCCCGGCTATCCAGCCAGTTTCTAACCCAACGAAGCGTGCGCCAGTCCAAGTCAAGAGCAGCCAGTTTCTTGAGGAGAATGTTGTGGGAGACGGTGTCAAAAGCCTTGCTGAAGTCAAGGTAGACCACATCCACAGCCTTTCCCTCATCCACCCAGCGCGTCACTTCGTCATAGAAGGAGATCAGGTTCGTCAAGCAGGACCTGCCTTTCAGAAACCCATGCTGACTGGGCCTGATCGCCTGCTTGCCCTGCAAGTGCTGCGTGATGACTCTCAGGAGGATCTGCTCCATGAGCTTCCCTGGTACTGAGGTCAAACTGACAGGCCTGTAGTTTCCCGTGTCTGCCCTCCAGCCCTTCTTGTAGATGGGCGTCACGTTTGCTAGCCACCAGTCAACTGGGACCTCCCCCAATAGCCAGGACTGCTGATAAATGATGGATAGTGGCTTGGCCAGCTCCTCTGCCAGTTCTCTCAGTACCCTCGGGTGGATCCCATCCGGCCCCATCGACTTGTACACATCTAAGTGCCGTAGCAGGTCGCTAACCATTTCTTCGTGGATAGTGAGGGCCACATCCTGCTCCCCATCCCCTTCCACCAGCTCAGGGTACTGGGTATCCAGAGAACAACTGGTATTGCCGCTAAAGACTGAGGCAAAGAAGGCATTGAGCACCTCCGCCTTTTCCTCATCTCTCGTAACTAAGTTTCCCCCAGCATCCAGTAAAGGATGGAGATTCTCCTTAGTCCTCCTTTTTGTGTTGATGTATTTATAAAAACATTTTTTGTTATCTTTAACGGCAGTAGCCAGATTGAGCTCCAGATGAGCTTTGCCCTTCCTAATTTTGTCCCTGCACAGCCTCGCATCAGGATGGTCAAAGATCTGAAATCTGCAGTCTGCTGATGTAACTACATAAGGCATTCATCCAAGCAAAATTTGCTTGAATACAAGGTCATGAAAAGTGGAAATAACAGTAACAATAACTTAATTTGAAGATCTTAGAAGAAACTTTTCGTTTTTGCCTCCAAGTTATTAGATTAAAAGACACAAATACTATTTTTTTCCCTGTAATATCTCCCTAACATCTACCTAAAGTAAACTTAATGAAAATCTTACCTGTAAGGAATATAAGATGGGTGAAATCAGTTGTTTAAATGAATAAAGGAGAATATATACATCAGTCATGAAATCCTTCTACTAAAATATATTTGTTGTAAATTTATAATAAAATCTGGAGCATTACCACATAAAGATCAGATGAAAAGTGCAAATTCTCCAGAGAGTCTGTGAGTTTCAGCAACCCAAGTGAAATTTTCATTATAGCCTCTCTTTTCATCTGTATACCTCCTCAAAAAATTATACCAGTCTAAGACTCCCAGTCATATTTTCCAGTTGTGTCATATATTTTCCAGTTGTGTCATATATCTGTGTATACCTTCTTCCATGGCTCACAAGAACTACATTTGGCATGGCCAAACCTTTCCAAAGGATCATCAGCAAGATTAGTAATTACAGAAGAATACTGGATATTGTTCTGATACCTGATCAGCTCCATTATGTATTCAACCACAGTGAGGCTTAGTTTCTTCCATGCTGTAGAATACCACAAAAATAGTCAGCAAATGTTACAAGATGTTATGTGTGTGGCAAACTGGTGTTGTTGCTGGGAGAACTGACCTTCATTTATGGTATTTCATTTTTTCTCTGAATACTAAGCCAGCACCTTTCTGTGATATATTGTTGTCTTCACAGTTTCCAAGGAGGTTCTCTGTTAGCTGTTCTCTCATTGCCAGAATTTCAGGCCTTAGATTCATATGAGGCCATAATCTCTTTTGAACCAACATGGATTGTCATTATGATAAATTATTTCTCTGCAAATACTAGAACAATATTTGACATGCCAAATAACATCTGATAGGTAACTTCTGGAGGTCCACTACCTCTGTTTTAATCACCACTAGATTCAATGACAACAATAATCATGTTAACTGGAGTTATTTTAAAGACAGGTTCAGATAACACAGACTAAAATTGTGTTCCCTTATTAGATGTGTTAGGCTACTGTGAAATTGTTCCTCCTGCCTCCATACACAAATCTGAAGTACTAAATAAGCTCACAGTAAGATTCCAAGAGGCTTGAACATGCACCAGAGGTATTGAAATACTCATGGAACAATGTGGGAGTCCAGATAAATAGACAGATAGATGGACCTCAGAAAAATTTTTGTTGATGTGGTGGTATTCATGAACTAAAAGAGCAGCCCCCACACAGCCCAATGTGAGTCAGGCTGATCATAAAATGCAAGGGATGCAGCCTCCCACATCTGATTCTAAATTCCCATTCATTCTGCCAAAAAAAAAAAAAAATAATATAAAATCATTTGCTCAATCTGGTTTGAAGATTTTTAAGTACTTCTGTGGCCAGAGAGAGCATAGCAAAGCATGCTACAGCCTTTAGACATTGCTGCTTAATGAATTAGACTGGAAAAGTGTTTTTGAGCCACCACAGTGGGAATTAATTTTAAAAGAAGAACAGAAATCAATGTGTCTAAGCAGCAGAAGCAGATTAGAGAGACAGAAAATCTCCACGAGGAAAGGTGTAAATGGCTGCACAGAAAACCTGGGAGAAAGAACATTTTGGGGGCAATAGAATGTGGAAAGGTGAAGAGCTGCTCAGAGCTGGAAGAAATATGCACAAAGAATGTAGGGCTCTCTGGGTCATGAATTGCATGGAAATATAATTTATATGCATAATTTCCCTATATGTTTTGTCAGGTTGCCATTAGCACTTTTCAGTAGCCATTCTTCAACCTGGGAAAAATGAATATATTTCAATCTGTATTAAATCCAGGCTGAATTGCAAGATTAAAACAGGCTGTACTTCAACACATGATGTTTGAGAGCAAAGTACTTCATTCCCTTCAACTCCTACTGCTGAGAAAGTGAAAGAATATCACAAATATAATACGAAAATATATTAAGTACTGGCAAGGCAAATATAAAATTGTTCTTTGCTTACCTTCCATCTCCATTGTCCAGTCCAATGACTGGAGTTGGGTCCTTTAGCACCGGGTTCAAACCATCACAATCAGCTGCACAACTTCCACTGCCACCTGCGCTCCTCCCTCCTAGTGAATTTCACCACCTCACTCATAGCCAGCCTTACCTACATGCATCCAGGGACTGTGGTATAACATTAAAGTCAGTGCAGTATTAAAGGTAGTGTAGCCCTAAAGGCAGTAATGGCTGAAAAAGTAACTGGCAGAAATGAGACATAGTTTGAGAGACGTACTTCTGTAGTCCTTAGTCAAATCTTATTTCGGATTCTGTTTTGTCTCATTTCCATTTAATTATGATTTTGGATTGTATCCCTCTAAATCTGTACTTCATTATTACCACAGTATATCTGGGTTTTTTTGAATGGCACTAATTGGCATGCTTGCTGGCAGTCTCAACAGAGGCCAAAGATTGAATGTGTATGAAGAATGAATTGTCACCTTCTTCGAAATTGTTCTTCTTAAATAGGGCAGAGATATGCAGGGTTTGTGGGCACTGATCATACTGAACATGCACCCTGGAGGCTGGCTGGAAATGCTAGCAACCCATCAGCCACCAGCCAAACTCCTCTTCAAGAGGCCTCACACACAGCCATTTCCAGGACCAGAGAACAGATGAACAGCAGACTTCACCTTTAGAGGACTTGTTATTTTTAAAAGTAGCAAAACTCAAACATACAGTTAAAATATAAATGCCCAAATACCTGCGACTTTCAGCTTCTGCTGCAGTATAAATTGGATATATTCCCATTCATATTGAAATGTTAATGCAAAACATAAATCTAAAAGGTAAAAAAAAAAAAAAAAAATGGCCAGCTTGGAAAAAGATAACGTTTTTCATCTATGCAGAAGATAATGATACAATATTCAAGTTTTCCACTCTAAAGGTAATATTTTTTGTCTAAGTCAACATACTTTACCATTTTTAAACTTTTCTCATCATATTTTTGACAGCAGGTTTTCCAATTTTGACAGCTTTTAAAAAGTAATTTTAACAGACGAGTGATTTCTCCTCTCAGCAAAGTCAGATTATGTGAAATGTCAATGTAAAAACTATATACTGTGACACATAATCATTTTTCATTGAATTTACTTATTAATTTTACTTGCTATTGCTAATAAAATGTAAGTGCTTAGCTAATTGTATTGCTTATTTAAATTTTTTAAAAGAATGTATTCTAAAACTGCATTTTTTTCTGACTACAAAATTTCTCAGAGGCAGCTATAATTTGTCACTCTTCCAATTTATTTAAAGAAGAAGAATTACTATCACAATTGATACTCCCAGCTGAGCGGCCAAAGAATGAATCAGCAGAGAGGGGTTAAACCAACCTTTCCTCCATAAGGGTGGGCTCTTTCATTTAAAGGTTGGCACCTATCTGCAGAATTCTGCAGGAAAGCTTTTTTAGACATGGTGCATGTACTCCATAGAAAGCTTCAGACTTTTATTATCTGTGCTGTCAACCAGGCACCTTCAGTAACAGTAAATTCAGCAAACAGGAGGAAGGGAAAGCTCAAAGTTTTCACTTCTAAATCAAGCTCAGCTCAAGTGGGTTATTAATGAGTTGGACTTGCTGCTACCTCTAAGGCATTCCAGTGTTTCTAAATCTCATTTTTATGTTTCAATTTTGCAGTGAGTTTTATATATAATTGTCTGCTCCAGAAACCTAAAGGGATTAATTATTTCTATTCTAGAAATCTAAATTAAAACAAACAAACAACAACAACAAAACACCACTCTCAAGATTGGTACGGTAGGTAGATCTTGTCTTCAAAGATTTTGTGTTGCAAGCCCAAAGTCATGGATTCACTGCTGTTTTGTTCACCTGCAACAAAGACTGGAATGCAACCCCAGTGTACATGTCTTTGTTTGTCTCACTGCATTCAGGAAAATTCCAGTGCCCCAGAGAAAGTACCAATATGAGAGAAAAGAAAATGAAAGAAAAAGATTTTCCCTTTTTATCAGTCCTTGCAGAGTCAAATAATCTTATCAAGTATGTCTCCCAGAAGGAAAAACTTTCAGTGTCAGTCCCTGTAAATTGAAGTATTTCTATATCAGCTCAACTTAACTGTCATTATAATCTATTTTGTGTTCCATTCTGATCCATCCTCTTCATATATCACTGGGCCAAAGGCATGCTTGCATTTGAAACCACCAAAGAACTTCCATGATGTAGGCTGCTCCTTCACAGCATTAATGTAAAACTGTTCTAAATCAAGCAATGTTCAATTATCCCTGAGAGTACAGATGACTTAGTTCTTCGTTAACTTAATTGTTTTCCAGAAAAAGTGAAATGTGCTGTATGCAAATTAAATAATACCAAGTGTCAGCACTTAAAAGAAATGCTCATTTAGCTTCAGTAGAGGGTTTTTTATTGCAAATTTTATTCATTTATTTTGTAAGAAATTGTGTTTGCCTTAATTTGTTCCGAGTACAATACAATTGTGAGACATGTTGCCTGCTGGCAAAGTTGGGATTGTTGTCAGCAGGAAATGGCAAACTAATAATACATGGTGATAAAATATTTATGTTATAGTTTACTGGGAAAATGAATGTCATTTTCTATTTCATTCCTGCTTGAGACAGTACACAATAATGTAGTTGTTTTCCAAAATAAGTGGATAGGTTTCTAAACGCTGTGGTGTCTTATCTTGTAACCATCAGTTGAGAAAAAAAAAAAAAAAGAAAAAAGAAAAAAAGAAAGAAAAGAGAAAGAAAGAATTTATAAAAATAGAGCCTTTTACTTGCTCCAATATAAGAAGTTTTAACTGGGAGTACATAGTGAAGTAATTAGTAGCATCTCACATTCAGTGTCATCGGACACTAGTCTGATAGATCAAATGCTTGTGTATGTGGCCTACATACTTCATTGCTCACTCATAATTTTCAATAACAGTGCTGTTCTCATGTAGGGAGGGGTGGTCCAGAGCCACTAGAGCACTCTGCAGGATGGTGATGTTCAAGTACAACACTCTGTTTATGTACTCCCCAAAGTGTATCAAAGCTCAGATCCACAGAAATAAAAGAAAAGTCAAACAAAACAAGCATTAGACTGCGTAAAATAAGGTATGGACAAGGCAAACAGGTGAGGTATTGTTTAGGTGGCTAAGGTAGATCAATATCTATGCTTGCAAGCCAGGAATTCTGCCTACTTTCCTCTAGCACTATGCAGATCATCTTACGGGCTGCAGACAGACTGTCGCCTAAACCCAACTGACAGACAACCTATTTCACCCTTGCAAAAATCATAGCCATCTTCATTCCTGCAGTTCATGAGAGAAAAATAAAAGCCTCCATGTGCACATGAAGTCATACTGAAGTATAGGCATGAAACAATGCTGCAGCTAACTTTTTTTTTTCTTTTAATGTTATGTATATGATGAAAACAGTTAAGTTTTCTATTTCTTCAGCTACCAGACACAAGTCCACACATTTTTCCTAGACTGGCTTATCAAAGCACAATACAGTAGTCTTTCAGGTTTGAAAAAGATTCATATGACAAGCTGTTACCATTCCCTCCTCTCTCTTCAAGTGATCTGTTTTATTATCAGAGATGTTTTGTAATTTCAGACAGGTAGACAACCAGACAACCCAGACCACAGCTACCAGAAGCAGAAATGGGGTTTTCTAGGAAACCATAAAGTACTTCTCCAACACCAGAACTTCACATGAGAAAACCTACCTATAGAAGAGGATAAGCTACAAATCATGCCAGCTTCAGTACATAAGAGACAATTCCAGAAGCCTGCATCTTTTAGGTCTCAGATACACTGTATCACAACCTAAGTTTGGGGATGGAATCCAGGATAAGAAGACCTGTTTAGAACTTTAGAGAAAGCATCACTGGTGCTTTTATTAAAGATGGTGGTACAGATACTATGTTCTGTTCACTTTTTAAATTGAAAATCCTACTCATTTCTAAATGAATTAGCAATGAATATGCAGTCACAATTTCAAAATAATGTATATATCCATGTTTTAAGGGGGTAAAATATTCAGCTTTAATCTCTAGAGTGTAAAAGGTCACCTTTGTAGACTGATGAGTATCGTATCTCTGAGCAATGAGAACAAGTGTGCTTTTCCTCAGTGCAACAACCCTAGTTACTCTTACATTGAAACCATTTTCCTGCCTTACCTTTCTTTATAGTAGAGGAAATGTAATTTACTTGTCAGATTGAAATGTTTGATATAAATCTTTAGCCTTTCTTTCAAACAAGTATTTCTGAAACATTATATTATAAACAACTGGCATGTTTAATTAAACAACTGCTTTATTTTCAGCAGAACAAGGAGGTATGATTATATTAATTGAATAGTAGGACCTGTGACCAAATTTAAAGAAAACATTTTCAGCTCATCAAGGAGGTATGATTATCTTAATTTCAAAGCAAGACATGTGACTAGAATTGAAACAAAATATTTGTCTCTGTCTTCACAATTATTAAAAAATATTTTCATTGTAAAGAAAGGAAATACATGCAATTTACAAAGTATATAAAGATTAGTACTCTTGCTTCAAACCACAAACAGGCTAACAAATCAGAAGGAGTAAAATAAAAGTCTTAGAGAAAAGTATTTCTATAATGAAGAGTATTTTAACTGAACTGCAATTTTAACATATTTACTTTTGAGTTAAAATACTATGATTCTATTGCATGATAGCAAATCTCAACATTTCGTAGGCATATTTTTCCAACTATGGAAAGAACCAATACATAAGTTTTAATCTTAAACAAAGCTTTTATTTGCCTGAAACAAGAAAAAGCAAGACATGCACAATGTAAATGCTTGTGACCAAATGGAATTATCAATGAAAAAGAAGATGCTGTTAAAGGAAACGTATATTGATTTATAGTCCTAATTACCCATGTTTAGATTTGTTTATTTAAGTAAACAGATGAAATATTTTTGATCCAGATGTGCCAATTTCCATGATGTCGTTTGCCTTGCAGAGATCATAGAATTTTTGCTTTTATCACATTCCCCTGAGTACTTTCATGTTTTTGTTAAAAAGCAGTAGTTGGGAAAACATGTCAGATGCTAAGCACAAAATCCACAATGCAGCAACATGGAGAAAAATGTAACAACTGTTTTGGAAGAAATGTCTGTAAGTCAACCTACATACCTACAACCTACATACTTACATACTTACAAATGACTTGCCAATTAATGTTTAATTAGCTTTAAAGTTACACCATGGCATGACTTTGTGTGCTAAATAAAACACTTGCTGATTTAGCTGTTGTATGACCAAACAACAAAAATTAATGGATATGGTTTCAGAGAACAACTCTAGGTAAAGTTTTATTGCTGTTTGTGATAGCACTGGGATCCAATGCTAGCTAGAAATGAAGCCAAAGGCTAAGTAATATCCTCAAGCAAGTTGTGATCATTAGAGATGTGATTTTTTTCTTAACAACTGGCTTAAAATGGAGCTTATACTGAAGTGCATAAAACATGCTACTGTCTGGGACTAGAACATTTCTCATCTTATGAAAAAGCTTCATATTTTACTTCTGCTGTAACTTATGAAACTCCTCAGGGATTTAAGTTGAGTATATTATACTAGTTCATTGTATCAGTAGCCAACATATCTAACAGTCTGTAGGGTACTCATTAAGGATATTTCACATCACAATTAAGTTGAATATGAACATTGCTTAAGTAACCTAAAAACATCAATAAACATCAGAAGTATTATGTAATAGTATTTTGTATAGTAATGTTCTTTTGCTAAATGTAGACAGAAGATTATCTCCCTCTAATTTATTTACCTTTATACAAGTAACTGCAATATAAAAGGACAAGTCTTCTTATACTCACACAAATAGCTTAGATGTCAGTGGAATTATTCATGAAGAAAGTTAATGAAGATTTTGAATTGTTAATTTACTTTTGGGGAAAAAATGTATATGGGTTAACGAAAATGAATTTTTCATTTTCCTGATAATAGGATATCTCCTTAGAGTCTTCCATGACATATCTCATCAAGATTCATCATTCAACAAATGATATAAAGAAATCTTAAGCAAGCATTCACATTTTCTAATATATGTGAAGCCTGTTGAAAAAAAAAATAAGAACTGTCTTTATTTTTGTGTTGATGTACAAGGCTAAGCCAACTGTCCACACTAAACAGATAAATGAAAACAACTAGCTTGCAGGAGAAGAAAGAGACAACAAAATGACAATGAAACTTTGAATGGTAACTTTTGAATATTTCTTTGTAAGGCATATTTATATACCTTTATATTCAAGACCTGTCTGGACGTCAACCTGGGCAATCTGCTCTAGAGAACCTGCTTTTGCAGGGAGATTGGACCCGATGATCTCTTGAGGTCCCTTTTAACCCCTAGAATTCTGTGATTCTGTATCTTTCTAGTTCTGAAGTCCTTTCATGAAATCAGTAAAATGCTTTGCTGATTCAAGTTACACATTTAACTAATGACTCTTTTCTACTTCTACCACTATCATTTCAGTACTTTACTTCTTCCCTCCTCTTTGTTTCAACCCTTCCCTCCTTCTTTCTGTCTGTATCCTCAGCTGAATTTTGCAGTTGTTCCCAAATCAAGCTGTACCTCCTTCTCTTTTGAGAAAGGAAATAGCTTCTATTAACACTTGTGATCCCCAGCCTACATGTGGTATTGACAAGAAAATAAAGGTCAGCCACTAGCTTTTGTGCTCATCACCCCAAAACCCTCTTTAACACAGGAAATCACTGATATTTGTGGGGCAATACAAATTTGCTTTGGTCATTCCTGCAGTTCAACGAATTGTGGCTGCTCTTTCTGCCTTTAAGGAACTGCAGTTTAAACTGCTGTTTGCTACAAACTCTGTCCCTGTTTCCTCCCAGCAGTTGAAGTCACTGATCCTGAGAAGTTCTTCTACTCAAGTAAGCTTAAATAGCACCCACTCCCTTTCACACACCATGCAGCTTGGATAATTGGATGACCTCCTGTCCTTGGTCCCTGAACTTCATAATTTGGAAAGGTAAATTAGAATGACTGGTATTGAGCTGATCTTCCAAACTGCAAACTTTTTCACAACAGGAGGTATTTTTTTCAGACCTTTAGGACAACATCAGCAATTTTTTTTTTCCTAAATTACTTTTTTAGTTTGTATTACAAAAGTTTCAGGAAAATCTCCATATTTGCTTGTCATTTTACCACGTCTAAGCCAACATCCATGTTGATGTATTCCAGGCATCTTATAAGCAGCTGCAATATAACAGTGAAAGCAGCGTATGTTCCACTTTTCTGGTACACCTGGAAGGACTACCCACATTCTGCAGTCAACCAATAACCCTACTTTGGGTTGTCCTTCTCATCCCTCTTTCTCCCTGTAAAACAATACGGTTGCTTAATCCTAGTAGTCCTCTTGCCTTGTCTTTTACTCACCAACCTTACAGTTAGAAATATGATAATATCCCTGTTATCTTTCATTGCACTGATTACAACCTGCGTCTTCTGGATTTCTATTCCATACACTCAAAATCATTCATATTAGAAGAGCTTAAGCCATTTTTTTCACCATCTGTTAGGAATGATTCCTTTCTTGGTATTCTTTCACTCTGACTTACCACCTAAAACTAAAGCCACCTGCCCTCTTCTTTGAGTCTTTTCCTAGGAACACCACATTTGCAACTATAATCCTATACTCCCCAGTCACACTTCTTGGTGGATCAGTTATGCCACAGTTTTCTGATGCTGTTGCTTCTGCTTCAGACTCTGTATCTCTGTATCCCATGGTACCAGCCCCCTTTTTGGACACTTTTTTTTAGAGTACCTTCCAAGCTTCCTAATCATTTCCTCTCATTGCTTTTACTTTACAAATATATTTGAAAAAGACTCCATTATCAGACCGTTTTCTCAGCGTGGCTTTTATCTTGCCCATTTAATTAGACTGAAGCAACCCTGGGCTACTAAGCCAGGATATATAGTTTTAAAACAGAAGCCAAATGTTAATTTAAGTGTGAGAAACTGTGCTTTCCAAGAAACATGGTAAGTCCTACATCTTTGTAACCTATACTTTAAAATACAAGAACTTCATTCTATTAGAATACATGTAGATACTCACAATTCATGCACATCGCTTTTGAGAGTATACAGCAATATAAAGTATATATAAATAAATAAATACATAAATAAATAAATAATCCACCCTCGGATGGGCTTGTGCTAATTCGTCACATGTGTGAAGAGCAAGAAGGTAAATGGGCTCATAAATGCAGAATAAATTCTTATATCTCTTAAACACAGGGTAGCTGTAGAATCAGATCTGTGGAATAACATTATAACTTCAGCTTGGATATTTAATTTTGTACTGTTTTCTTGAGTTCTTAAGTTTTATGCCATACTTTAGAAATCTTGGTTTCTGAAAGATCAACTGATTGTTCTGAAATTATAACAGTTGAATATGAATCAAATTTCAGTATATTAAGATTCCCTTCATGTTAGTAGTACATGGTAGTACATGCTCTCCTGAAGGCAGAGATTATAGTCTCTAATTGCATAGAGAGAAAGGTGTTCTGCATGGGAATCTTATGCTTTCTTGTCACAGCTTACTATTTGCCTTTATCTTACACAGACTTCTAGTCCCACAGATGATTTATTTTAAAAAGATGAGATTTCCCAATAGTTTATCACTCCTGCATTTGCCATTTCCTGTGTCCCATGCATGCAGCTAAGTAAATGTATTTGAAGACTTTCTGTGCCAATTTCTGAAGATAATGATTCGATCTTGTGGCCATTAAACAAGGCTACTGGCTATACAGTTATTTAGTCAATGACAAATGCTGAGCCCCGAAAAACAATAACCAGAGCAGTACTAGACAAAAAATACATATTTTTCCCATGTTTCTGAACAGAGTGTTAACATTAGGCCTAGCTATATATAAAAAGAAAAAAAAAATCAATAACTAAAGCTGAAGATATAGCTAAAGAATGGATAGGGGTCTGTGAATGAACTTTGCCCTTTTTAATAATCTTAAAGAACAACATTTAAAGATAGTGCTTGAAGTAACCATAATAACTGCAGGCAGAATATATCTAGGGGATCCAATGACAGAGACTGTATATGAAATGGAAACCTCCACAACTTCCCATTTCCTAAGGATCCTAATCCTTTCTTACTGCAACTGAAGACACCTGTCCTCTGTGAGCTTTTCTTCTTAGGTAGAGGGATGTTGGCATTACTCAGGACAATTCAAATGATTTCATCTGAAGAATCTGTAGGAAAAAGTATCATGTAAATATTAGCTCAAATTTTAATATGAATATCAGTTTGACTGCATTTGTAACAAGTCAGATTTTATTTGACTTTTTTTTCCCTCATCTAAATATGTCTTTACATTGAAGCCAAAATGTTTCATAAAAACGTGTCAGTTTTAATGAAGTTTTCAATGGGAATATTCTAAATATCCTGGCTTGTCTATTTAGTCATTTCCTAATGAGTGAGTGAAACAAAGAAAGGAATGGGAAGAGAAATACATCAAAAAAAAAAAAAAATCTTTCTTTTTTTGGCCCATAAACAGTTACATGTAATTTTATGACATGAAAATGTTATGGAGAGTTTTGTTTTATTTCCAGGGGGGAACAAAAGAGACATGTCAAACCATAAATATTTTCATAGACTGGGAAATAACATGTTGCCCTTAGGTTATCTCTAGGTATGACATTTTGATTTCTTCCTGCAAACAATGCAGTAAATCTGTAATAAGGAATACATAGGAAAACTTTTTTTTTTTTTTTTTTTCTCCAGCTTGAATTCACTAGTAGTCACAAAAGCAAGTTCCATTTGACTGTGATTTTTATATCTACAATTTGTTACATATATTGTGTTGGCCTATAAAAATCAACAATTTAGAGAAAATAAGCAGTGCGTACAAACATAGCAAACACAAAAGACTGTGAGGATCAATGACATTTCAAATATCAAATATATTGACTACATACATATATCAGGTACCAGATATATTACATTCAAATATACTTTAATATCATGTTTATACTGGTTTCTACCAAAAAAAAAAATGATTTAAGGACTAAAAAAAAATCAAATTTTAATTCAGGATTTTGAATTTTCCATTCCTGGGTAAGAAGAAGGAACAGAAATTATCTATAAGGCACTACATGTAATCCCCTATATTTGCAGCTAACAATTCAGTAGGTGCAAGGACTATATGAATTTCCCTTGATCTTCTCAAGAGCCAAGAAATTCAGCATGTAATGGCTGATCTTCCTGCCTCTAAAGATCTACAATATGAGCAACTGTTTGCTGTAAACTGTGTCCATGGTTCTTCACAATGTTCAAAGACACTTTTTGTCAAAAATCACATCCCAAAATTTTAGGATTAACTTAATTTAGGTTTTATAGCAGAAGGTCAGAAACTGGAGCTAAGACATGTCAGAGGTAGAGAACAAATGCCATAAGTCTCTGTAGTAATTTTAATATGTTAAGTAGAATTCCTGTATAATCCATGGAATACAATCTTATTCTTCATTACAAAGGAAAAAAATATATATATTCAGTGGCTCTCTAGTCAGAGCTGGAGGAAAGTAACCTTCCTAGTTGACATTTGGCAACTGGTTTTACCTTCAAAGTCACAAGTACGATATTATAACTTTTGAAAATGAATCAATACAGCATACATGTACATTTGAGTCATTACTCGGATTTTAAGCTGAGGTAAACTAGCATAATGTAGAGCTAACCATCTAGAAAATGAGAGCACAAATAAATTTGCATAGCTTTCATAATTAATAATACAATATAAATTGCAAATTGCCAAAATTAACAACAAATAGGAATGGTTTATAGAATAATAATTGTTCGCTGACATAATCTACAAGTAATTTTGCAGGGTAAAAGTAGTAGAGAATTTTGCATCCTGTTTGCAGACAATTTGAGAAAAAAAAAAAAAAAGGAAAGGAAAAATTGACACATCATTTATTCATTCTATGTTGATCTGTTCAGTTTAGTTGATAATACAGCAGAGACATTTTCTATTGGCTTTTCATAGTGCAGTGATGTAATACATGCATGCAGCAGAGAAATGATGAAGGCCATTTCTTGGCCACATTTTTTTTTAAACTAAAAACTGTGTAGAGTTTCTTGAGATTACCCACACTGTTTACAAGGTGGTATATAAATCACCTATAAAACATCTGTGAAGCACAGTATCTGCTAAATGTTAGTCAAGAACTGCTTCCTTTCAAAGTGATTATTGATCCACAGTTAAAACATCTTACAAAAACAACTATTTTGGAGAAGACTTACATCTTTCTACTGCTATTCTATTACATACTTTAAAGAGTTATTTTTAGAGGAAATTTCAATATTGCCAAATAATTTTTTATCTAATTATAGATGCCTATGAGATCTAGGAATAAAACATTATTGGTATTATTTATATTTCTATAGTAAGGAAAGATAATGTCCAGGACTGGCTTTTAAAACTATTAATGAGCTCTGGCAATGTGAAAAAGAGATGGATTAGGTAGATGTAATGAGATATGATTAAAGGGTGTAGCCACTGAAGGGTGTTGGAGAAATTCTTTTCAGAAAGAGTATAATTAGTGTCTGATAAAAGTACTTAGTAGATGAGATTTTTTTAAGAAGAAAGGTTAAGATAAACACATACCATATGACAAACCTGTTTAATTTTTTTTTCCTTTGGTTCTTTGCATACTCAATAATCTGTAATCTGTTGAAGTTTTATACATAAATAACATTTGTTGAATACTTGATGAAACTTCACAAGACAATTAAAGGGGTTCTTATTGCAAAAGATAGAAAGCAAAGAAAGTGTTGAAGTGTCCTATTGCATTTCAATTATGCATTTTTCTTTTGATTTATAGAACATATAATAACATGCAACCTTTTTCTGAAATTAAACAAACAAATGAACTTCTCATAAAGCAAGATTTCTAGAAATTACTTAGCAACTTTCAAAGCACTTTTTATTAAATTAGAAGCTACTTCTTTTAGTTTAGGCTTTAAAATATGCAACAGCCTACCCCTGCCACCTTTATATAAGTCTTGGATTTTTTATTTTTTATTTTTTATTTTTTATTTTTTATTTTTTATTTTTTATTTTTGTTTGAGCCAATATTATTTGGCTATTGAGCCAATAATATTTTGTACACTTTAAAATATCTGTCAAAATGAGGTATCTGGCCTTTGGTGCTTCACAGTTAGTTGTTAGCTTTTGGACCACAACTGAAAGCTGAAATATGCCTCATGTTAGTCCAGTTAGAGCACTCATAGATGTAAGGCAGATGAATACGATAGATACTTAGTGATCCAAGATAAAGGTTCAACATTAAGGGTCTTTCTGAGTGCACTTATGGTCATGGATCTGTGTAAGGAATTTATCACACAAAACATGAAAACCTGAAATAACAAGTGCTGCTCCTCATGCACCCGAGGACTTCTCACTGAAAGAGCTAGCGTTTCATGATCTTCATTCTCTATTTCCAAGACCAGCAATGATGGATTCCCCTCTTGTTTTCCTGCCCTTATCATTTTCTATAATTTTATAATGGTTCATTACAACAGAGCAGTATTCAGGATTTGAGGCATTTAAAAGTGTTCTTCTACTCATGTCTTCATAAGAAGATTTAGTAAAGGTCAACCTTGGAAGCTGTAGCCTGACATGTGACTTCTGAACTGTCTTCCCTGAAAGCTAATTCAGACCATCTACCAAGAAAACCTACCTCAAGATAGCTGCTTCTGCACTTTTGGACACAGAATAAAGAAACTTTTTTAACAATAGCAGAGCAGAAAAGCAAAACAGTAAACCTGAGATCAGCTTTTGCATGGGAATCACATGCTAATAGCACTATCCCTGTTTCAGGTTTTCCAAACCTGTAAATAATGAAATATTTACATCCTGCTCATTGCCAAAAAAAAAAAAAAAAAAAAAAAAAAAAAGCTTAAAGGACACATCAGGAGCAACCTTTCTTCCTCTCTCTATATACAGGAACATCCATAGTTTCATGTGTCGGATTTGCTGTTGTGCACAATGCATGTGATACTGGTGTCCTTACAAGGAAAAGAGGGCAGTTTATGAAATTTGTTTCTTCTCCAAACATCAAGAAGGATTTCCAATAGTACTGAAGGCGGCTCCCTACTCTAGGTGCCAGAAAGCAGATTCAAAGTCAGTCTTAATAGCCCTAAAAAAAAAATTTCTTGTCATCAATATGTTATTTTTGAAGTGTAATGATAACACTCTGTAAGTCACCATTGTTCAGTGTTGTCAACATTGTTCATCACTTTTTTAACTTCAGTTAAATCTGAAATAATGACTATCCCAAGCTAATATGCTAATTGGCCTATTATTTTCATGAAAATGTATATTTTGAGAACCTACAGATGGAAGATCCTGTTAGGTCGTCTATTCTCCATCAATAAAAGTACATTTCTTTCAAGATCAATGACACCATTTCATAGTTTCAACACAGGTCATGGTGAAAGTGAACAGGAAAATCCAGGATGGCATTAGTATCTACATGAAAACAAGGCAGCAAGCACTTTTCTGCTTTGCTTGTAGGAGCAGAGATGTATCAGAAAACTTTTAGGAACATTAGTGGATGTGGCTTCACATGCTGGAAACCAGCCAGCACTCAGACATCCATGACCGTCACTGTCTTCTGTTGTCACCTGTCTGAGTAGTACAAGCTATGGTCTGCTGCATATTTTTGGTAGGATTTACATAGGCTAGAAATCAGTAGTACTGTCCTGCTCTGCTAAACATTTATATTTATCTTCACCGCTGTTCAGATTTCTTTCCTCTTCATTCTTTCTTTTTTTCTTGATGTGGTCTCAATGTTGCTGTTGCTATTGCTGCTGCTGCTGCTGTGCTTGAATCAGGAACAAAAACATGACTTTTCCTAGCTATCCACTTTCTTGCAGTTCCTGCTCTCATCAGACTGATGACACAGCCTCCAAAGCAGCAGTTCTGGACCTTACATTGGCAAGACTTGAAGGTGCAGTACAAACACACCATAAAGGGAAAGAAAGGAGTTTGTCGATAGTACTCTATTCTGCTTTTCACTGGACACATTTTAAGCTGATGGAAACTGGCTGCAGAGCTTGAGTAACAGAATTTACCCCATCCAAACTGGAAGTCAGAGCAGAGGAGCATCAGAAATATAATGAAAATCTTTACTAAAAATGTGAAGAGGAGTCCCATTTGGGGGTAAAAGTTTGTGGTCTCAACCCTGCTAGCCTTAAATGCTTTATGAGTTTCTGCAAAAAGAGAACTGAAACTCATCATTAATTTAATTTCTTTACACAGGAAGATTATGACTAATGTTTTCTGCTATGGAATTACCAGTGCATGTGGTTTAGTGTTCCCTACAATTGTTACATAATGTTTCATGCCTCTTTTTTTTTTTTTTTTTTTTTTTTTTTTTTTTTTTTTTAAGAGAGAGTTTGAAGGGTCTCTCTTTGCTCTTTGCTGTGTTCTCACTCATTTTTTTCATTTTTTTCTTTTTTCTTTATTTTTCCTTTTTTCCTGACTACACATAAGTAGATTCTACTTCTAGGTGAAGGGAGTATTTCCCTCCTCCCCTCTTCCCAAAAGAAAAATAATGTCACTGTCCTTCAGGAAGCTCCCTGTAATCTGTAAGAGATTAAGGACACATTGTATGCAGGAATAAAGTTATCAGGAATTATATCAGGCAGTGGAAAACAAGACAAAACAAAACAAAAGCTGATCTGAGAGACTGCAAGGCATCCAGCTCCTTGTATAGTAGGGAAACATGTCCTTTCCGCACCACTGGGGAAAAGAGTTGAAATAACTATTTGAAAAATAAGGAAA
Source organism: Aythya marila (assembly GCF_965140915.1). Classification (NCBI taxonomy): domain Eukaryota; kingdom Metazoa; phylum Chordata; class Aves; order Anseriformes; family Anatidae; genus Aythya; species Aythya marila. The sequence goes on along the minus strand of NC_139046.1, from coordinate 42,869,825 downwards.
ATTGCTCCTCACCTCGTCTTAAAACAATAGCGAGATTAGGTACTCATCATTCTGAGCTGAAGCTTTAGGAAAATATTTGCCCCCTTTTCACCTCTCAGACTGTCACAAAATTCTTTGCATGTTCTGTTTCAGAAAACCTCACAAATAATGGATAGTTCCTTTCAGAAATTGCCAGTAACACCCCATTCTTCCCAGGTTTTCAGAGCTCATAGTAGTGGCTGCATAGATGAGGCCATCATGATCTAGGGACATCATCAGCACAGAACACTGTTATTTATTTAGACTCTGAAAACGAGCCTTCTCGCTTATTTTCCTAAAATAATTAAAATGCATCACTTCAGTCCCTATTTGTTCAAAAAAAAGGAAAAAAGAAAAAAAAAAAGGCGTGGGAGCATAAATGTTTTGGCTCTGAGATGACAGTAAATATATCTTCATATCATGTTTTTATTTTACCATCTTAACGCATCCATCCTTCCTAGCCTCTTCCCCTCCCCCACTAATTCCTGAAGTGTTTGGAGGAGTCCTGGAGCCTACAATCTCTTTTTCTCCCCTCTTTGCAGCGGAAGATCAAATGTATTACTTTCTCCTCTTTGCATGCCTGATGACGGGATAGAAACATTGTTTCAGCCGATATTTACGGGCCTGCGTCTACAATGACACCCTGGGAGAGTGCGCCAGCAGCCCCCGCTGCTCGGAGCCGCAGGAGGCTCTGCTCGTCGGGGCCAAACCCTGAGCAGGGCAAGCGCTGGGGCGCCCGGTCCGTGCTGCTGCCATGGGGCTGCCGGCGGACACGGCTGCGCATCACCCGTGGCTTGCCCTGGATCGATGCGGGTGTAATTTTTTTTTTTCTGTTCGTTTGTTTGGTTTTATGGTTGGTGGTTGGGTTGGGTTGGTTGTGGGTTTTGGTTGGTTGTGAGTTTTTTGTTGCTCGTTTTTTGTTGTTGTTGTTGTTTGTTTGGGGTTTTATGTTTGTTTGGTTTTTGTTTTAATCAGGCAAAGCACATTGAGGGGCCAGCATCCCAAATTCCTGCACTGCTGTCTGGATACAGTGGGAAAGGAGTTTCTTGAATTAAATCACGGGAAAATACACACATATATAAATAAATTAAAATCTTCCTTCCTCTTGAAAGCTAAGAAATGTTTGTTATTTACACGTTGTGCAAGGAAGCTGGCTCGATATTAAATTAAGGAGGGTAACTCCAGCACTGCTGGTGATGTTCATTTGCAATTCCTACACACTGGCTATTATGTGCAGTGAACTAATCCTGCCTTGCCTTGGAAACAGAGCTTCCACTTAGCTCACTACGCTCCTCAGATTTCCCGTATAAGAGAGCCGTTGTTTTGCTGGGATTTTATGATTAATAATAATAATACATAGAGACCTGAACACTCTCTACACTTGTATAGATCTTCCCTCTTTTTTCTCTTTTCCCGGCCTTCTCTCTTCTGAACTTTTGGGGAAAGTGGGCAGTGGACGCTGGGAGCACCCACGTTCCATTTCTCCTCCCTGTTGCTGCTGCCCGGGGTGAACATCGACCGCCGGCGCTGCACGACTGCCAAGCCCCTCGCACCGTGTATCGGTGTCGGGGCGCAAAGGAAACCTTGGTTTAACCGCATCCTATTGCTTAGTGCACCCCTGGGAGCGCCGGGTGCATCGCAGGCCTAGGCAGACCCATGGAAGGGCATGGGGCTGGGTGCCGGTGCAAAATGATGGAGGCACAGCAGCCCCCCGCCCATGCACGAAGAGCACCCGAAAGCGACCCCGCAGCCCCGGGCCGGGTCAGAGCCGGGCCGAGCCGGGCCGGTCCGGAGCGGAGAGGCCGGAGTAGCTCTGGCCGCCAATTGAGCCGTGCTCGGAACGTTTATTGGCACGGCGGCAGTACAGTGCGCGGTCACAAGCAACGCAAGACGGACGGGCTCGGCCACTGCAGCCTTCCCCGCGAAGTCCGAGGGAGGAGCGGGAGACCTGCACCAAGCTAAGCGAGGAATTAAATGGGGTTTGCAGCCCTAAGGCTGTTTCATGCCACCCCCTCCGCGTCCTGTCCCATCCCCAAGCCTGGGATGATCTCTGCGTCCCTCCGACGGCACGGCGGTCATCGAGGAGCCCGGATGGACCCGGGGAGACGTTCGGGATTGGCTGCGGTGCCCAGCGCTGCCCTGCAGCCCTCGGGGCTCCGGACAAGCGGCGGGGGCCCGGGGTGGGCCGGGGGCGCCTCCGCCCCTTCTGCGTCCTGAGGCTCCGCGGGTCTGTCGAGCGCAGCCGCCCTTCTCCCGAGGAGCTGATGGACTCGTGTTTACAATCCAGACAGCCACTAACTTCTCTGATCTCTCCCTCCCAGCCCCCACTGCCTTCCCTCCTCGCCCCCCTCCATGTTTCTTTTTGGTTGTAGCGAACAAAAAAAAAAAAACACGCGTTAGGTGCCAGCACGCCGTCCCGCTCTGCCATCGTGACCACGCAGCCCTCGTCCATCACGTAGCCTTCTGCCGGGCAGTTCCCCGCTCTGGCTGGCAGGCGGTTCTCGTCGCGGCACCTTCTCCCTCCACAGATACCTAATCAGGGAGAGAGCACATCCCAGGCACAGCCGCAGGCGAGAAAGCCCGGCCTCCCCGCCCCCCCTCTTCCCCCCCCCCCCCCCCCCGTGCTCGGAGCTACCGCCCTTCAGTCCCCGTGGCTTGGCTTTCCCAGGGCTCAAGGAAGCCGCTCGGGGACTCTCGAGAAAGGCAGGCAGGGAGAAAAAGGGCCACCGTTCAGGACCCGGTGCTAACGCGGCTTCCTCGGGCCCCAAATTAAGGGTATCGATCTATTGACACATTCCCCCAGCCGTGCAGAGATAGCCCCAGACACCTTTCTGAACGGACTGGTCGCATCAGTCTCCGCCAAAGTGGCTTTGATGCCAAGGAACAATCCTGTTGAGACACTTAAGGGCACCTGAAGGTAGGCTAGGAAATACTGAACGGCTGCTTAGTGGGGAGGGAAAAATAAGATCCCAAGGACAGGCATTCAGAGCTCCTAAGAAAGCCCCAGTAGATCGCCAAGACTTTTTTTTTTTTTTTTTTTTTTTTTTTTTTTCAGAAGACGATAAGGGCATCTGTTTAACTCCCTTATTAGTCTTTTGAAGAACAGGAAATAAGGTAAAATCTTTAAATGATGGTTCATGAGTCACACGGTTGGTAGCTTTTCAACTATCGGCTACTGCAAGATGTGCATGTGGCATTTTAAAAATAAACAGGAACTGGAGGCCCTAACTCCCGTGAGTCACAGTGTTTAATAACTACCTAGGCTCAGTTCTGCGTGTCTATCTGTGTTTGTGTTTCCATTGTCAAAGAACAGGGGTGTATGTTCTTCACATGTTAGGTTCGCGATTTCATGTTGATTTCGACATTCCCTAACGACCCATCCCACAGAGGTGTCTAAAAGCACCTACAGATTATCTCCCATCTCTCTACGACTCTGACGTGACACACCTACCTACATTTTAGGGGTACATCATTTGAGACAGATTTACAGTTCAACCCTCTCGGCAGACAGGAGGAGAGATCTGCGTGGAATATAAATTCAAGAATGTAATTCTTTCTCAAACAAATAATCTGCTCCCTTTCAAATATAATTAATGTTTTGATAGTGCATTTCTTGTGAGAGAGAGATACAAAAACAGAGGCAACCTCTTGGATCTCTGTTTGTATATCTGCAACAGGAATTTACAGTACCTATCTTGTGAATGTGACAGATAGAGTGTTTTAAACATTTAGAAGTTTATTTATTAGCAGAACTACAGCAGGAAACTGATAGGTCGTTGCTATCCACTGTGCCCATTTTACGCGTGTTTTTGTTGCAGAGGAAATTGCAATTGCAGTAGGAGGGCATTATTCTTTCATTTGGATGAGAAATGTTGCCTAGCTCTCAGGATGCAGTCTCCTGTCCTGTTGTGTTCAGGAGCCACATGTTCTTCTGCTTTGTCTTTCATTCTCCTCTATCTTTCCTCTGTGGGGCTGATCCTACATCTCTTTTTCCCCCGCAGAGCCAAGGCAAAGCTCTCCAGTGCAGCAGGAACAGACAGCATTTCGACTTTGACAGTCTTTGCCAGTCAGACTGGCCCGCGCAACGATGTGTTTCAAGTCCTACAGTCCGAACAAAGCCATGCTTGAAAATGCCCAGAACATTTGTCAGATGCTCGTTAAATACTGACATATGATCGTATGGCTCATTCGTTATAGATCCGCTTCCAAATCCTGCGTGGTGGGTTATTTTTTTTTTCCTTTATTTTTTTCCCTTTCTCTCTCTCTCTCTCTTTTCCTTCACTCCTGTCTTTCTAACACCGCTCTCAAAGTACGATCGACGATTCTGCCGTGCTAGGGAACACGAAATGAGCGATATCCATTCCTAATGCCTACTAGACTGCTCCTAAAGACCAGAATAAAATTGCGTTGGTAAAATAATAATAATAATAAAAATAATTAAGAAAACACTATGTTTTAATTAAAATGTTACAAACTCTGGAGATATCGGCTTGAGACTAAAGCCTTCTTTATGTTCCTATCCAGTTCACGAAGGGCCAGATTCAACTTCCACTTGCATCAAAAGTAAATTTCCCATTCGTACCACTGGAAACTGCACTGGGTCCCGCTTCCATCTATAGACTTAGGAATACATTTTGTCATGCCTTCTATTTTCTGTTGCCATATTAATTTTGAAAATACGAGTATTAAACTATGTTATGGAGAAATTTTTGAACAGCCTTGGTTTCCAGCTGGGGTTGCCTTGCCTCACTTTGCTCAAACTGATATTTTCAGAGAAAGGGAAGACACATCTGAAAACGAGTTTTCACAGAGAGAACCAGACATGTAGTTGCTCTGGAAGTCTTCAGCAGCAATAATAATAAGTAATATGAGCCATTAAATAATCAACCTTAAAGAAATAATAAATTGACTTAAGGAGTGGGTTTTACATTTGCAAAATAGTGCAAGGCCCTCGAGTTGTGGAGGAAACAGACATGGCAATTCTCATGGCAGAGGTAAACTCCATTTATTCTTTCTGAAATTTATAGTCCCTATATAGATTACTGCAGAACACAGTGTTACTTCCCCACACTGGAGGAAGAAAACTTGGACTTGGTGTGTACAATATTGTAACCACGTTTTAATTTTATGATAGGTATTCTCTGGATTTACCTTTTCTAGAAATGCCTAAAAATTCTTGCAGACACCTGGACGTAATGTCAGAGATAACCTCAGTTCAGCACAATGTTACCGATCTCAGTCACTGAGATCCAATTAATTCGATGTTTGCCTCCAGTGATCTGTGAAAAAACATACGGGGGGGAGAACACAGAGGGAAAATATTTACCGCATTATTCTGATAATATCTAGGAAAATGTCAAACACACTTTTAAATTCATTTTTTAAAAATAATAAGAAAATAATGGAAGGAGCTTCGATACCTTTTGAATATTCAAATGGTCTTTTTTTTTTTTTTTTTTTTTTTCGTCAAAGGCTAACATAAGGGACGGTCGCACTTACGTTCAGAAAATATTGTTATTTTTCTTAATGGGGAAAATTGGACTCCCGCGACTTAGATCTGTGGTATTTAGAACTGGGATGGAAATTGGACTGACACCACTTTGCACTTTAACAATCGGATTTCGTCAGGGTACAAGTTGTTTGTTTAACCCGACAGCTCCGTGCACCCCGTCGCACGCTTTTACACACTCATTAAAACGATTATTCACGACCTGTCGAGTGTTTTCTCGTTCATTCACAGGAAAGACTTAGCGCTCTAAGATTCAAGCGCATACGGTCAACTATACCAGGGACCGAGGGGAGAGATTACTTATCTCTGCGATCATCTGATGGGAGGCCGTCTTATCTCTACAGGTTGTAAAGCAGCAGCTGCTGGAGGTAAAAGAAAAAATAAAAAATCACCCCCCACCCCTTCGACAACAAACAACAACAACAACAAAACTTGCCGAGAGGGAAAGGAGGAAAGAGAGGGCTCCGCCGCTCGGGCAGCACCGCGGACGGCCGGCTCCCAGCGCCCAGCCCGGAGCGCGGAGCCCCGCGACCCCCGGGCAGAGCCCCACGACCCCCGGGCTGCCACCCCCGGGCAGCCCCCCCCCCCCCCGGGCATCGCCCCCCGGACGGAGGAGAACCGCCGGGGACCGTCAGGAGGCAGCCGCGGCTACCACCGGGCCCCGGCCGGCGGGACGCCCGTGCCGGCGCTGTCGAAGTAGAGAAGGAAAGAGAGGGATAAAGCGGAGCCCTGCTCGAAACGGCAGCTAAAGAACATGCCTAGATCGGGGGAAAAAAAGTGGGTTAAAATGTATAACAAAATATCAGCCTTCTGCCGTCCTGAGAGGGGACGGCTGCAAAGCAGGTCGTCCACAGAGAGGCTGGGGAGGCAGCTTTAAAACAGATTTAATCACTAAACCAAAAAGCAACTGAAAATATCGCCTTCTTTGGAGAGCTCCGAAAATCCGAGTGCTGATCCTTCCTTTTTTCCTTTTTTTTTTTTTTTCCCTCTTTTTATTTTCTTTTCTCTCTCTCTCTCTCTCTCTCTCTTTTTTTTTTTTTTTTTTTTTTTTAATATACCCTTTCCTGATTTTTATACTCAGATTACTCCGATTCTTAAATTCCATCCAAGAGGAAACCCCAGGGGCCACTGTATTGCTGGAAAGGTGCTTCATACTGACAAAAGAAGGCCCGAAATGCAAAGCACACATCGACTCCTGCTCACCCTCTGCAGATCCAAAAAATCATTTTTAATTCGGAAGATATCTAAACAGAATGCCCCTTTAAATAAAGGGGCCGAAATGAACCGACCCCGAATGCAACAAGGGATTTTAATCTGAAACGGTTTCCTAATTGCTCGAAAGGCAAGCACGTATAAGTAATTTGTTAAACTTATTGGATTGCAATAATCCACTATCAGGTTAGCTAAGAATGGATCTGTCAAGTGTGTTTCCCAGTCTAAGCTCTTTCTTTCAAACCAATATGGTATAATAATTAGCAGACAAAGAACTCGAAATATGTAAGCAAATAGCTAAAGTTCTGCATAAATAAACATACTAATCAATAGCAAGCTACTCAACACTTGTCTTATTGATGAAGAGACAATCGATTTTGCTGTTCCAACCTGCAATCAGAGAGATCTGTATTTAATTATTAGTACTTCTACCTTCACTGATTTAATAATAAAAATAGAGCTAATAAATCCTACACTTCCGCCTAAATGCAAATGATATTGATGACATAACTAAAGGCAACTTACGCTTCCCAGAAAAACAAACAACTTTGCTCAAACAGAATAAACAAGCAAGCAAGAAAAGTAACACGCAGTGCTGCCTTTTCTGACGAATGCTAGAGGACACGTTCACATTCAGAAAAGATCAGGCAAATATATGCATGCATATATATGTATGTATATATATATGCACACGCACATATATATAGCCAGAGATATAGATATACAAGGAAAAGATCACTGGTAGAACAACACTGAGATTTTTATTTGCTTAGTTTACATCTGTTTTTCATAGCCCCGTATGAGTGTGTATACTCTTCACTAATAAAAATACACTTGCCCTTCTATATCACTGTGTTTCCCTCCTCCAGATGTACTCGCCATTAGCAGTGAGGTTCAGACACCTAAGCGGAGATTTACCTATCACCAGAATGTTTGAAAGTCAGCTCTGAGCCATGGCAAGATAAAAATATATGTCATTATGTGATGTGAGTTTAACCATATCCCTCCACAGACCTCTCGAATAATAGGTCCCGGCTTTCGTTTGTTCGGGTTCTAGTGAAAAGTCTGGTCGGGGCCGACATCCCCTTTTCGGAGCACACTTGTGTGGGGATGACGGAGCTCTTCGGTTGCGTGGAGCATAAAAAGGATGCAAGTCCTCATGTAGCATCACCGGGATTTTTGCATCAAAAGCACAGTCTAGTAACCGATGCTTGTTACCCGTGTTTAACACTCAAAAGAATCGTGGCCTTTTGGGAAGCGCGGTGCTTTAGAATAAGGTTTTGCTTATTTTTGTGAGAATGCAACTTCCTTTATTTATTTATTTATTTTTTATTTCTCCCTTTTAAGTCGTCTAGCTTTGGTGCGAAATAATTCCTTTTTTTTTTTTTTTTTACCAGATAGGCAGACTTCAGTCAGATTTCTTGGGAGATACCTGTCTCCTCTTGGATACGACTAATTTAACAGACTATCTAATCTCAAATACTTGCAATCAGATTATTTCTGGGTGGGAACCTGGCAAAGAGGGGGGCGGAGAGGGGGCTTCGAGTTCTTTTCCTTCCACTGAGGAACACCGAGGGGCGAAGACTTCGGTGGAGGGCCTCCAAGTCACCCAGGGCCTCGCAGCCCAGCCTCGCACAGTCCTGCCTCCGCCGTAGCCTCCGGGGAGGCACCAGGAGCGCCCCGGGCTCCTGCCGCAGCGGGGCGGGAGCGCCCCGCAGGGGAAGGGCTCCTTTGACGTGCCCCTACCTCCCTGCAAGAGGTGCCCCTGCGAAATCAATTGGAAAGGTTTCGGAATGCCCCTGGGCGGAAAACAGACCCCGGAGAGCCCGGGCTTCGTGCCGCCTTTGTAGGTGGAAATTCAGGCCGCTTCGTGCGGAGAGCTTTCACCTCTCGGTCTTAGGTTAAGCAGCTCTTTGCAGCTAACTTTACAGAGATGCTTTACTCACCTTAGCGAGGGTGACAATGGCAGGCTTTCCTCAGAGTCACTCTCGTTTAGTCTTTCCTCTCAAATCACGGGTAACCCCAAGTACACTTGGAGGACTCCCTAGAGATAATTCTTTGAAACGAACTCTGCAGACAGTCCGCATTCATTTCCCCGATTGAGAATTGCAAATCCTCTCGCTTCAGGTTTAATTCACTAGCCTGATACTGTATACTGTTACACGGTCTTGAGGAAAAAAAAAAAAAAAAAGTTGCAGGTAGTTGATTAGTTATTTAATTATTTTGGCGGTTCGTTTTATTTCCTTTGTTTTGGGGGGGCTTTTTTCTTTTTCTTTCTTTTTTGTTTTTGTTTTCCGGGTTTTCACTGTTTTATTTTTCACTGGTGGAGGGGGAGGTGACTTTTCCTATACCTCTCCTGGATCGGACCATCCTCAAGCAGGCCACGGGAAGATGACTTTAACCGCAATTGCCTACTTCACTGTGTATCTCTCGGTGGCTACCAAGACGCAAAGCTAAGCCTGCACGGAGAAGGACGCTTCCAATTGTTCCTCTCATCCAAAGGGGAGGGAGGGGGCATGGCCCCGACTCCTCCACTCCCCAACGACGGCCGCCTGCAGCACGCAGGTTAACCGAGCGGCAGGTGAGCGCCAGGCCTCCGAGGCGGCTCCGGGCACTTCTCCGAGGCTGCTCGGCTTTCCGCCGCCGGTTCCCCTGCTCCGGGAGAGGCGCCCTCCCCGCAGGTCGGTATCCGGGCCCGGGCCTCTCCCGCTAGGCAAGAGCGCCCCCAGCCCGCGGAGCGCCGCCGCAGCGCCGCCCGCCGCCCCCCGGCCAGCACGGCCCCCGCACCGCCCCGCGGACACGCGTGTCCGGGCCCCGCGACTCTGTTCTGAGGCCCCTCTGTCGCGATGGGCCCCTCTGTCGTCATGGGTCCCAGCTCAGCAGAGAGCGGGGAGGCGACCGGCGCCCCACGCGTGCCCCCCGAGAAGTCTCTGTGCAGGTGTGAGCCGGGCCGGCCACACGCCGGGGGTGGACTGAAAGCTGTCGCCTGCGTGTGCTGCGTCCCGTGAATCGCCTCACTTCCCACACAGCTAACGTAGTCAGGGACAAGGCAGCGTTTGCCCTCTCGTTGAAGTGTCTCATCTCACGGCAGCTCGGAAAATTTAATTTGCGGTGTATTAGAAATTAATTATTTTCACGAGGGTACACGTGACAGGAGCAGGGGAGTTCAAATCACTCAGCGAGTGGGCCACGGACCTTTGTTATTTCCCTTGTCTGCTTCGGGACAACACAAACCGGGACGAGGGGGTCCATAGAGGGCCCCGTCGCCGGCGTCCTGCCCACGCACCGCACGCCTGCCCCCATCCGCAAGCACGTCCGAACTGAGCAAATCAGTGCTGCAACTCCCGTTCCTACCCCGAGATTTCGGCTGGTGGCACGGGAGGGAGCCGCGGTGCAGCCGCGAGGCGGGCAGGGAGTTTGGGGAGTGGGCAGACAAAGGCAGTGCCTAGACCTTTCAGAGGAATCTGCGCGCTTGTCGGGTCGCTAGCTCCGGAGCAAAGCTTTATAGGTACGGCTTCCTACAAGGTCCCTCTCCCGGCTCTCCCAGATTGCTGGCATTTAGTCGCTTTCCTGACAATCTGGGAATATTAACGCTATTTACACACCGCCGGAAAGGAGAGAAAAGCCCGTAGCTTTTTCTCGAATGACAGGGTCAGATGGAAAAAAATAATAATTTTCAAAGCCACTTTCCTTACAGATCCCGTCCACGGCCACCGTCCTAAAGCCGCCTTTGAGAGGGCGGCAACAGAGAGAGCATCCCGCCTCGCCCCGAGCGAGAGGCGGCATAGCCCCGTGGGCACCCCCGAGACGCCCCCGGGCTCAGCCGGGGCCGAAGAGGCTAGCCCGCTCCGGGGGCGGCGGGGGCCCCGCTCCCCCCATCCTGAGGGCAGCGGACACACGTAAGAGGAGGAAAATCCGCACTCACCCGGTGCCGGCGGAGGACTCCCGTCCCCAAGTGCCATCGTGCGCCTTTGTCGCAGGTAGAGGCAGTACCTCCTGGCATCTTAAAAGAAGCAAACAGAACATTGCACCCGGGTGACTGTCTGTGGCGTTAGGGTCAGGCAAGCAAACAAAGAGCACGTTAATAAAATAACCAGAAATGTCGAGAGAAAACGGGAGAACTGCTAAAGCGGCGAAGAAAACTTCCAATTTACCGATCGAAACGAAAGAGCCCGAGGGGGAGGGGGAAGGCCGGGGGAGGAAACACTTTAAGGAAGAGACAAAAAAAAAAAAAAAAAAATCCTAACATTAGGCACACACAGTTCTAGTGTAACTGGTGCTTTGAAACTCTGCTTCGGTTGCACGGGCGATCTGCTTATCAGGGGGCACGGGGAACCAGTACGTTTAGACAGAAGTCTGTCATCTCGGTTCGCTCAGATCCCACGGATCTGTCTGCCGGGAGAAAGAGTAGTGAAGGTTTTCCTGAAGTGCACCTACCCTTCTGGCGGGAAGGCTCGCTGGGATTGCTGGGCAGGTTTCTTCTGGAGGGTCCCATCTCTCTGGAGTAGCTGCAGTGGAGTTGAGGGCAGGTTCTCCGGTGAGGTAGGAATGTGCAGGAACTCCGCCCTCTGGGCACAGTCACACAAACCCAGCAAAACAGCCACAGCCAGCCCTAAAACCTCTAATGATCTTCACCTTCACCTCTCGCTAACCCAGTTTCTCCAGCACTTTTGACCCATTTACCCAGGCACCTTCACCGCAGGGCGGGGGGGGCCTGGGGGAGTGAACAACCCCAGAACTGCTCGGGGCGCCGAGCTGCCCAGGAGCTGCTGCAGCCACCAGTGCATGGACCGACGGCTCTGCAGGGCTGTGTAGACACATAGATTTCTTTATTTCCACCCTTTGGGCTCTCAGGGCACGTAACATGTATGTGCATGTACCTTCTCTCAGGCGGCCGTAGTGTAAAAACAAGCATACAGCAGTGCCTATCGACAGGCACATTTTGCAAGGGATTTTCAGAAGGGAAAATTCAGGGATATAATCCCTACGTCTTGTTCGACGTTGTTTCTTAAGCAAAACTCTTCTGTGGTTAAGTCTGAACGTAACTGGAGTTCAGTGGGAGTTTTGCTTGAGCGTACAGTGAATACGTGGTGATTGAGACCTCATATTAACACAAGTGGTGAGGGGGTGTGTACCTGAATCATAATTCCTGACATAAATCTTAATGATCATCAAAAGAAGGTATAAAGAGCAAAATGACGTCCCCGTTAAACTATTTTTTCAAGCAACGCATTAAAAAATCTATCACTCCCCCAAACAGGAGATTTGTGCCATTTAAGGCAAAATATATAATTCTTCATTGTCTTTTAAACACTTGCGTAAGAATACATTCCACGTAAAGGATATTATTTTATTGAAACAAGAGATTTAAAAAAACATATATGTCAAAAATTGGTCGACTAAATGTCCTATGGTGGATTCGAGTTACAGTTTATATAACATGTTTGCGAATGCAATCTTAAAATCTTAAAATCGGAGGTTTCTTGATAAGCAGATTTCTTCTCCTACGATCTATGCAACCAAAGTTAATCACCTCAAACATCAGCTACAAAAATAACAATAGCTCCTTAATTCCATAAAGACCACCCGTCCCCCATAAACATCCTAAATTAGGAAACACTGAAGAAACGACGCTAAGATGCAGCAATGTTCTAGAAATGCATATTAATAAAAATAAATAATCCTGAAAAGACTAGCTCGAGGATTTGACACATAAAGCACCATGGAAACAAGTATCAGATAACATAATTACTCTTAGATTAGCATAATAAAATAAAATAAAATAAAATAAAATAAAATAAAATAAAATAAAATAAAATAAAATAAAATAAAATAAAATAAAATAAAATAAAATAAAATAAAATAAAATAAAATAAAATAAGCCTTGCATTCTCTACAGAACGAACCTGTTTAAAGAAGAGCTTAAATGATATTCTCAGCGAACAAAAGGGTAGCAGGCAAAGGTAAAGGCATATTTGGGGCCTTGGCAGTCCTGCTACAATCCATGACAACTTCAGCATTTTTTTTTCTTTCCAAAGCCAGTCTCTTTGCTGTTAATGTGGATATAGAAAAGTGAATAAATTACCAGCCCAACCACCACCCCTTCCCCCAGAGTAAGGGAAAGAGGTAAAAGCGTGTGGCACCTGAATTGCTTAGGCAACACTTCGCTGTTCTAAACCTAAAGCAGAGCACTAAGAGCGAGAGGTTACTGAAACGAAGTCTGGAGAGACATACATCAGGGCTACCCTTTTCAGGAATTATGATGCATCACGCTTATCTAATTAATGTTTATTAGCCAACCCAAAACTCTGACATGGTGAGATTGTGCTTTCCTCCAACCTGACTTCTCTTCTTCCTCCTTTTAGTACACTGTCAGCAGATTTTTTCACATTGCAAACTAAATAATACTTTAAGTATGTGCTATTGAATTTCCTACAGTATACAACCAATTGGAAGTAGTAAATAATAAATCATTTCCTTTGTCAGCTGTAGCAGATGCCATTCTTTACATTTGCTTGGGTACAAATATACAGAATGGGGTCTAGGGACTTCAAGAGTTTAAATCACACCTATTTCATTTTATTATTTCCAGTAGGTTTGTTGCAAAGGAGTTTTATTTTATTTATTTTTCATTTTTTGCCATCACTTATTTTAATGACAATAGAGCGAAGAATGTGGGGGAGGGTAGGTGCTTCCAAGTGGTGGTATCATCTCTACATCCCCAAACAAAGCAACCTTTTTCTCATAGCGATGATTAATTTTGAATTGTAGAAGTGAGAGTGAAAGCCAAGAATATCAGAGATTTCTCTCCTTCTCCCCCACATAGTGCAGAGCTGGGTGTCCCATCTCTCATCCATAACCTTTCACTCCTCTCTCTTCCCTGCAGATTTGCTTGCATCTGTTTATTCATTACCTATTTTCGGAAGATTTCTTCTCTCTCCCCTTATTCTTTCAGCATGACAAATATTCTCTTTGCAAGAATTCAGATTTGCTATTTTTTTCTGTATTCACCCCCGATATTTTTTTTTCTTCCTCTTTTCTGCCTTTCTAAGTCCAGCTTTTTAAAGCGTTTGCGATAACATCTTCGAGCTAGAGATTATTTTTCATGGGGCCTATTGTGAGCAGTCGCCGGCTTATTGCATTGCTGCGGAGCACAGTTTAGTCTACACAAACGTAACAAATGAACAACTTGTCCTCTGCGGACTCGCTGCGGGATCCAATTAGTTGTTAAATCTTTTGCACAAGTTTTCTGATTATTTTCCAGAGTCGTGGCTTTTATAGGGCTCCCTAAACTCGTCAAGAAACCAATACTTTTTAGGATTAAATGCTTCTTAAAATTAGTCATCGCGTTGCCTCCTTTAAAACTAAGGGGCGATTCTCCGGGCAGCCGAATATACTTACACAGGTTTGCATGGGCTAGCGGGTTTCAGCCAGCCTTCCCACCGGCAGGCAGACAAGGGAAAAGAGAAATCCATTCCCAAACTTGAAATTTAAGTGCATCCACACCTTTTTTTTTTTTTTTTCCCCCTCTCCATTAAGATCTTTAAACATCGGTATGCGAGCACGGCATCACGTGAGCCGCAGCTCCCTGCCCCGCCGCCCTGCAGCCCCGCAGCCCCAGCCCGCAGCCCCCCGGGTCCACAGCCCCGCATTCCCGCAGCCCTCCGGCCCCGTGGCCCTGGCCCGGCTCTCGTCGGCCGCAGGGCGAAGGGGGCGGAGGAGGGAGGCTCCGGCTCCCAGCGGCAGCCGCCTGCACAACCGTGCCAAGCCAAAGGGTTTGCAGCATGCAAAGGCTCTAAGTACAGAGAGTATAGACGCTTCCGGAACAGTGTATCTTTAAGATAAGGATTGCATTTAATACACATACGCATCATAGCTTGCCAGATTTGATCAAATAATTATAGGAAAGCTAATATGTATATGTATATACACACACATACACATCCATAGTTAATAGAGCTTCAGTTATCATACAGTCGAAACGATTTCCTTTCAGATGGATAACCCATTCAAGCCATTGCAAAGACTGAAAGAACAACATGCACTTAGGAAATAAATAAAGTACCTGTACTTTTTCCAAACGTGTGTATATATACTCACGTATGCATGTACGTATATATATGTATGTAACTATATACATACGCAGTTTTAAGCATCTTCAGCTTAAGACAGAGTTTTTAAGCAAGACACCCTACCTCGTTCTACCAGTTCTCAAGCAGACCCGATGAGAGTCCTGCCCCAAAACGGACATCACAGTAGTGGCCGTGGTGTTTAATTAAATACCCTAATTCCCTGCTCCTTTATATTTCAAAATACCGTGGTTAAATACAAAGTGATTGGGGGAGAGGAAGGGGGAATGAGCATGTGAAAAATGGTGGACTACTGTAACAAGCAGCGCTCTGATCTCCCTACAACTTTAAAGCCTCAGGCGTATTAATTTTAGTTAATAAAAGAGACAAAAAAACTATCAAGTATATATGAATTTAGCCTATTTTTTTTTTTTATTTCTGTGTGTTCATAGTAAACATTTTTGTAAGTGACAAACACGGGCATATGACCACAGTATCACAATCAAGAAATTTTAAGACGACATTAACAATCACTCAAATTTATGCGGCATTTGCGCAACACAGGTTACATATTTGCAAGGTTTACCTATAAGTACAATAGGTATTAACATTTCACTACATTTAGAAAAAAAATAAAGGTGACCTGTTAGTGACCACATACATCAAAATATACACAACACAAACTGAAGGCAATCATTAATTTTGTCCCCTTCTGATTCATTTGAACGGGCAGTGCTGCAAACTGAAATAATGTTGCTGTTTTTAAATTACTCCGTACACTGAGTGCATTTTCTAAAACCCAATCTTTGGTCTAAAAGTAAACAAACAAACAAACAGAAAAAAAAAATAAAAAGAAAGGAAGAAAAGAAACCCCAAAAATAAGCAGTTCGGTAAAGAAAATGATAAAATATTAAATGGCCAAAAAGTAGTTCTTGGGCATCTTTCAGGATGAAATTCTGGTTAAATACAAATTACGTTTTTAGATTTTTATAGGATTCATAAATTTAGTGGCTTTTTTTTTTTTTTTTCAAGGTCTGCACCCACCGACATATCCATGATAACTTATAATACTGCAAACATGGAGAATCTGGCGGCTTTTAGTGATAGACTTATCGTATTTGAATAAAAATTGCGAAAGCAGTCACTATTTAGATACACATTCTACTATAATTTTGTCTTCCAAACTTCATAGTCTACAATGTAATCTCCCCACATTGCACCTTGCTGACACTCCTCACCTTGGTGGAATAATAAACAACCCTAAAGACTGAACAAACGTACAGAAAATGGGGGACTTAATAAAAAATACCTGGACTTTTTTGTTTTGCTTTTTTTTTTTTTTTTCCTTTTAATTATCATTTACAATGCAAATGTGTGTAAAATGTTCACTTACAGTCTGATCCCATGGATGTTAATGTATTAAAGGGTTTGAAGAAGACCCCTGATTTTGATGTGTGAAATAATCAGAAAGTCCTCCGGAAAGTCCCGTTGTGAAACTTGGCAAAGAAGGTCTTAAGGACTCACAGGGGAGAGTGGAGGGCGCCTGTGGCGACGTGGAGGAGGAGGCTGCCCTGGCCGTCATTGAAGTGCTGCTTTGAGAAGTCATTGAAGGGTGAGGAACGTGGGGGAAAAAGTAACTCGTCTGTCCTGCTAGAAGGTTTACAGAGCAGGGGTTTAGGGAATAGGTGCCGGAGCAGGGAACTGACAAGCCACACGGCACTGAGGCGGCCAGAGCTGCTGCTGTGAGGTGATGAGTGGCATAAGGTATCTCTCCATTGACTAGTCTATCAACACTTAACCCATTAGACGTGGAAAAGGAGTGGTTGTTTCCCAAGGAGTTTTGAGTCAACACTGAGCTGTAGGGCATGGGGTGGCTGGGGTAGGCGGACGTGGTCCCATTGTAACTCAAAGTGCTGCTGGCCCGGGGGTGGTGCAGGGAGAGGAAGGGGGACATAGGCCAGTACAAGGATCCCGCCCTGTCCATGAAAGTCAGTCCGGTGGAGGTGAGCCGGGCGCCGCGCTTGAAGGCCAGCTTGGCCCGTGAGGTGGTGGAGCGCCGGCGGAGCTTGCCGGTGGTGCCGCCGATGAAGACGTCGTCGCTGGACGGGTCCAGCATCCAGTAGTTCCCCTTGCCCGGGTCGTCGTAGTGGCGGGGCACCTTGACGAAGCACTTATTTAGGGAGAGGTTGTGGCGGATGGAGTTCTGCCAGCCCTGCTTGTTCTCCCGGTAGTAGGGGAAGTTCTTCATGATGAACTCGTAGATACCGTTGAGCGTCAGGCGCTTCTCGGGGCTCTGCCGGATGGCCATCATGATGAGGGCGTTGTAGCTGAACGGCGGCTTCTCGTACTTGCCGTTCTTCTTCTCGCCCTCCTTTCCGCTTTCCCCTTCCTTGGCCCCCTCCGCCGCCCCCTTCTTCTCGTCCGCCGCCTTCTCCTTCTCCTCCAGCTCCGCCGCCGCCGCCGCCGCGCCCGCCTCGCCCTTGCCGGCCAGCATCTCCGCCTTGGCCACCTCCAGGGCGCCGGAGGCGGCGGCGGCGGGGGGCGGCAGGAGGAGCTGCCCCTTCTCCTCGTCCTCCTCCTCGGCCGCGGCGGCTCGCTGGGGCTGCTGCTGAGGCGGGTGGTGGTGGTGGTGGTGATGGTGGTGGTGGTGGTGGGGGTGGTGGCTGTTGTGGTGGCTGTGGCTGCTGTGGTTGTTGTCGCTCTGGACGGCTTCGGGCACCAGGCTGTTTATGCTAAAGGAGGATTTCGGCAGCATTTTCGCTTCCTTCCTATCTCCCATGTCCAACATCACACACTAGTCTCAGGGGGGAAGCGGCAGCGGCCGGGGGAGCGGCGCCCGGGGCGGCGGCGGCCGGGCTGGCGGCGGCGGCACCACCGGCGGCGGCGACGGCAGCGGCGGCGGCAGCGCAGTTGGACCGCAGTCTCAAGCGCTGGCAAGTCATGTAGCAGGGACAGGAACCGCCGGGGAGGGAAAAAAAAAAATAATAGGAATAATAATCACCAATCAGAGAAAATCAAACCGAGTCGGAGCGGAGGAGAGAAAAAAAAAAAAAAAAAAAAAAAAAAAAGAGGAAAAAAAGGGGAAAAAAACCCTCTGGAAACCCAACAACAACAACAACAACAACAAAAAAAAACAACACGCACACAGACAAAAAAAAAAAAAAAAAAAAAAAAAGCTACTTCATGGTGCCTGGCTCCCCCGGCAAGCCAGAGCAGGGGGAGGACGGACGGAAGGAAGGACGGACGGAAGGAAGGAAGGAAGGAAGGAAGGACGGAGCAGCCGCGGCGGGTCGGCGCGGAGCGAGCGGAGCCGGGCTATACAGAGCGCCCCGGCCACAATTAGTTTCAGAGCTGCAGACACGCACCGGGGCTGTAAAAAATTTTTTGGTTTAACCTTTCCCACCGGCCGCCCAATCAGCGCCGCCGGCGTGCCGCCGCGTCTGCCCGCCCGCCGCCCAATGGCCAGGCACCGCCGCGCTTCGCCCCGCCTCTCGCCCGCCAGCGCCACGCCCGCCGCCGCCGCCGCGGCTCCTGCGGCGCAGGGATACCGGCGGTGGGGCGCATCACCGCGGCGGTGTACAGACACACACCTCCCCTCACCCCCCCCCCCCCCCCCCCGTCCGGAGCACGGATCCCCTCGCGGCAAACGAACCGCCGCCGTCCCGCCGACCCGCGCCGGGCCCGTCCGCCTGCCCCGCAGTCCCGCGGCGGCGCAGCGCTCCCTCGCGCCTCTGCGCCCCCCTCCCGTGGCGGCGAGGGGGGCGGGTGGGCGCGGAGGCCGCGGTGTGGCCGAGGTACTACTTTGCGGATCCCGCCGAAGCCGGCGGGCCGCTCGGCTCGCCAGGCCCCGCCGTGGGTCCTGTGGCTCCGGTTATTTTTCCTGAGGGACACAAAAAAAAAAAAAAAAAAAAAAAAAAAATCCGCCGGAGGGCCCCGGGGCGGCGGGGCAGGCCCGCAGGGCTGCGGTCGGCCCTGAGGCGGTGAGACCGGGCCGGGCTGGGCCGGGGCCTCTCCTCGAGCGGCGCGGGGCTGCCACCGAGCAGCACTCCCCCAGGCCCCCCGGCCCCCGAGCAGCGCCACGACGGCGGCGGAGCCGGGCTCGGCGCCCCCCTGCCCGCCCCACTGCCCGCAGGGCCCGGAGGGATCGGTGGCGGAGAGAGCTTGCGGCCGCACGTGAAAAAAAAAATAATAAAAAATCATCCCTCTAACTAACAAAGCAGACTTGCAGCCTTCTTATTTGGAAAGCAGAAGGGGAAATGTAATAGATAGCGTACTGGTGCCATTAAAAGTGAAGCGCTGTGCAAAGACGACGTACAGCCTGTGCCTACCGCTGCGTTAAGCCACCCAAAGTTTATGTTTGTTCTGCAGGAAAATAAAATGTTCTGTAGAAATAATGCTTGTAGCTCAGTCCCAGATAAAACAGTTTATCCCGGGCAAATTTAGGTTAGACCTCAGCGCGACAAACATGGTTATGTGTGGATGTGCAGTTTATATATGTGTTTGTGTGTATGTGTGAGAGAGAGAGCGAGTGTGAGAGAGAGAGAGTAAATAACGGGAACAATTATAATGGACCGGTAATAAACAATTGCAGTTGGGAATGGCACGAACTCTGTGCATTGGATTAACCTCGAATGACCTTATCACAATTGTATTTATCCAATTTCATAACAGGTTGCTACTGACAAAAAATAAAATAAAGAGGAAGATAAAAGTAGATTATTGACTATGTTTATTTTTTATTTTTATGTTTTAGAAACGCGGTTGTTTAAAAAATCATGTAAATTTGTAATTATTTCATTGCACAACACTGAAGCCAATGTATGGGAATTCTTGAGGAAGAATGCGGTGTGGAGGACTTGACTCCACAATGGTAAGGGGTAAGAGGAAAGGTAAGATTCGTGCATATTATTATGATTATGACGATCATTAACTAATATGTGTCATTGTGGTGCGCTGGGATCCCATTAGAGTGGCTGGGCCAAGTGCATTTTCCTACTCGGTCTAGCATGTAATGATTCGGTGTAACCGGATTCTTGAGAAAGGACAGGTTACGTAAACATTTACTGATGTGGAGTAACTATACTATTTGTACTCTGATATGCAGGAAGGAAAGTGTTGATTAACACAGAAGAAAAAAAAAGCGAAATTAGCTGATTGCATGCTCATAAGTGCAAGCTGTCATTGAACTGCTTTTAAAATAGACACAGCTGGGTGTTTGTGTTGAAAAATTTCTTGTGTTTTTGCTAATACTGAAATAAGCATGATTTTGTATACCAAACATTTTCAGATCATTAAAATTTGTAATCTGTGCTGGTTTTAAACACAAAGAAAAGAAACAGATTCATTTCGCTGTAAAATTTGCTGATATTATATTAACTCAATCAGGTCTGTACAAATGGTGTATTGTGCCTTATCAAATCTCTTTGATCCATTTAATACACAAAGTGCCAAACGTGTGTATTGTTTGTTAACATTGAACGTTTTATTCAAATCCCAGCTCTGCAGCAAACTGGAGGAGTTCTCGTTTAATGTAACACTGACATTGCCTGTTGAAATTTTAATGCTCTGAGGTGTTTCTCAGGTCAAAGCTGAGTTTACTTCGCGTTGTAATCGGGGATGAAAACGTAGCAGGGAAGAAAATTAACGTTTCATCCTTTTGCTTTTCTGAGAAAAGGTCTAATACCGTGCTTTTAAAACGTTTGGTGATCTCGATTTAACACTCAGTCATTTGTCACGGCAGCAGAATAAATCACTGTGCACAAACTTAGGATTTATATTATATATATTTTTAATGCCGTGGATATACAGTTCTACCAAAAAAGGAAATGTTGTGTCCAATATGTAGTACATATCGTTCCAAGCCCTTGAGATTAATTCACTGTTTATAGGACAGAAAAGGATATGTAAGAGAAGCCACGTCAATTATTATTTCTGCTGGACTATAACTTTCGAGTCTGGCCATTTTTTCCTCCCCAGAAGATTCTCCGTTTATAAAACCGGAGATATTTACTTTGGAAACGCGGAAGTCTTGCTCTAATGCCAGTTCTTCTCTTAGCTCTGACCTGGCCACGACTCCCATTCACTTCAGTGTTAGCTTTGTATGTTGGAGCCCTGAATAAGTGGCTGCTTTGACCCCTCAGCTCTGCTCAAACTCGGATTCTTGTCCGTAATGGCAGTATTTTTTAACGTGAAAGTTTTTGTGGGGTGACTGGAGAAAAAGCTTTTACGGGGGTTGGGAGCGCACGGCCCCAACCTTGTGAACCACGGCGAGGTGTGAAGCTGAGCCCCAGCTCTCTGCAGAGCGTGGGTGCTCCCTCACCTGCGCGCTCGCCCTCGGCCGTGGACTTGCTGCGCTGAGCGCCAGGGATGGGCTGGGGATGTCCGAACCCGGGATGGGGGTGAAGACCTGAGCTGAAACGTCCTGGCTGAAGCGCCATTCGCCTGAGTGCCAGCAGTCTCCACAGAGTTCCTGGATATAATTCGCACTGATAGTGTTTCATCCACACACTTTTCTCCCTGACATTTTTTTTAAGAATCAGAGGCCGAAGGAAAAGCAGCCCGTCTCCACTGTAAGCCCAATGGATACAGATAGGGTGCACCCCCTCAGCTCTAGCCTTCAATCCCTTTTCACACGGCTATAGCGGCTCTGTACTCCCAGGCTTTTTCAAGGGGTTAAGCTGCTAAAATGTCCTGACAGCTTAAGAAATGAATGAGGGTTTTTTCAGCCATGAAGAAAGGGTATTTAATAACCACGCTTGGATGGCATCATGCTTACATGAAACGAGTCAGGACACTTAGGTTTAACAATCAGTAACGTCGCATTCGGTACAGTAAATGCCTGGATGTATGCATATATAATTCTATCCCCCCTTGACTCTGAGCTTGCCTTATTTATCCCAGGTTACCTGGGCAATTAAGGTAAGGACTGCTCAGCAGACACCGATACCCCGCTGCTCAGGCATGGCGAATGGGGACGGAGCAGTGCGCTAACAAAGAGAGAGAGGTGGTCAAACAATTTGAAGAGGGGTGAATGGGACTGGAGGTGGATGGATGGATGGATGGATAGATGGATGAATGGAGGCAAAGAGGGAGAGGAAGAAGTATTCAGCGGTCCACCCTTATATCCGCATTTGAAAATTTAAGTTTAGGTGTCTGTCTCTAGCCAACTTTCAGTTAATCCGTAACAGCTGGTAGTGGTGCTAACGTCTAGTGATTAGAAGTTACTCTATTTAGCATGCTGTATCCTTCTTCCATGGGTTTTGGTTACAGGTTATACGATTAGGATTGCGAGAACAGTAGTGAACTAAACTTCCCAGTAAGAGGTCTTCACACCAGGGAAGTGTTACTTTGCTGCAGCAGCCCTGCCTCGTCAGTCATTAGGAAGCTGCAGGTTGTCAGAGGCTTCTCTTGCGCGCACACACGCGCAGACACACACACACGCACACACACAAAACCACAGCACTAAAACTAAATTAAGAAGCCGATGATTAAGACAAGCGTCTACGAGGCCTGTCATTTCAGCATCCTTCCATCATAACATTGTGGCACCAAGAAATTTGCTTGAAAACCCTGGAAAAAATGTCTATGGGAGCGCCTTGTATTTGAGATAGCTTAAATGTTAACATCAAATGTAGACTGGGAACTGCCTCGGATGCAAGATAGTATTCCAGAGAGGACACAAGTGCTGCAGAGATCTTTGGGCTGTCCACACACTCCTGAAACTCGGGTGAGTATCTTTCCCTTCTATTGAAGCAGGTACGCAGGCACTGTGTGAATCGAACTGGACCATGTTTGAAATCCGCAGCTATGTTCCTTTCGGAGTCTTCGGGGAACTCCCCCTAAAGATAGATCTGTAATGAAAAGTCCCTACTGGATGACTAATGGTTATTGGCACTCAGTGCCCCTTTAAGGAGAGCAGCACATATTGTGCCAAAGACCTTGCAAGCACCCTTTAAATACAAACATTTTAAGTCCCCCTCCCATGCATCCCCACCCCTGTTGTTTTCGGGCTAGTTGTGTTGTATCTCCTCTTCCCCCCTCCTTTAAGCTCTCTCGTCTTCCCTCCCCCCACCCCCATTCAGAACTAATTGCTCAGTTGCTTAAATGTTTCAAGAAGAGCTAAATTTCTACATCCGATGATCTTTTGAGAAGCTGCACTGTACCATAAAGAACAGCCAGCGGGGCACTGTATACCTTTGAGAAGGCTGCGCAGCTAGAGAAGAGAGCGCGTTAAAACAATGCCATTAATCGACTAGGTGCAAAGAGTTCCCCTAATGCTGAACTTTAGGAAGTTTCTCGGACGGTAGAGGTTGCACAGAAATGTGGAAATGGGAAGCTGTTGCTGCAGGGGACAGCTTTGCTGGTGCCGTAAGCGTAAGACAAGACAGAGCAGTGACAGAAAGAGATCTGAATAAGCATCGGGGGCTGCGTTTTCCACGGCGGCTACACGGGGTGGAGAGGTCTGAAATTAGCTACCTTTATTAGGAGCTAAAGCTTTGATTTATTTATTCCTATATCTGTAGAATAGCATCCATAGAAAGCCTACCTATAGAAAGTAGAGCATCCATTAGATTTTGTGTGTCAGAATTTTTCGAAACAGAATATTTTTACACTCTCTGCCAACTTTAACGTTAAGACGTGCCATTAAAAAAAAAATCCTAAATTTAGACGTACTTTTATATGTGTGCGTTTAAGAGTCGTCACACCTGCCTATGTAATACGTCCCATCGCATAACAAAAAAGAAAAAAAAAAAAAAGGAAAAAAAAAGCTCTTCCTAATTTAAGAATCTAAACGGAAATTAAAATATCCCCTAAGAGTTATCCACAGAGCTATGCAGGCGATGACAATAAGACGTGGGGGAGAATGGGCAGGTTAAATGTCGCATGCTGTTCTCGAGGTTTCAGTACATCATTTTATTTTCTCCAGTGTTTACTGGCAAAACATTCTTGGCTAGCACAGCGCTTTTGCCGGAGAGACTTCCAGGTGCTCTTTGACTCCTAAGAAACTCTCGCTATGATATTTTCATGGCGTGGCTCTAAAGCTCCTTAGCCTCTTATAATCGTAATCTTTAGCGAATGACACATGGATCTGGTTTTGCAGTTTTTCGGTAACTCGAGAGGAAAGACGTCCCCCCCGCCCCTCCGGGCCCCCCCCCGGCCCGCTCCCCCTCCCCCAGCACAAAGGCAGCCACCGGCCCTCCCCGGGGTTTATTTCACCCGAGCGCTCCGAAAAAGCCGGCCGGGCGCGGGCTCCCGGGCGGTGCCCATCCTACCTGACCGTGCCGAGCCGTGCCGAGCCGTGCTGTGCCGCGATGCCTGCTCGGCGCCCCGCCGCAGCCCGCTCCTCGCACCGCGCTTCCACCGCACCCCTTGGCTTATAGCGGAATCTCGGGCTCGGCGAGATGAGCTGCGGATGCGATTTTTAGGGCCTACAAAAGCGCAACATCCTCCCCTCTCCCCCCTCAGCCCCCCCGGGGCCTCCTTGTAACCATAGCAAAATGCTGGAGGTAGCACAAAAGACATAAACAGCTATACGCCCGTCTACGAGAAGGCACTTGGCGAGCCTCGGAGCAAAGCCGATTTCGGCTTCTCCATGCCCGGGGCTCGGGCAGGAGGAGGAGGTGCCGGGCGAGGGGCTGCCGCTCGCTTCGGGCACGGGGTCGGAGATGCAGCTCGTTCGGGCTGCAAGGAGGCTCTGGGGAAGCAGACTTGGCTTGCTCCTCGGTCCCCGGCATGAGGAGGGCTCGCAGGAGTGGGCTCTTTATGTCGGTTGTTCTGAACACTTTGTATATTGGACAGGGTGGTCTCCGTGTTCTCTTTCTTTCTTTCTTTCTTTCTTTCTTTCTTTCTTTCTTTCTTTCTTTCTTTCTTTCTTTCTTTCTTTCTTTCTTTCTTTCTTTCTTTCTTTCTTTCTTTCTTTCTTTCTTTCTTTCTTTCTTTCTCTCTCTCTCTCTCTCTCTCTCTCTCTCTCTTTCTTTCTCTCTTTCTCCCTTTCTCCCTTTCTCCCTTTCTCTCTTTCTCCCTTTCTCTCTTTCTCTCTTTCTTTCTCTCTTTCTTTCTCTCTTTCTTTCTCTCTCTCTCTCTCTCTCTCTGTCTCTCTCTCTCTCTCACCCTCCCTCCCTCCCTCCTACCCTCTCTCCCTCTCTCCCTCTCTCCCCTCTCTCCCCTCTCTCCCCTCTCTCTTCCCTTACCCGCTTTCTCCCTCTCTCTTACCCCCTTTCCCTCTTTCTCTCTTTCGCGGAGAGAGGGGGGAGTGATGGTAAGGGGCTTGCTGGATGATTATAACTGCTACCACTTATAAATAAGTTTCTTGGGGAAGGGCTGATATCGTACCCTTGATATCAGTGGGTGTGTTCATGTATTATTTTAATATGATATGTCTTTTATACAGAGCTTGTTTTCCTCCTCCCTCCCTCCCCAGCCCACCCTCCCACCCCCCGCTTTGTTTCTGGAGTTTGTTTCGCTTTTAGAGCACCAGCACAAACAAACAAACACACAAAAATGACTGGCAACAAGTTAAATCCCATTTATGTCCCTCCCACCGAGCACGGACGGTGCCTCGCTAAAGCCTGGGGTTTGTAGGTTTGCCTCGATAATAATTTGACCAAGAAGGAGAAGCGGCTGCAGACGGACTTTCCGTGCAGTAACAATGCGGAGAGGAAAAATGTTGAAAGAAACATTTCTCCCGGGATGCATCTCCTTTATGTCTTTTCTCCTCTCCATTCTTTTAGATGGGGCGCTCGTGTAGACTTGTGAGCACACACACACACACCGAGGTTTTGTTTCCTAGGGAGTTTTCAGAAAACAATGTTTATTATAACCAAGCTATAAACTCCACCTAAATAATGAAATCATGCCGTAGCTGCGGAAACTCCAACACATAAATAATTTCCATTTGCCTACTAGCAGAATACTAGGAGAGGATGGCATTGCACTTTATTTTCATGCTCATTTCCAAACATCAGTAAAAGAGGCGTAGAGAAAAGGCGCAGGAGTCCTTTTCCACGTTGGACGGGATATAACGATATCCGTTTAGGAATAGATCACATTTTTCTCCCCTTCTGAGGCGAATACAAGCTAATTGTGTGGCTATAATATACTGAATCTGCAAAAAGGCAAGGAACATTTTCTCACTGAGGGTCGTCATGAAGTCTCACTAAGGGGCTCAGTAAAGGGCTCTTGGAGTGAGCCACCCGGATTCCAGTGCCTTAGCTTATTTTTGCCTTACAGTACAAAGAATTGCGGAAAAACATTCGTGTTTGCCTATGCTGAATGCACCTTAGAGATACCTTTTCACGCAATCGCACGGTTTGCAAATGATAGTTTAACTTTATCTGTTGTGGTGGGCACGTGTTTTGTCATATGAAATTAACTTGTGAAAGCCTTTGTATCATTTTCTTGATTTGTGTTTGGCGACAACGCGGATCACATTTTATCGCGTTGATGGTTGATACAATTGCTAAATTAAAGGCATGTTTTCGGCTTTGAAAAACAACAACAACAACAAAAAACAACCCTCTGAGAGCTCATCCTTAGCAAAACAACCCAAAGAGCAGTATAATAACGCAGCTCAATATTTTTCTGAGTGTGCGGTATCTGCATATAGTTCTGTATCATTCTGTGTCTCTGTTGTATGTGCCTCAAGATATTCAAGTAGCTCTTGGACTCGTTACCTATAATCGTCACCTAAAGGAACATATGAACAGTATACGGATAATCGCTCTAATTGCTTGGAGGAATGTAATTGGCGTTATATATATATATATATATTTTTTCTGTGTCTACCTGTTCTCCCGTGGTAAATATTAGCTTGTCTTGACGTGTTTTACGTTTGAGCCCCACGAAGCACACCGAATCATTACAATAAAGTGATCAAACCTTATTATGCATGGCGCAGTTTTGTTTTCTCTTTTTATGTTCTGCTTCTCATCTCAAAGGACATCACGTTGAGCCAATTGTTTTGATTTACGAGCTCCTCTGGACTTTGAGATTTTAAGTCTAAAGCTTTCAGTATGTTGGGGCTGAAATTATGATTTTCCACATTTCAAAAGGGACGAGGCTCTATTTATAAATGTTACAGAAGGTTTCGTTACTTCAGGAACAACAAAACAGGAACAGAGCTGCAATTTTCAAGAAAATAGGATTTCAAAATATAGAAATAAAAAAAAAAAAGTAGTGGAGACGATGTATAATTCAATCAAATTACAGAAAATTGCTTTAAAATTCAGAACAGTAGCTATCCATTATGTCTCTGTTTTATTAGTGACAAGTACAATTACTCTAAAATAAAGAACACTGGTGAATATATAATTGGCTGTAATCATGTTAGTGTTTGAATAAAAATGACGGGGACATTTAACACTTTGACAACAAAATGTTCAGAAACAACTTATTTATTCAAACAGTTTTTATTTGCATCCACGTGAAGGAGAAACACACTTTTGCTTACGATAAATCAATGCTTTTTCACTTTCAATAAATATATAACTAAAAAAGGATTATTAATTATTTTATTATCCAAGGCTTAATAAAGTCTCCTGAGTACGACTCTGTCATTATTGATTACTCAGTACCCAAAGGACGCCATCTACAGGAAAAGGTCTTCAGGCTTAGCACAAATCTAATCACTGTTGATTTAAAAAAATAATAATATAAAAACAGAGTTAATATTCTTCTATAAACCCGACTCCGATTTTACCCACCGCACCGATCACAATATTTGCTTTGCAATAGCTTCTTACTATTCAGGTTGTTGTAATTTGACACAGTCTAGGAATCTGTTACAAGAGGCCTTTTCTCTGAGATACGGCATTTAAAAAATAAATTGAACTCCAGGAAGAAACACTTTTTCTCCTTGTAAAGTAGCTCTTTTCTCTCAGGGGTCCCTGAAAATGCAAAACACTCCGTGAGATCTCTCCCTTCAAACCAAGGGTGTGGAAGATGCTTGCAAAAGTGCCCTGAAAACAAAACAATTTGACCGATAACAGTTTGTGCCATGGAATTGTGCCATAGAATTAACTAACATTTCTTTAACTTTAATTTAACTTATTTTCTTCTGCGTAAAGACAATAAATACCAGCTATCCCAGGTGCAATTTCATCTGTTCTTGCAATACATCCTTTGCCCCTTACCATGGTACTTAAAGGTGCAATTTAGCTGTATTGCTCCTTTCATAACCCTTGTTGGGAAACTCATCGAACTAGAGTGTCCTTTAATATTTTGATCAGACAACTACACACCTATGGAGGTGTGATATATCCTCCGTGCTACCACTCCAATACCCTAATTCAAACCATGAAAAATAGAGGGAAGGTAGAAGAAAGTTTTAAGACTCCTCTTTCTGCAATATTTCTTTTTGTTTCTTTGCTTTAATCCCTAACGAATCTTTCTTCTCCTACTTTTATTTGTCCATTTCTTATTTATCTTCCACTCTCGACAAGTTTCCAAATGCCTGCCCTTTTGCCGCGTGTGTCCCTAAGAGCCCGGATCCCAAAGTGCCCCGTGCAGCCCCTCACTCCCGTGGCGGTGAAGCGCAGCGCAGCCCGGGTGCTCCACAGCCGGTTCCCCAACCTCTTCCCTTCCTATGCGGGTCCTGCCAGCCCTCGCGGCTCCTCGCAAATCAAGTACCTCCGGCTTCCCTCTGTTTAACTCAGGCCAGAGGTCTGGATGGGCTTGGAAAAATTCAGGTGTGGATTAATCTGTGCAGTGAGGAGTCAAAAGCAGCTGTGCGTTGGCACAAAGGCTGGGAAAAACTACCCACGGTACACTCTCGATTTAATGCGTTGTTTTGAAAACCGAGGACAAAAGCCGGGAAACTTTATTATTATTCGTGCTTCGACTGGAACCTCACTCAAAGTTTACGCCCGAGGTCTCCCTCTATCTTCTCACTTCGTAGCACTGACAATGAATGCCCCAAATCGAGAGAGACTGTGCAGCATCCCTACTTTTAAACTTCGGGAAATCCTAAGAGGTGCGGTGCGCATCCCTCGGACCGGCCGCTCCCGTAGGACCCGCGGGTCCCTCCCCGCCGGCAGCCGAGGCGGGAGCTCCCCTCCGAACCGGGAGGTCTGTCATTTCTCGGGTGCCTCGTACCAAACCGCAGATGTCAGCCTTTCCCTACGTGTTCGGGCTGCTAATGCGGGCACTTCACACAACAGAAATGCTCATCTCTGGAGCCTTTCCCAGGGCCAGCCGCGCATTTCGCGCGTCGCCTCTGTCAAGGGCGGCCCCGGGGAGCGGGCGGGGGAGCCCGGGGTGCCCAGCAATGCTGGTTCAGCACCTCCCCCCCCCCCCCCCCAGGCGCCCAGCACCCCGGTCTGCCCTGGGTTGCCTCCTGCCACCCTTCCCCGGCCCGACCTCTCCAACTCCCTGCGGGTGCTCGGCTCCCGGGCTCCCAGCCCGACATCCCCTTTGCCGACAGCTTCCGCAGAGACAATTTGTTTCGGCCCAATTCACACACAAACTGCCTCACCTAACACCCCCCCGCCCCCATGACACCAACAGAGGGAGAAACCCGCAGAACCCTCCCCGTCCCCGGGACCCTCGGGACTCCCCCCTCGAGCCCCGGTGGAGGGGCTCCCGCCGTCCCCCTGTCCCCTCCCGAGGCTGAACCGAGCCGAGCCGTGCCCGGGCCGGGAGGGGAGCCGGGCCGCCCGCTCTCGCCGCCTGCCCGCGGAGAGGGAGCCCGATGCGAACGGCGCCGGCGACATCTAGTGGCCCGCGGTGGGCAGCGCAGCCCCGCCGTGCGCGGCCGGCAGCCGGCCCGGCAGGAGAGGCGCTACCTGGGCCTCCCGCCCGCCCGCCTCCCCAGGGGTTCTCGCACCCCTCAGCCTGCGGCTTTCCCCGTGATTCTGCTAAGGAGCGGGCACAGCTCTTCCCCCTCTCTCTCTGTTTTCGCCCTCCCAAAAAAAAGGTTCCAAAGTTTTCCGTGCAAGTTTGAAATCAATACAAAACGCGCGCTCCCTTTCCGAGGTGTTCTTTTTGCGTGTTCACCCCCACGGGGCACTGAGAGACAAAAAGATGAAAGCTCTTTCCCCTTCTTCTTCCCCACTAAGGACCTCCATGGGAACAAAGGAGCAGCGCGGGGGGGGGGGATGGCCCTTGCCACCTTCCCCCTCCAACGCGCCCCCGGGCCGGCACCACCCCGCAGCACTGCCCGTGCCTTCGGGGGCACTTCCCGGAGCCCTGAAGGAAGGAACAAGTAACTAAATAGAAGCAATATTGTTGAGACACCGCTGGCAAAGCGAGCCCATCCTGTTTAAATCGCAGTGTCAGCTCTCATTAACAGCTCAAGTCATCTTTTCCCCCGGGCAGACCTCGTCTGCTCTATCGACTTAATGGCAAACAAAACACACGTTTGCGCTCCGTTCTTACAGCCGCGTTCCTCGCCTCGCAAGAGCGGGGCAGGCTTCGTCCGTAGTCTGAGGGGCTCCCCGAAGGGGGGCCGGGTCCCTCGGCCCTCCCGGGGGAAGGTGGCGAGGCCCGGCCTCCGTCGCCCTCCTGCCCGGTCGGGGAGCTGCAATGGCAGCCGCGGGGAGAGGCTGGGAGGCTGAGCCCAAGGCAAATAGTGGCGGGTATGTTCAGCCAAACTTAGCAAAGCACAATGGGCTCTGCGGGAAACTTTGGGGGTTATTTGTGCATCAGGTGAAGCGCTCAGCGGCGCGGAGCCGGCTGCCAGGACCACGGCACCGCCCGGGGAAGCCGGCCGTGAGGAGCCGAGCACGCTAGGCAATAACAGGCAACAGACTGAGTGTTTCAAGGCAACTCAAAACAAACAAACAAGCTCTCCCGACTCTCCCGCCGGGAAGGTGGCTTTGATAAGGAAACAGGGGAAGTTTTCAAGAGCTGCAGACACTTTTGCAAATGTATTTTAAGTCCTCTGTGCAGAACAAGCCCTTTTATTTTTTTTTCTTCTCCCCTGACACAATGGAGGGGGGATGGTGTACCAGCCTCACAGAAGGAAGGAATACATTTCTCACCCAGTGAAAGCAGAAGTCCCTAGGAGTGGTGACCTGACCTGAATAAGGGAGCGGATTTTGGTGCCCGAAGACGCAGTGACTCCCTCCCCTGCCGCACCGCCGGGCTGCGGGTCTGGCACAGGGCACTGGGCTCAGAGCCCTCCCGACGTCCACCTCCTTACTTTCCTAAGACATCTTTCAGCCACCCCCCAGCTGACCACATATATATATGTATATATTTTCCTATTCAGAACACGCAGCTCAAGAGGCCCGGCGCAGAAGCGGCACTGCCCAACCAGTGCCGGGCCTGGGGCGCTCCCTGCGCTGCCGCGGAGCGGGGCTGCAGCCCCAGGAGCCCCCGCAGCCCCCGCAGCCCCGGGCCCGAGGAGGAGGGCCCCAAACTTTCCCGCTGCCGAAGCGGCGTCGGCTCTCCAGTGCTTGGCTGTAAATAAAAGGCAGGCAGTGACAACACAGCCGTCCTGCAGTCAGAGCGGAGGCTGCCTCTGCACCTTTCCTCTGCAACACACGCCGTCAGCGTTTTAATTCCAGCTCCAAAGGGAACCTGCAATTACGAGCCCCCCTCGTCCCCTCCCGCTCACATTCTCTTGTTTGAAACGTTCTGCGAGGAAGGTTATTTGGACTGTGAGTAAAATCAAACAGGGAGTGGAGGAAAAAAGAAAAGAAAAAGCTCACAAAACCAACAACCCAGCAAACCCTTCCATTTGCTATTTACAAAACTCATTGTCATGCTTCGCTCAGGCTGTCTGCCTAGCTTGGGGAAATAAATGTGACTGAACCACAGACAAAGCCGATGCAGCTGTATTTGAATTTCTCCAACACTGTCAAACGTGCTCTTGTCTCAAAATTCTCGGAGTTGTTGTTATTATCACGATCATCATACCTAACGCGAACATAATCGAGAGAGGTGCTTAGCGGTTTATAGACCTCGCTCCGGTCGGGAATGCGCAGAAATTCCTACAGCAAAAAGCCAAAGGCTCCTCTTCCCTCCTGCTTGGAAGCCTTGGCAGATAAACTAAGGAAAACTTGAGACCTGTAATTTCCTTTTATTTATTTTTTTTCCCCCTTTGGCCGTCCTTTGTTCCCGCAGAAGCAGGTAGATGTGACTGTCTAATTTTTCAGAGGATAACGCACAACTGGCAGCCGTGGAGGTGATGAAAACGAGAGTGCTGGTCTTTTGCAAGTGGAAGGGTTTCCCGTGGTGCTCCATGCCATCCGTCACCCAGCTTCCCTCTCTTGGGGACTATTAGGATCTCGCCAGCTTGTTTGACATCACCAGGGCTGTTACGGAGCACAGCCTCCTCTCGACTCGAGAGGAGAATGAGTCCTCTAGAAGAATGAGGAAAAACATACAGGGGCCACACGTGGTTTCCTGGCCTGAGGTGTTCGCCCTGGCCAGGAAGGGCAGCGCAGATGCCCCGCGCCCCGCCACCCCTGCGGACAGCTCGGCTCCGGGCTGCACCGCTCGGCGGCACGGGACGGCACGGGACGGGAGCCCCCAGCGCTCCGCAGCCGGCCCCGGCTCTCAACCGCACTGCTGCCCCTTCACACGTCCTCCGAGAGCCACCGGGCCGCTGCCCTGACAAGCGGCGCCTAAACCCCATGGCTTTGGGAAACCGGGGTCCTGAAGGCTGGGGCACCGCCGCCCACGCTAGCAGGCGTAAGCTCGGAACTGGCCTTCAGCCTGAAGAGCATCTCCCCAGTCCTCCTTTCTGCCATCCTGTTCCTCGTTGCCACACTTGTCAGAGGACGTTCCTGAGCCGTTCTGCGGGGAAGAGGCGCTGTGTCACTTCTATCCAGCAGGACCTTCGCCTGGTGGCACGGCCACCCTTCCTTCAAGGCATGCTTCATTCCTCTACCGCTCTCGGTGGTTTTCGTTGCACGGTGTCCTTCGGAAAAATGGAAGCAGGGAAATGAAAAGTAATGTGATCAATTATTATTTTTATACCATATTTATGGACGGGTTGAAGTAATAACTGTTATTTGCTTTGTCGAAGTGTTTATTTCACACTTGGTATATTTCCTTACAATTGGAGAACCGACGTGGGAAAAATAAGCACAAATAAATTAAAGTAACGAAAATACGTTTCTAGCAAAAGGCGATCCTTCTCCTGTCTAATTTTCCTGGGTGTATTTCTTCCTCCTGACATCAATTCAAACCAACGAAAGGGCTAAATAGATTAGTCTCTAGCCCTCAGGACAAGCAAGAAGCAAAATAATCATTTGCTTGTCTGGACCCTTCATAAAAAAAAACTTCTATTTTTTTCAATTCGGGGATAAGGAATAATCCAAAAGCAGGGCAACCGGCACGATGGAGCCCCGGCGGGGCTCTCCAGGGTCCGGCCCCGATACCCCTGCTGTGCCCCACTCCAGCGGGCTCCCCTGTCCTCCCTCTCTGCCCGGAATGCTGGGCATTGCCTCTCTCCCAGGCGCGGGGCTCCGAGCTGCTCCAACCCCTCCTGCCCTCCCTTTGTCCCCTTTGAGACTTGTTGACTTCTCTAATTTGTTAGCAGCACTTCGGCCGCCCTCCTCCGCCAGCCCCCAGTGCACGGGCTGAATGATGCCAGGGCCAGGGAAATGCCCGCCACGCTGAGATTTCGCAGCCGTGGTGATAGCGCTATCATGTGCGTGTGTCACATACAGCATGTACATCAGGGTCACCTCCGCGATGGGGACAGGAAAGGGCGGGGGAGAGGAGAATTAAAAAAAGATTCAGCTCTGCCGTGTGTGTCAAGGATCTCAAGCAGAATAGTGCTTGATACCAAGGTAACACCTGCTTATTGCCGGCTTTTGGTCTTCTCTGAATAGCTTTATTACCCGCACTCCAGCAGTATTTTATCTCCAGCGATCGTGTGCAACAGTGCCACAGGTTGGGTAACCAGTGCTAGCAAAGGGAAAAAAAAAGGACCCTTGGCATGACCAAATCCGCCAGCACGCCCCGAGTCCAGGCAGCCGGCACCGCCCCGCCGCGGGGCCGGGGTCTGCTGGGGGCCGGGACCGGTGCCGGGAGCGCTGCGGGCAACCCGAGCCCCGGGCAACCTGCAGCCCCCGCCGCGCTCTTCCCGCCCGCTCCAGCTGCCCGACGGGTCTTGAGGCTGAAGCACCAGGTCCTGGGCAGGACAGGGCAACCCATCGGTCCCTCCAGGTGAGATTGCTATAAACACGTTACATCGACCTCTGTGAAACATGCAGTCTCCAGTCTGTTTCCTCTTGTGGGGACAGCAACGTCACTAGCTTTTCACTAGCTACCCAGTCTTTGTTCTGTGCCCAATATTAGGTAGGTTCAGAGCCTTCGATATGTTCCTCCCTGTTCGGCGGTTGGGGCTGCCTCCCAGAGAAGATCTCACCAGCTCCAGAAGATAGCTGCTCTCAGTGTGCTTCAGGGCCATAGCTTTGTGCCCTGGCTCTTGAGGGCAGGGAGAAGGAACGAGGAGGAAGCTCAGCACTCACCTGGGCCCTCATCTGAGCCCCACAGATCCTTCCATGCAGCCACATCCCTTTTGCCACACTACTTGTGCTTGAGCATCAGGCACCCCAGGGAACCTGCTGGGTTCCCGGCTCGGTCTATCAGTTCGCGTTCCTATAGCCCACTGGAACCAGCTGGGCTGAGTGAGGGCATCCTCTGCTCTCTTGGGAAAGCCAGGCCACTGGAAACACAGTAGTTGGAGGTAAGCATGTTGACAGTCCTGGAAGAAGGGAGAGAATAAAGAAGGAAGGTGCTTTTCTTGAGACCCCAGTTCTGGGGCTAGTTTGGTATGGGGTGCTCGAAAAAGCTCCAGCAATGCTATAGCTGGCATTTAGATAAAGTGCTTCCAATTCATGAGCCAGTTAATTCTGCTGGTAGCTGTCTGAAATTATAGCCCAATCTTTCAGACAAAGTAAGGCAGATAAGTTAAACCTCTATAAAGTTTATAACCACAAATTACTTTTTTTTTTTTTTTTTCTCAAGTGAACTATTTTAGTTGAGGTAGACGGATTACTTTGTATAATAATAAACCATCTGAAAGCTACCGGGAAGTTTCCAACACATAAAAAATGGCAATCTTATTTAAACTCTGGGAAAGATAATTGTCTGCCCTTGCTGTATGTTTTGCATTTTTGAAGTATATCTTTTAAGGCATAATATACATTTTGAAATCCCATATATGCATCTTTACAATAGTAATGGCTTTCCACAAGCTCTGTGGGAGGTGACATTTCAGCAAGATACTTCCCCTTGACTTTGTTTATTCCAGCAGTTTAAATTCTACCTCTGGTGATAGCTGTTAACTTGGCAATGTGAAAAGTGCTACATGATGTGTACTGTGCTCAGTCAGCTCATCAGAAGCTTACCAATTATGACTGTGGAGCCCATTCTTCCTGCCACAGCATGCCACCCACCATGCATGCCTGGGACAGCCGATCTTCACATGTGAATAAAATCTGAAAGTATGCACACATTTACCCAGAGCCTGAACAAAGCAGGCACAATAAGTCTGGTGCATCCTAGGAGCCTTTTTGTTTCTCACACAGCTCATACATAAGCAGTTGTAGGTCACCTCCTGCTCCCTGCCTGTCTTGGAAATGTCAAAAAAGGGAGGTATCACAACCCCAGACTGCAAGGGGATGAGCTTTGTACCTATCAGGCAATCAGGATGCTTGTGTTGTGGGCAGGGGACCACACTGCTAGGATGGCTGTGAAATAAGATGCTCTTGCTGTCAGAATTACACATCTCATCTGTGGCTTGGTTCTCATCCACGCCTGGAAGTAGATTGTTGACTCAAATAACAGAAATATGCTGGACGGGCTCATGAGCTGGGCACCTCCACATTATGAAATGAAGAACTTTGTTAACAAAAGCCTTTGTAAGTCTACTTCCCCTGGATGAAATCTGATCTCTGTTTAAGGTCTCCTAATGACATCAGTGAGGCAAGACTTAATTGTAGACAGATGCTATTTGTCAAGCATGAAGTGAGCATTCAAGATTCAAAAATAATGTTACCTTTGAGCATTAATTTTTGTTTGGAATATCCCACTGAACTTGCAAAATCCAGATTGCACTTTTTGTTAAACTGTGATTTGCACTTATCCAAAGACATTATTTTTCTTTATTTTGAAGCAACTATTTACAAAGCATTTTAGTGCCAGACTCTGTCACCTTTGACTGTAGTCTCTTTTGCATCAGCTAAAATAGAAGTAACTCTGTTCAAGTAAGCAGAGTAACACTAGTGAAAAACCAGAATAAATAATCAGAGAATCAAGCCCTTTGAATAGCAAATGACTCCATAAATAGTCCCATTGATTTCAGTGGTATTTCATGGCATAAGTAGCTACGTTAATGGAAACAGCATACTAGACCCTTAGCGCACGGACAGAGGAAAAACAGAGCTTATAATTATTTTCAAAAAAATATTCCATGGTGTATTATTCAATTGATGCGTTACTAGCTTATTGTATGACTTACCAAGGACAAAATCAAGTGAGTTGACTACAGCAATGACTTCTCTGTTAGCTGCTATGGCGATTCAAGATACCTGTGGCAAGAAAGTTGTTTCCCTTATTTAAAATACAGAAAGCAAATAAAATCACTCCAATGGAATGCTTTACATTACTCTTAAACAAATGCTTCTTTCAGCAAGAAATAACTGCATTTTAGTGAATGGAGTCACCCCTTTTTTGCAGTTTTATGGGCAGTATTGAAATATGAGAATGTCATAGTACGGTTTCCTCTGGCTCTGTTGCTCTGGAGGACTTGGAGAAATTCTGTTGCTTGGTTTTCCTTGAAATTTACTTGAAAAACAAAGTAAGGTCCAAGTATGCTTTCTTAATTATGTTTCTTTGGCTAAACACATTTCAAAAAATAGTGTTGCCTGGAGGAGTTTCATGGCGTCTTTATATGAGAACTGCATCTGGATTCAGAGAGTAGTGAAACACCTACCTAGCTTTGAGAATTCTGGAATCAAGAAGACTGTTGCTGGGATCTAATTGCTTTTCTGTGGACCCTGTTTTGAGTGTGACTTTGGATGGCTTGACTCCACTTAGGGAGCTGGAATAGGATGCATAAGAACAGAGGAAGAAAGCGTGACGATCAGGGGAGCATCACAGCCTGACTAGCAATGGCATCAGGTCCCCACATCTTCCTGCCAGTACTGCATTTGCTGTCAGCATACTCAGGGGTACAGGTGATACATTTCAAGCATTCAATAGAGGATGGTGCACCCACGTACACAGTACTCCTGAAAACTTTTGTAATTACAGTAATTCTGATGAAACCACATCAGCTCTGTCCTTGCCTTCCTCTCATCACTTTTCTTTGTATTCTCTTCTTGTCATATCACATAGTAACTATAAAAAATGCTTTGTCCATAACACAAACTCCCTGTTCTAAATGCTGCTCTGCTATCAGCAGGAACAGTATTTCAAATAAGCTGGTGGGCATTTGCTTCTATGAATAGCTGCTTCTTTGCTCATGCTAGACTGTAAAAAGCTCATATGTATCTTTTGAGTGCACATTTTTCATTAAGAACCTCCAGTGCACAAAAGGAAGGGGTCATGAAAGGAGGAAAAAAGAGATTTCTTGCTTTCTTGCAAACAGTTCTCCGCTGTGTTTCCCCAGTTATGACCAAGCTATAGCTATTTTCTGTTGCATGTGGAACATTCATATTCCCAGGAAGTTTTTAAAGGAAGGACTTTGAATAAAGTCATACAGTGCTGATTTTTCAATACTAGCTGAAAGTAGTCTACCATTTTTCTCTTTCCATGTAACAGTGAAATGACATAAAAGGGATAAAATGTCTCTTCTCTATCAGGTGAGAAGGCTATGTACCAACCCCCACATATGCTGCCCACACTGTTATCCCACAGCTGAGGGGGAAGAAGGTCAGTCTGGATCTCCAGATCAGGGGGAAAGACACTGTTTGTCTGCTCATAATGTACATTGCAGCAATGGTTGGAGGAGAATTGTCTTCTGCAATTGACTTTCCTGTTTGGATTAGGAATAAGGTCTTGCTTAGGCTTCTATAGAATTATTGCCCTTGAAATAGAAAACAAAGGAAGGTAATGAGATATTTGTGAAAAAATACAGCAGTGAAGGACTCCTGAGAATGGATTTCTCAATTTCTCACAACCTCACTACAAACCTGAGGGATACTTGGTGGTAGCTGCAGTTCTGTCCCTGTGGAGGTCTTTACAAGGTGGAACACTAACATTAAAAAATAAGTAAGATTTTAGCTTACAAATCAAAGGTTTCCCAAGCTCCAGAAAACATAAAAGAAGATTCAAATTATGCTGTTTTCTGAAAATCAATTGTTTTTAAGCAATCTTGTAACACTGAGCAGGGAGACGGATGATGCTTTGTTTACGATTTTCTGGTGTTTGGATAAGTTTTGCTATACTTATCAAAATTATTATTATTATTATTATTATTTTGAAAATAATTTCTCACAATCTTTTCTTGACTGAGAGATTGTGTTATGTCTTACTATATTCCCCAAACCAACATGTTGTATAAACACTGTGAGGCTTTTAATTTTCTGAACTGAAACAAGTTTTCCCTTTCCCTTTCCCTTTCCCTTTCCCTTTTCCTTTCCCTTTCCCTTTCCCTTTCCCTTTCCCTTTCCCTTTCCCTTTCCCTTTCCCTTTCCCTTTCCCTTTCCCTTTCCCTTTCCCTTTCCCTTTCCCTTTCCCTTTCCCTTTCCCTTTCCCTTTCCCTTTCCCTTTCCCTTTCCCTGCTCTCTGTCTTTTTTTCCCCCTTTTTCTTTCAAACCAACCAACCAACCAATGAACTAGACAATATATATATATATATATTAATTTTTTTTTAGCCCTTCTCTGAGATAAATTTGCTAACCAAGATAGTACCAGCCAGGCAGCCCAGCAGTCCAGTATTCTCTAATTACTCACAAAGCTCCCCCTGCAATATCAATGTAACTTGATCTTACTGCATCAGTAACATAGCATCCGGTTTTACGAGCTTTTTTTACGAGTGTAGCATGAGAAGGAGTGAAAGTTGACAGCAAGTTGACAGAATACTACTGGGACCATTCTGGGGTCCATCACACAGTCATCTTATCCATTTACCTTTAGAAAACTAATAAATTTGCCATCAGATTAGCTGTTACAAGGAGATGACTTAAGGTAATTTTTAAAATTTTTTTGTTGTGAATGAGGTTTCCCTCTTCAGCCACCAGAATTATCCTTATGTATACATAAGATACATGAAAACAGGTGGGTGAAAATAAAATCACATGAGAAGTAGAAAATATTTTTTTTTGTTTGTGTGCATGCCTTGTGCTGAGTGCCGTGGGGTGCTGTGACTGCTCAGATGCTATCACACTAACTGCAATATCATGTAGCTGTGTATCTCCTTCAAGCTCCTCTGCAAAATTCTGTAGTGTGATCCCTTAGCTGGCTGTGTTCAATCTATACAATCTAAAATGTAGATGCATTTTCTTTTAGATAGTAAGCTTATTTTCTGTTCCTATTGGTGTTCAAAAGTCATTGTAAAAGGGAGTTATTTTATCATCATAGTTCCTTGTTTGTGTTTTGGCTTCTGTTTTCTTAACAGAAATAATAATACAAATTGTTTTGTGATGAACAGAGCTAATGAAATGATCTCTTGAGGATTTATATTTGATATTCTTACATCCCTTTCTTAGCCCTATTGTCACAGCCTTGTCCATTTATGCTGAGCTTGAGCTTTATGCCCAACTCCATTAGACTTGCTTTCCCAGTCCCCTCATCAGTCTTTCATGTCTTCAGATATCAGCTAGGCAGAAGGCATGATATCCTTAGTAGCTGAGAGCTACATTTGCACTGATGTGTTGGAAGAATAACTGCTGACTGGATAGCAAGAGATCAATGAAAAAAGATCATCAGCCACAACTGATGTTCTATTATGAGTAGGACATTAACCTGGGTCTGTGTCCTCCAGCCAGGTGCCATATCTGATGAAAGCTGTGAGATTTCTCTGTAAGGTGTTGAGCTCCTTCTAGTCTTTGTCTAAAATCGGCCAACAGTTTTGGAAATTATGAGGAGCGGGGAGACTGAAAGGAAAAGAATCAATGAATTAATAGTGCAAAATCTGTAATTTTTCAAATGCATGTAAAATCCCAAACAATTTGTCTCTCAGAAATAAAATAGATTTTAATTGAAAATGAATAGAACTCATATTCCTAATTCTTACATGTATTTTGAAAATTCTAAGAACATCTTTTGACAGAGTTGGAGCAAGAGAAAAACTCATCTTGTAAAGACATGATAACAAAATATGTTAACTATCAGTCCATCCTAGCTGGGAAAAGAACATTTGAATCATGGCACTGACACTGAAATGCTTTCTTTATTTTAAATTTGTGTCTGGCTCAGAACTTTGCACGCTTGCTGCGTGATTTTGACTATCTGCTAGCGCATTCAAGATGTATCATAAATTGCAGTATTGAAAACATATGTCACAGGGGAAAGAAATCTGTAATAATACCAGATGCCATTATATGATAATGAATTTCAGTCACTACTAACCTGGATAAGTGTTTTTCATAGGGAAACAAGTGGCAATTTTACAAAAGAAAATTTTGTGCAAAACTTTCAAGTTTTTTAAGCCAGCCCTAGAAGAAATAATATACTTTGATCAATGGGAAAAATCAGCTGGGAATAATTTTGAAGCTGAATACATCTACTTTGATTAAACAAGGAGTGAAAGTAACATGGTAACAGTTTTCACATATGTAGGTGGGTGATCCTTTTAAGGCAGCAGTTTTAGGGTACATATTCATAAGAAAGAAGAAATAAAATACAGACAAATTTAAACTGAGTGTTTAAAACACTTCTAATGGCTAGAATATAATGGCTAGACAGCAAAGTCATTTGAAAAACAACAGTACAGGTTTTATTATCTGGGAAATCCAATAAAAGTTTGTCTGAATTATCAAAGGTACATAAGAAAGATATGTACCAAAGTAATATAGTTTTGGAGTGATATACTTTTGATGATCACATTAGTAATTCACAGTTTTAATTTCTGTGATTCTATGACTGAATCTTACGATGAGGTTGCTTTCTTCTTTTAGAGCTAGCTAGCAGATAAAATAACTGCATTGTGGCAACAAACCAGGTTACTGTTTGCATTTCATGGCCACTGAATATTTTGTTATTAGGACAAAAGTCTGTATGTTTCTTTCAAATTCTCTGTTTAAAGTAGGTTGTATTGTAGCTGGTGACTATTGTGTCCTGAAATGGTGTGATTATCTCCAAGGGAAATCTGCAAGAACACAACTACTTCAGGAATCTTTCATCAAGGACAAAGTCTATACCCACCCCTGTATATGTACAGAAATCTCCCTTAATGTAGAATTGTAATTATAGATCATATTTTAGTATAACTGGAAATAAACTATTTCTCTTTAGAAGGACAGAGGGTCAGTTGCACGATGTAGGAGCAAACACAGAAAACAAAACAAAACAAAACAAAAAAAAACAAAGCTGCAGGTTTCTAAACATGCAATATATTAAATAAATCCACATGAATAAACTCGCTTGATTCAGTGATGTTTTCAAGATACATGAACTGAAGAAGAATGTCAGTTCATAATAGGAAGAACTAGACTTTTGAATCAGAAGTATTTTGACTCAGTAAGGGTACGTGAGTAAGCTTGCAAATTCTTAACTGGCTTTTCAAAGCAAAAATAATTTATTTGCACTGTCAGAGATTTCACTGGAAAATAGGCTCATGTAAACAGGTAGGATGCAAATGTAACTTTCAGCTAGGATTACGTAGGTTGCTTGGCACAGTGTCACATAACTAGTTGCAGAGAATATCTTCTGGATTCATTGATGTCATCTGGATTTCTGTCACTGCTTTTAATGGGGACAGGATATCATGGATGTTTTTACAAAATTTCCAAAAGTCACAGACAAGATATTTTTAATTGAGTTTTGGCCTCAGGTATTTGCAGGAATAAGCAAGCTGATAGGCTTGATCAAGCACAGCCTTCCTTGTCTGTTGCACAGGTGGCCCTGACAGGCCAGTACAGGATTAAAAATGTTTTACAATAGGGCTTCTTCGTCTTGAAGACACAGCTGAACTGGTATATGGAGCAGGTAAAATCTTTTCATTTCTGGTGCTCTAGGCTGCTGTGTTAAGAGGCTTGGGAGATCCAGGCACAGCCAGGGCTTCCTGCATAGTGCCTGGTCCAAGAGGAAAGACATTTTCCTGAGACAAAGCTCAAGCTGTTTTCTGACAGATCCACGCCAACCAGTCATAGCACAGACACCCTGCTGTTAGTAAAAATAGTGCACAACAATGTTCAGTTAACATATAGTTCTTTCAGAAATGTGTTTACTTGGCATCATTTAAAGCAGCCGCAAGGCACCTTTGACCTCTTCTGAGACACAGGATTGTACAGGTCTGTTCTGCTGAACTGATCTATGGCACCATGCCATAGATTTCTTGTATGCAATACAGAGAGCTGTTTCTTATTGAATGGTTTGTTTTTCCAGCACAAATAAGGGTCAATCAACATTTTCAAATAACACACAAAAGCACCAGTTTTATTAGAATTTGTTTCTCTAACACTTGTGTGATGGTCCAGGAAAATCAACCCAAGATAATAGCAGGAATAATTGACCAAAGAATAGCAGTTTCTTTAATCAAGGGAACATGATGATTAAATCAAAAGCTTTAGATCTGTGGATATCATCAACTGTCTTTTGTCTATTAATAAAAATATGTCATCAGTGAATTTTAAAAAGGCAGTTGCTAGAGGGTGAAATGTGTACATGTAGATGGAGAAAGGTCAAAGCAGCATTATTTGTAATTAAATACATTGACTGTATTGTGGTCAGTTTTTCAAGTGATTTGGATTAAAATATATTACCAAAGTACAGAATTACTTATAAAGAAATATGCTCCAATCCTACAATTTCTCAACAAGTATGTTTCCCTTGGACTCTTTATTGTTGGGGGGGGGGTGGGAGGGAGGGATTCAAACTCTAATATTTTAATTAAAAAAAAAAAAAAGAACAACAACAAAGTGTTGCTAATGAAAGGCTTGGTTTGCTTTAGAAACATTGGCAAAAATATCTCACTTCACTGAAGCTTGAGTGATATCAGAGCTTCCTGTTCCTGTGCTGTAGCCATATGGAAAATGAACATATTTCTGCAGATTTTATGCATAACAAGTATCTTTTGGACAAGAAGACACACAAGCTTGTAGGGAATTTATTAACTCAGGAACAGTAGCCAGTGTATGAATGCAAAAGGAAACATACACTTATGGCTAGCATGGTATGCTAGAGGGTACAGCTTTCAGAACACAAGGTATATCTTTGCACCAAACACCATTGTGCAATGCAGATATATTTCATTTATATTTGTGCATTAAAAGGTGTAGTAAAAGACTATTTGTACATACAAAGGACATGAGAAATTATTGCTATTTTTTGTGAAAATATTTAGTGGTCCTAGCTTTTAGATCCTCCTCTTTCTTTCCACTTGTTCTTCACAGCATCTTTCAGGACAAATTATCCAATTGTGAGATGAATAGGTTCATGCCATGCTAGGCTTGAGGGTAGAGCTCAAAGGGTCATAGTGAAAGAGGCAGCATCTGGCTCGTGGTCTGTCTATAACTGGGTTCCTCAGGGCTTGGTTCCTGGGGCAATTCTCTTTAATGTTTTCATAAATTATCTGGATGCAGGACTGGACTCCTCAGCAAGAGTGCTGATGACACTAAGCTGGGAGCTGTGGCTGATTCCCTGGAGGGATGAGATGCCTTGCAGAGGCATCTACATAGATTGGAGCATTGGGCATTCAGCAATAGCTTGAAATTCAGCAAGGGTAAATAGTGGGTTCTGCACCTGGTCACAGGTACAGACTAGGAGAGGAGCTACGGGAGAGCAGCTCAGCAGAAAGGTATCTGCTGAGGTGATTTTCTAATTAATGACAATATCAAAACATAGCCACAAGGAGATCCAATGAATTTTGCAGAAACATCCCAGATCTTACACTTAACTACTGAATACAACCACTAATTTTGTGTTCCTCGGATTGTCTGATTAAAATCAATACTTTATATTGATTGCTTAACTCAGACTACGCTTTACAAGAATTCTGTAGAAAATGGCATAAAGCTATCTGATATCATGGAGGCATAAACCTCTGGTTCAATAGATGGACACATTCATAAACAAGGAATTTGACATTGGAGACTCTTTTATTGTTTACTCTGGAAAAGTCTGGACAGTACGAGCAGCTGACCAACAACAGTAAACCGAGAGTCAATGAACCAAGACATTAGCTGCACAAACACCAAGATTAGAACACAGAGAATGTCCAGCTACCATGGCTTGAAACTGGCCACCTTCTTGGATGCAAAACGTGTGGCTATCTATATAGTTCATATACATTTAGATGGAGCATGAGAGGTGAAAGGAGGTGTGGCTGCCCACACATGTGCTCAAAGACACCCTAAGAATATGTTAAACAATTTGATCTATCAACAAGTGTTTTTGAGTTCTTAGACCCAAATAGGTAGTAATGGAGAGGACAGGTGAGAAAACTTATGATATAAACAAAGCACAAATAAACATATGTTTATTAAAGTATTATAAATATTTAAAACACTTATTGAATTAATTGGTTATAATTGTGAAATCTTTGCTATTGCTTTGTTTACTAGTCCTTAAGATTCAATTTCCAGCTATTTCAATCTTGTACATTTTTTTAACCCTCAATAATTTTAGTCTTTCTGTACTAGAATCTGTCATTTTCCTTTTTTTTAAGTGCTCATATACTATCAAACTTTTTCCCATCCTGAACCCTTTTGGTGTATCTATTTCTCTACCTTTTATAGAACCATTTCCTCTAATATCAACAGCTTTTCTGTACTTCTTTCTGACTGCAGCTCATTTGTTGAAATTTCCAGTATATCTTCTAGAATATACTGATAATTTTAACTTTTTAATGGGAAGGGATCCTAGCTTATCACAAATTGCCATAAATTCAAAAGTACAATGTGCTGTAGGTAAGTTGAAACTATC
Organism: Aythya marila; assembly: GCF_965140915.1. Classification (NCBI taxonomy): domain Eukaryota; kingdom Metazoa; phylum Chordata; class Aves; order Anseriformes; family Anatidae; genus Aythya; species Aythya marila. The sequence continues at coordinate 42,825,029 of NC_139046.1, read as the reverse complement.
CAATATGTACTCTTCTTTCATTTTTCCGATCATCTCTATTTAGTTCTGTTAGCACTTTCTCAGAACAGAAAGTAGTCCGTTTAGAAATGATTGGATCATCTGTTTTACCCTCAACCAAGTGACATTCACTCACCCATTAATAGTCCTTTTTTCCCAACCAGATGTACCAAAAAATAATTTTTCTACTAAAAAAAAAACCCTTCCAAAATGATAATGGGAAATAAACTGTTGTAATTAAATATTTTATAAGGTAGAATGATTTTTTTTTTTTTTATTAACATCAGAACTTAAAAAAAAAAATAAAAGTAAGAGAAGGATGAATACTAAAAAAATTGTCAGGTAAGTAAATTACTACAGCCATTGCCTTGGGAAAACATGCACTTTCTCAGGTTATAGCTCCACATGAGTCTAATATAGGCCAATAATTTCTACATAGTTACAATTGCAATCAGTCTTCTATTTTAAGGCATATTTTTACTTTCTTTATTCATTTAAGAGATGATTTTTATTCTTTCATAACGGTAAATTTAGTCCTCCAGACAAAGTAGACCCACCTCATCCTAGCTTTTCGGAAGCAAATTGAATAAATCATTTTTGTATTTGAAAAAAAGTTAAAAGCGACTTCTCTAAGATTGTCAAGGGGGTAATGTGTCTAGGAGTTTCTCCTTTAGGTAAAATAAGAGTTATAGCTGAAGTCTGTTGAAGTGTGATTTGGATAGGGATCATCCCTTCAGTTCTCACTGATGGTTCTCTGAGAGGAAAGTAACACCCTGTCCAATGCTATTTCTCTGTTCTGTCCCAGGTCATGGTCCAGGTGAAGCTTTTCGTAGTATTGTTAAATATAATTTAGTTGTTTAATATATCAAAGTGAAATACTTAGTTTGTTATTGAACAGTGTTGAATTTTGTAACACCATCTCTTATTAAAAGCAGGGTCAGTATCTTTGTGCCCTAGATAGTAGCAGTAGCAGTAGCAGTAGCCTTTGTGCCTGTTTTTAGAATAGTAGAGGTAGTCCAGTCTAGTGTGATACTCCTGTCGTCTTGTTCTTTCTCCAAGGGAAAGAACTCTTTATATTACAATGTTTTGTTTCACAGACCATAAACATTGAGTTCACTGTAAGTGAGCAGTAATGTAAGTTCACAGTACAATGATGCTGGGGAACTAAACTACGAGAAGATGGGTGTTGTAATTGGATTTGAAGGTGATGAACATGGGATCATTACTGAGAAACCATCATTGAGGTTGGTGTTGGAAAAGATCTGTCCCCTGTACACAAGATTATAAATATATAGATAATAGTAGTAAGAAAAAAGGTCTCAGACAGGGACATTTTACCAGAATGATTTCACTAGCTTTTAGGCATACAGAATATTCTGAGTACAACGAAGACATGAAATCTACATCAGGAAGTAGGTTTCAGTTTGTTAAGCATGAAGATTCTGTCTTTGACAGAATCTATCTATCTTTGAGTTGGGTAGCTCATGATATTATGGTGATTCATAATAGACAAAGAGAGTTAAGACCATGAACTCTCCCCTGCAGCACTATATAACAAATGTTGAAAATGAGAGCATTACAGTTGGAAATGCTTTCTGCTGTTCATATGGACTCAGAACAAACCAGTCTATGCCTGTAGGGCTAAGTCAGATGGTGTGTTTACAATGGATCCAATGCATCCATTATATTATTGCCTGTTGAGCAGGCAAGTCAATCTGTCATTGAAAAAAAGCGTCCAGCTCCCTCTAAAAAATGAAAATAAACAGTCATGTTCCACGTGCTTTTCACACAAGAAGAAAGAGCTGAATGTGGGAAATCCTCTATTATACAGGATATTGAGAAACTCTAGTGCTGGCAGATGGGTTCTCGAAGACAGGAGACTGGACTGCTGTCTGAGGATGGCATTTTTTCCAAATTATTTAATGGAACATTTGCCTTTCTGTGAGGCTTTCTGATGAAAATGAGTATGTTCTCCTGTATAATATGTTTTCATAAATATATTAGAATCTAAACCTTGAACACTTCTAAGATAAAACCACTGAATCTGGTTTTGCTAAGCAAGGGTTTATTGTTTTATAGAGGCAAATATGAACAATTTGCATTCTTACAATTTACTAAGACAGTATATTTGACAAGCGCAGCAGCTATTGTGCCATTAGTGTGTAATATGACACGAAGAAAAGTAATAATAGAGAAGTAACGAAGAACATAGATGGAAGCTGGAGGCATGGAGTAACTGGAACTATTTCCATATACTGTAGCTTCAGTACTCTTGAAATATGCTACAGAGAAAGCAAAAGAACCAGTTAACAGCATATACAGTGGTATAAAGGTCTATTTTTTAAAAACTTTTTGTCAGTAAGGAAAATCATTTTGTAAGTAGCTAGTAAAATATAGAACACCAAACCAATATTCTCTCCTGGATTTGAATTTTTCATTATTATCCTCTCCCTATTCATGGTTTAGTTTGAATTTATAAGATTGGGAATATGGAATACAACTGATCCTCATATTATATCTTTTTATACATACATATTTTCCAAAAGGCAGGAATGGACACTTTCTTCTTTTTGTATTCTTTTGTAGTAGTGTTAATGTGTGAGACAAGTAGACTGAGGTGGAAAGAAGTTATCTAATTGACTTTAAAATGTCAGTGTGATCAACTCGTCTTTCCCAAAATCATGAATCACTGACTATCATCAATTTTTCTTAAAATAATGAAATAAATATATGTATGTGATATATACATCTATAAAAATAAAACATATGGATTTGCTTTTTAAATAAACACATATCATTTATGAAATGTTTTAAAAATGTTTTAAGGCTATTTTTAACAGATGGAATTAGAAAATTATTTTTTCCAAAGAAATTTTTGAAAGAAGAAAAAGTTAACCCACATAACCTGAGAACTCAAGAAACAACACAATTTAAAAATAATGCAATATTCTATGAGAGTCACAGAAAAAATATACATAGAAATGTCAATTAGATTGTTATTATTTCCTGTTTTCCTATATTTTGAGCCCCAAACAATTTCCTGCCCAAGGCTTTTTTTTTTTTTTTTTAGTCAGGAAATATCTTCAGATTTTTGCCTTAGCTATACTACACGTTTAATTTTGTTACTATATTACTATTGTATTAGACTCCTTTGAAATGCTTTTATACTTCTGTGGTACTTCAGTTGAAAAAAAATTCCAAGATCACATTAACTAACAAGTTTTACTCTTTAGCACTTTCGTAAATGCACATCGTAATTTAGCACATTGTAAATGTAGTTACCCATAGTATTCTCACAGTTTGACTTTAATCAATTTGTGATAGAATTATGCTTACTCTGAGGAGTATCTTACATAGTGTGTAGGTTCACTAATCTGTGGACAGAAAATATTTCTCAAGACATGGGTGATTGTTTTAAATATAATCTTACATTATATGCAGCCATTTGCACACTGGTAATAATCAGACATTTATGCTTGTGCTTGTTACTTGTTAATCTAACAAGCTTGTGCTTGTTACTGTTAATCTGAAACAGTAAGAGTTTCAGATTAATTTAAATTTCCCAAGTCTTTAATAAAACTACTTAGTGCCTTAGTTCTTTTTGGCAATCTTACCAAAAGGCCGTCTTCCTTACTAAACTGGTGACTTTTCCAGCAGCTGCTTGATATACCATCCTACTCATAACCTGCATATTGCCTCATCTGGGCATCTTGTTACACAAGGGAAACTGGTGAAATATTGTATCACCCTTTATAGCAGAGGCAGAATGAAGAGGCACAGCATTGCCTTGATAGTAGTACTTGCCTGGTAGCATTTTGTTCAGTTTAATGTACATCAGTCATGCACAGGAATCAGCCCCATTACACATGAACCCCCAAAAGAGAAAGTGTGAAATACTCAAAAAAAGCAGTTTAAACCTTGTATTTTACAAAAACATTAATCTGTCTGTGACTTTATGGTGTACTGGTTGCATTAGAGCTGGGTGGCAGGAACTGTAGGACTTTTTTCAAGAAAGACAGTAATTCTTCGGAGATACTGGAAACAGTTTTGAAAGTCTTGTTCGCTGTAGATGAAATTGTTAAATTCATTATACAGGAATGGGTAATTTTTAGATAAGTGTATTAGGTCTCCCAAGTGATTTGCATGTATAATCAAATGAAAAGACCTCTGAAATATTGAAACTCTAGATGAGAAAAGTGAAATTCTATTAAGAAAGAAAGAACCTCTGCATTTATAGCATATTCAGAGAACATATCAGAGTATAAATTTAATGCAAAGCAGCAATGCTCATCTTACTTTAAAGGTAATTATATAGAAAAAGGGGCATTTAAAATGTATAAGTAGAGGCTTTTTTTTTTTTTTTTTTTTTTTTTTCACTCATACAGCATATAATTAACAAAGTTCTTTAAACCTATTCATAAAAGAAAGTAATAAACCACTTGTAAATAATGGCAGTCACATATTCTTTACAGTTAAATGTCAATAATCTGAATGTCTTTTTTATACTCAGTTATAAAACTACATTTTTGACATATTAAGTAGAAGCAGGTATTACTAGTGTGCCATTTCAATTTTCTAGAGATTTAGACATTAATATAAAAAGGATGAAAAATGAAGAACTGTAGCTGTAGAAAACTGGAATGCTTGTAAATTAAATCAATACTTTGCCTGCAAAACACAAAGCGATAACAGAAAAGTGAAGTTGCAGAACATTTCATAGCAAAATTAAAAGGTGTGGGTGTTGAGACCTTAAAATACTAAACTGTAGGTGCAGAACAAGAGAATTGCAAAGGAAAGTATCAAACCTTGTAGTATCATACAGATCAATTAATAGTGATTTGTTTTGAAGCAATTACTGAATCCTCACAAGATTTATTTAAAAAAACAAATTCAGCTTTCTTCAATGCTCATCTGTTACACATTATTTTATGAGTGAATGCTTCTCAGAAATAAATACAAAGAGGAAAATAGGGAGAGATGAAAGAAAATATACAGTAATAAATGAAAAGAGCATACCTCCTAAGTGATTTTGGAATTGTTTTTGGTTTGACTCAATGATCTTCTACCTGACCTTGTTCCTTGAAAGCTCATATTGCACAGCAGGCCTCTGCACTAACATATGCTTTCTTGAAAATTCAGAGTGCAGGATGCTCCCAATATACTTTTTTTCTTTTTGACCTTTCTCTTGAAATTGTGGGTACCCAGCTAGGGGTGTACAGCTCATTATAAGAAGGGAATTACTAGATGCCAAGTCTTTCCACAGCAACAGAGAGATGGGGCTGAACTGAAGGTTACAAGCCTGGAATGAACACAGGCTAAATTCATCAGTGTTGGATTTCTTTTACTCTGATCTGACTGCATATGTTTCAATTACAGTGTTTAGCAACTTCTAAGATTTCTTCTGTGTTTACTACTGACCATCAATAGACATGGCCTGTTGCCAGGTTAGAGCAAGAAGTGAAAAAAATCAGTACATCCCTGAAATTCAGCTTCAGTTACCATTCCTACAATTCACAGACTGCACTTTTAAGAAGCTACAGTTAACATTGCAACAAACTTTGGATTTTCAGGCTGGTTAGTTTTTCTGAAAATAAGTTGAACATACAAATTCTCATTAGAATGATTAAAAATCTTTAAATATATATCTTGTTTATATTTTAAATATATAAATATGCTTCCTCCATGAGATAAATGTTCAATGTCAAATAATATACTACTATAGGTAGTTTTCCAAAGGAAAAACTTGTTGGAACCTTTAAAATTTCCTCCTCATATTTTTAGCTAGATGGTACTAGTGTCTGAACAGACCTCTATATTCTATTTAATACATTGTATGAATCTATATTTATATAGATATACTTATGTAATCAAACATATATGTACATTCACACACATGCATATTTTTCAAAGGTACTTTAATAAATGATTGAAATAACTAAATAAATTTTTCTCCTATTCAGTTTTATTTTATAATAAAAGAAATTGCCATCTGTTCTTACATCAATGCAGCAATCACTTTTGAAAGGCAAAGGACAAATTCCCTTTACTGCTGCAGGTTTTCCAGGAACTGAAACAGAAGTAGACCAGATCAAAATAACTCTTCTGGGTACTCCTATTTCTTTTTTTGGTTGTGAAGGTAAACCAAATTAAGTGAAGCTATGTCCAGACTGTAAGACAAGTGGACACTGTGAGATGTCCCAAGATCTTGGTTTTTCACATATCCAGCTCACTGTCTTGTCTGGATATCACCATCTTTCCCTCCTGTCTACATTCTCACTTCTCTTTTCCATGAACTAAGGAGTAAGGGGAGCAAAGGTGAACCCTAGGGGGCTTTCTGCAGCACAGAATTCTGGTACAACCACATTTCATGATTTAGACAGTTTAAACTCTTCTTAGGAACCTCCCTTGAAGTCTAAAAATCAAATGGAAAAAACTATTTTTTTTTAACAAAGATATTAAAGTAATATTTGCTGTTAGGTTGGGCTTATTTAGGGTTGTCCCAGTTCTCCTTTCCTGTATGCACCTCAAAAGAATCTTCCACATGCATGACATTCTTCTTAAGAAGAGAGAAGCCACTTGCCTTTGTGCCTCTATGTAGCTGAAGTTCACAACATCGCTCCTTCAGATCACCCAGATATGTCATTACCTATTCTAAGAAGGGTGCAAAGTGAGCAGTTAGGCAGTAACTGGACTGGCAAGAAATCATTTAAGAAAATGTTTAACTAAGGTTTATGAAACTTAACCTTCTGGATTAATATGGAATCATCCCTAGAAAATCCTTCGCTGTTGCAAAATCTGCTGGTACATTCTTTTTGCTTCATTTCCATTCTGTAATAAAACAAACAGAGAAACAAACAAACTCACTGAAACAAATGAACAAATTCCATTTTTATTCCAATGTGAGGAGAATTTGAAAATGCAAAAATCTGGTCTGTACTGAGGAGACTCCTCTATCACCTGGCTTGATAAGACTTTCTACATGAAGTTACCTTGTGTTTGATAGTGGCCAGAAACTACACAATTATTCAGGAGACTGAAAATACAACTACTAAAAGTATACAAAAAACAAAACTAGTGCATTTTTGATTAACATATGAAAAAGTATGAGAAACAATTCCTTGATAATGAAGTTGTTCATATTTTTTGTTTTAAAATAAAAAATGTCAAATATATTTGGAATTGTAATAATTAGTGATCTTGTAAAAAAAGTGCATACCTATTTCAAAAACATCACTACTACTTTCTGACTTCAAACACAATGGTGTGACATGGGATTATTGAACTGGCAGCCCAGTGATGATTCCTCTTCTTTCTTCAATTCAATTTATTCATGGGATGGGAGTCTTTGTCTGCATTTTGAACTCAACCTTAACACTGTGAAACAAGCTGCTATGTTGATATTCATGATTTGGGAATTGAAAACTGCTTTTTCAATCTCCTAAAATTTGAATTTAATATTTTACTAAATGTCATTCCCTTGTTCATGCAGTGAACAAACATTAAAGAAAAATGACAGAAAATTTTGGGTGCAAAAGCCAAAGGACATATATGCATGGGTAAAATAAGAACTAAAAAAAAATAAACCATTTAAATCATAGAAAATTCACCAGAAAATTCTCTGCTATAAAAGAATCATAATTCTACTTAAATTAAGCCTAATTCCCTAGTGCTACTTTGTACATCTTTTTATTTCACTTTACTTGGATGTAAAACTATTTAAAAAAGTAATTTACCACTTCACTGTTGTGCAATGTAACACTGTTTCTACAAAAATCACCATTTCAGTAACTTGTTCAGGCAGAAATCCAATGAACTAAACATCTTGAGTTACTCATTTTTACCCCTTCACCACTGTGATGAGTATTTCTTGAACCTTGCTTAAAAGTTCTTTCTCATTCTTGCAGGGCACTTGGAAGCTTATCAAATCCAGGCTATTTTGAGCTGTGAGTGGGTGGAAGGTAGTAAAATGAGGATTAGATTCTCATGTTTGATAGATTATTGTGATGGTAAGGAAGATCCAGCTAATCACAACGTAATCACTGGCCTAAACAGATGTGAAAAGGCAAGTGCAGTTTGATCAGTTAAACTATTAGCAGTGGCAGTATAGAATCAGCATTACCATTTATAGAAAGAGAGTTGTTTAAATACAAGAAAGAGACACCAGCAGGATTAAAGAAATGGAGCAAGTGCTGGGCAGTAAAGAATAAGACAAAATGATAGATCATACTTATCAATAAGAAAACTGAGCAGTGACTTTTAGTGTTAATAATTTCACTGAGTGAAGGGAAGTCTGAGAAAGCAATGGCAGAATCAGTGATTAGAAGCTCAAGTCAGAGAAATTCAATTCAGAAAGGAGAAGATATATTTAACAGTGAGGATGATTCATGCAAATTGTTGCAGGGAGTCGTCTAATTACAAAAGTAATTGCCTCAATGCAAATGTACCTTTACTGGGCTGTGAGGTACAAAAGAACAGATCAAGTGACCTGTTGGTCTTTTTTTGACCTTAAACACTAACGATATATTACAAAATATTGTAGAAAACTTTGCTGTTCATTTTGAGTCACTTATCATATTGAGTCATGAGAGGCTGTTAAAACAATGAATAAATACGTGGCTTTGTTATGTTTCTAAAACTTTCTTGAAGGAATGAAAAAATTCTGCCTACATGTACAATGGTTCATCTTTAGGGCTCAGAACTGGTGCTCTGCCAAGACCAAAGGAACAGCCCCTACTGCATGCTGCTGTTCCAGATTCTGTAAATTCAGGATGACAGCTGTAGTTTTGCTTACCTTTACGTGAAATATAAGGAAAAAAATACCTATATAAAGTGCAATAAAATAATACAGATGCTGATTTAATGCTAACAATACTAGTACATGCAATTAAACTAATGGAGGCTATTAGGGAAATCAGCTGGAAGTGTGTCTGATCAGTCAGAAGTGCAAGTGTGACATAGAAAGTATGTCCCCACAGGAGGTATATGAGATTGTTTAGATGAACCTGTGGATAAGATAGTAATTGCAAACAGGATACCTGTTTATTGCTTGAAAGATAACAGGATTATTTTTTCAAGATCTGAAATTAAGAGCTAAGTCTAGTTCACATCTTAGAAAAGAAGGCTGAAGTAGGCAGTGTTTTTTGGGGGAAGGGATGCTGTTGTAGAGGCAAGCCAAGAAAGAAGGAAACTGTCTTTCCTTAACAGTTGTAGGCAGAATTTGTATCAGAGCCATGATACTAAGGCTGAATCACTAGAGGATGTGTTTAAAACAGCTTGGTCTATTCAAGTTTTAGAAGAGCTGATGAACTGCAGTTTTAGTTGGGAGAGAAAAAGGAAAAAAAATAAAAAAGTAAAGTAGAACTATAGCAAGGCTAAGACAAGAAGACCATATGCTGACTTTCTGAGTAGCCATTTATTTGGTAGTAAAGGTAAGAAGCTTTTGCCACTTAATTTTTGCTATACTTTCATTACATGTGGAGAGAAGGCAGGATGGTATTAAACCGACATCCTGCCCCCACTGCCAGAATGTCTTGTTATGGCTTCAAAACCTAGATTCACACAGCAGAAGGCACTGTCTGCTTTACTCACTTGCACACTAGTAAGGGCTCTCGTACAGCCTGTGGGAAACCTGGACTCAAATCCCTCTTTTGCTGTTGGAAGACTAGAAAATGTAAGTCTTTTTCATTTCATTGGTAAGAAGAAACTCAATTGCCAGACTGTAGGGTATTTTGAAATTGAGAAGTTCTCAGTCTCTTCTGTTAGATCTTTTTCATTTCACATGTCATACTTAAATGTTCTTCAAGTTAGAGCAGAAATAGCTATCTAGTGTCTTGAACACCTGCCTGAAAGATGAAGAACCTCAGTTTTGGGTCCTGTTTGACTTAATGATAGATGCATGCAGGGTCCTGTGTCAACTTGCTCACACTCTTCAGTATGCAAGCCATGGTGCTGTTCTCACCAGGGCTGTTGCTCAAATCAACACCACTGATGTTCCCAAATGGAGAACCTGTTGATGACACACAAGGGTGAGACCTCTTGATGGGACTGAAACTGCAGCTCTGGCAAAGGACAATTGCTGGAAAAGGTGTTTTTTGCCCATGTGGGTCACACTTTGGACTTTGGTTTGCAGGAGCCAGCTGTGCTCACTAGCCTTCTAGCTCTTGCATGTCTGTCTTGTTGGCTGTTCTTTCTCTACCATGATCAAACACTATACTTGACAGGACTTTTTGTGTGTGTGTGCGTGTTTTAAATTCCAACTTGTTTTGATCTTGCCTATGTTATCCTGTTTTCCTCAGAATGACCTGGCTTTGTTTCTGACTGTGATTTCTATTTGCAGCACAAGTCTGCAGAAAACCAGCAGGCTCTAAAACTCCCATGAATATTTTTGATATACAGATTCCCCATGTTGATGGAAAGATCCAGGGGTAATTGCAAAGATGATACCTCCAAGTTATTGAGGTCTGTTTCATATGTTTTTCTTTGAAGTCACTATCAATTCCTAGGATGTAAAGAAGTTTATTACAAGAATTCTGGACAGTTTATGCCATTGTAATAAACTATTCCCATTTCATCTTTCTTTTTGTGCAGATATCAAACTGTAGATCTTTGTCAGAAATGAGTTATCTCAGCAGGGAGCAGAACAATAATTATTCATGCCAGGACTGCGGTGATAGACATTACTCATAAAGACTCAAATTAATCATAAGGCATATGATTGATGATGAGTACATCAAATTGTGTGGTGTGGACGCATGAGGACTGTGGATATTGTTAAACATGTCTTTGATCCAAAATCAGAGGTGATTTTTTTGAGAGAGCTCAAATCATCTGGCTATTTTATTTAGTCATTAACATGAAACCACATAGCAAATAAAGGCAATCAAAGGCACTTCAGTTGCCACTGGCAACTTTAAAGTCTCTGAAAGAGAGGCTATAAACATTAACACTTCTCCATAGAATATTGTCTCTGAAACATGCCAGGCATGCCAACATAACACTGTATGCTTAAGACCTTCATATGCCTAAGGCCCATATGTGGGCCATAAGATTTTCTGGGATTAAATTAGGTGTTGACTCAAGTCAAAGACAAATTAAACAAACAAACAAAAAAACATAATGGAACACCCTTTAGTATTATTCTGATCAGGTAGAAGAAGGATATGACTTTTCCACTTTGGGGGATTTTGTTTTCTTAGTCACGTGCCATGAACTGATAATGATTGGTCAGACTGATGCCTAGATTTATCTGTCCTTGCTGAAGGACATGTGTACACACGGCCTCGACAGAATTTGAGTTCAGCCCAAGATAAAGAATATAATCTTTTCAGTTAGAACTCTTTTCCTTTTCATGTCCTCTGCACACATGAGCAGGGTGTGAATGTAATCTTGGCTCTCACCCCTCAACATGGCAGCTAGCTGAGCTGAGCTGGCAGGGGTGGTAAATAGTCTATACTATAGAGCATTTGCAGGTTACTTTCTGGAGCAAGTAGGCAGCTGAGACTGAGAAAGGGATTGGAAGTCTCTGAGTCACAATTTCTTCCCTGGGTTGCTCTGGAGGTGCTGTAACTACTTGCTGTCCCAGACATGGGCAATTGAACACAGGATCAATTTGGCCCTCAATAAAGAAGAAATCATGAGTCTGAGAAAAATTGTTCCATTTCATGAACCAATTTTCTCATAAGAAGACACAGCACATCCACAGAATTTCTGCAAACAGCACAGAAGACAGATGTATATTATCTGTGATGAGAGGAAATGGCTGAATTGCTTATTGGGAAAAAAAATTAGTTTCCTTGATGATTCATTATCTCAAAAAATGCCTGTTAAGTTAATAGGCAGTCTTTATGATTATTATCGCTTATTATTTCTATTACTCTAGCACTCAGGGGCTACCATCAAAAACAGGGGTCTCTCTAAGCACTATGTACAAATAAAATCTTCTGATGGTCTCTGCCCCAAGAAGCTTGCTGTATCAAATACTGAGATTGGGCATATAGTTCACTTCAAGTCTCTGGGTGTTTTAAAATCTCTTCAATTGGTGTTAAACAATAAGGTGCTTACTACAAACAAACAGTCAATATATTTATTTATTTATTTATTTATTTATTTTTCCCCTGAAGGGATTTTTTATAGCAGAGAAAATATCTTGAAATGGTAGAACCACTCAAAAGAGCCCAAATTTATGTTTGTTTTTAGCAAAGTGTAACATAAGAAAAGGCATGATGAACTCTTATGAAGAATTATGAAGAAATAAAAGCACTGACTGTGGATTTGATTAGTTACAAATCTTCAAGAGAGATTTAAATGGATAGATTCTAACATATTTGTTTTAGGCTGACAAAACTTATACAGTCAGTATACATATAAATAAGATACCATTTGTGAAGCAGTGAGTTCCTGTACAATAGATGTTTTAGCACCATCACATTGAAAACTCAGCATTAATTGAAGCTATCCAGTACTGGAACCAGCAGGAAAAAAATTATGAACCATTAGATCTAGGAAACAAAGAGAATATAAGTTATTAAAAAGCTGGCATTTTAATAGATGTTGAATAATAAGCAAATCATTAGGTACTGTGTCATGATGCCTTTACAGCTTTGCCTGTATTTTTAGTAGTATCTATATCTCTGTAACTCCCACCTCCTATCTTGTCCATTATTTTTTCTTACTTAATTTGGCAACTCTAATTGATGATAATTTTGGAGTCACTATATCTTCTTAAAGTAATTCATATCACATTCACCTAGAAGTACGAGCTGCCTACACCTTGTATTTCAATGGAAGTTTTCAAAGAGAACATTTTGTTAGGAATGTATTCACCACTTAATTTAGTGTGCTCAGAAATTATCTTGATAGTCTATAAAAATAACACTACACCAGTTTCAAAACAGTCCATTGGCAGAAATGGAATGACACTTATTTGCCTCAGGCCTGAATTAGAAATTTTCTTTTGACATTAGTCTAATTCATATACATTTTATGTTTCTCAAAAATGAGAGTCACAGAGGCAGAAATTACTCAGTATTTTTCCCTGGAATGCAAAAGCGTGAGTTTTTAAAGCAAGGGTTAAGCGCTACTCTTCATCTAGTTTATATTCCTGTGTAGTACACTACCAAAGCTTCTTTTGTGTCATTTCCTAAGTGCAAATGAGGAAAAGCTCCAAAGGTTAGTGATTTAGACTTTTCCTTTCTAGATTTCATTGAATTTTTCATTAACATTCCAGTTTTGGAGTATCTTTTTCTCTTGACCTTGATGCCAGTGCTCCTTCCGGTCAATTGCATACCATAACATTTTTAAATTTATTTTTCTTACTAAAATGTAGTTTATTTACAAACTTAACTGCCCTGTCCTGTAAAATTCATTACAATACAACATAGCATGCATTACCAGTCTGTCTAAAGCAACGCAATGCAAAGCAATGATTTCAGGTAAAGCTGAGAATAGAAATTCACAACATTTTAAGCATTTCATCCCAGTGTCTTAACATCATCTCCAGTGTATCTTTTTATAACCAGAGCAATTAATATGCTCATGAACCTACTCAGAAACTAAGAATTATTTTTGGTCAATAGTGTTCCTGCAGTATGCACTAACTGCACATGTTAAAACATCAAGGTATAGTCAGTGTCTTTATTCCTTGATGTCTGAGGGGCAACCATATTGTTCTGACATGCCTTTCAGAAAATTATTTTCCAGGATTTTTCCAGTAAAGGGATTCCCTACCCCCAAGTATTACTGACTGTCTATCTATCTGTACTTCTCAATTAATTTTGAAGAATGTCATTGTGTACTCTGAGTCTGGGAAGTGAAGTAATCAGGTAATATTCAGAATCACTGGACCATGTAATCTGATTATGAATGTTTACCTTGTGATTCTGCTATAGAGGAGAATCAAAGCAGTGGGAAGGACACAGAGAGAACAATTCCAATATGAGCTCTCAGAAGTTTATCTTCCTGAAATGAATATTCCTAACTGCAAACCACATTCGCAGTAATGGATTAAAATAGCTACCAATACCCTTTTGTACCTTACAATAAAGCTTTTCTCTTAACTTAATACAGCAGGTAATAATTCCTGTATCCTTACTTGATATTGTCTGCTCAAGCTTTCTCAAATTAATCATATCACTAGATTTGAGACTACCATGGGGAGGAATCAAAGGATTTTGGAAGCAATTTTTTTTTTAAATCTTTTGGACAGCTGTGTGCTGGTAATGCTATGAGTTCTTTGAATCACTAAGGTTGCCTGTTGCTGTACAGCAGTAGCAAAAAAAATAAAATTTAGATTAATAGATGCCTTGTTTGTGTTCACAGTGGCTCTGTAGGAGAGAAAGACCAGGGACAGTTTTGAAAAGAACTAAAAATAAGGGTTTAGAGTCAATGAGAAACAGAAAACAACCTAAAGATCTCAGAAAAGCCATGGGAAAGGTAATTAGGTTGAGATGAAGAGTCTAAGAAAGGTATGGAAGTTTGGTGAAATGAAGTATCTTCAGAGATATGAGCTCCTAAAGTTCTTCTGAAGATTAATGTGAAGGCATGACTGTGGGGAGGTCATCACAGGTCCTAAAAATTTCTTGAAATATGTAGATCTTTTAATGAAAACTTATGTGCATATGAATAATACCAAGAACACTAGACTGAGGAGAAAACTATTAGGGTTTATAGGCTACAAGTTCCCATACTTACTGATATCAGTAATGATTCAGCCCCCCTCTTACACATACACAATTTACGAGGTTCTATTTTTGTCCACAGAATCTGACAGTGTTCGTATAGGGTGGCTATGATTCAAGAGACTACGCATCTCCCCATCAGCAAGCGAAGGCAAAGTGGGTGGGAGAGAGGAAGGAAGGGAAAGGGGGAGAGCCATCATTCATTCCTGAATTAACTGAGTAGCACACAGGGCAAAAAAGCAAAGAAAGAACTGTGGTTCTGTGACGTGAGTGCAATCCCTGCAACTACTGGGACTGTTCCTGGTGTGCTGCATGATTTGTCAAATTTAGCAGTATGACCCTGTCTCAGTCCTATATGAAAACTTACAAAATCTATGCTAGGGATATATAATACACTAAGATCCTGACTGCAGTTTCTGGGTAGTTACATGGTCAGGGAAGTGTCAGGGAAGCTGGGTGTTACCTGAAATTACACATATAGAGGAAAGAGGTATTCATACCTCTTTCCTCTATATGTGCAGCACCTGTACAAAACTAGTTCAAGTTACACTAAAACCCCTCCTGAGAAACACCCTGTAACCTAGACAGTCTGGATCAAACCTACATGCCTGGCAGGTCTAAATAAAGTTCATCTTTCTCTGGTTATTGCAAAAAAGTCTTACAGCCATTTCTTTCCATTAAAGTCCTGATGACTGACAAATACTCTGTTTGCTCCAAGATTATCTCTTCCTCCTCAGGAAGAGATAGTGCAGCTGAATACAGCTCAGCCTTCATTTGTTTGGAATCACTTCATGCTTTTCTTCTCTGCTGGCTGATTTCTTAATGCCTGCAAATATGATTCTCTCATGGAGGCCTCATTAATAATAATTTTTCTTTTCTTTATTTTCTGCAGGCACATACCAGCTCAGGAGGTATGGTTTCCATTGGGAAGTAACCTTTGCTCTTCAGTAGTGTTATGGTGCTGACTTTTCTTCATCAATCCTTAGTTTTAGTTTCCATTTCTTCTATAAGCTATGTCTATTATTATTCAGTATAATACATTAGAATATGCTTAATCCGACATTTGATTAAGGGATGCCATTGTAAATTATTTCCTGTTATGAATTTTTGAAAGTGTGAATGCAAAAACACAAGGATTACCAAAAAATCAAGGAAATTCTCTTACAGAATAGATGTTACAAAATGTTCTGGACAAGGCTGATTTTTGAGTTAATGATATTTATAGTATTACGCAGCTGCATCAGTAAAAGGAATTAATCAGAGAGGCTGGATCACCCAGGGGAGATAGGGGTGTTTGGATATGTAACCAAAATTTTAAATAGAAATTCCAAAGGAAACAAACAAACAAAAAAGGTATGTATATTTAGCATTAGGGAAAAGTGAAATAGGTGACTGGAAAAGCAAAATTCCCAGGCTTTTAAAGGTGTGATTTATATGAGAATGTCTGATTCTCACTAATTGTGAAGAAATAAAATAACATAAAAGAACCCACATGCTATTACCAGAAATGTTAAGATGCTGTTAACACTGTGTAAACAGCTGACTGACCCATATTGATCCTCTCATAAAAAGCACAAATGTTGTCATTTTATGTTACTAGATCTCCTACCTAGGTATCTCTGTAGTTAGTTACATGCTTAGGTTTTGTCACCACATTTGCTCATTGGGAGTTACTGGGTTTTTGTTCATCTCTCTCTTTCTTAAAGATAGGGTGCTATTCAAAAGGGCTGACTGATTTAAATTCACAATTTAATTTTTACTTTCTTTGATGGTATATAACATATATCTTGTTAAATTCTGTGTGATTTTTCTGTATCACATTCTTGAGCTTTTTATATTTAGTTAGGTATCATTAACCTTCCAGTGATGCCATCTCTATGTTTTAGATTGGCAAAAGATAGTGTCTTCTGCTTTACATCTCTGTACATTGATACTTTCTCATTCAGCTCCTTACCTTCAAATAACACTGCTAACATTTCTTTTGGTGAATGTATTTTTAGAATTACCTTTTTATGACCCCAATATTGTTAATTTGGACTTGTACATAAGACAATTTGCACAGAGAATTCTGATTTGAAAGTGAGGGCTGCAATTGTATTTTAAATTGTATAATTATAATTCATGGTAATCATACAAGTTGTGTAAGAGCATGAATACAGACTTCATTGCTTATTGTTATGGGTTACTAATTGGAGTTGTGTGGGGAAAGATTAATAGACATAGTGTGCACGGCTATTATTGTCTCTTCTGGGAAAACCTGACAGCATGCCTACCACTGACCTCTGAAGCAGGTTATTTTCTTGTTATTGAGGTCCTTTGGCCTTCTGATGACCTCTCATTTTTACCTCTCAGATTTGGCCACTGGTTGTATGGGACACCTTTTAAAAGTATGCCTCTTTGCATTTTATATCTTCTTAATCCTTACATGGACTTGGTGTTGTACTTAATATTTTTAATCTAACAAGATATCAGACACTTGTTCAATAGTTGAAGTCTATCAAGCCATAATAGTTTTAACCAGATACTTCTGATTTCCTCACATCCAGTCTATTCCCACCACTAAGTTATCTCAAAATGCAATTTACTTTGGTATTCAAAAGTGTCAAATTATCTGGAGCATATTTTATTTGCCTTAGAAGAAAACACCTAGCACCCCTTTGAGTGATTTATTTTAATTAATAATGTCTAGTTTTTCAATATCATTATTACAGAATTGGATGCGAGGAAGCTCAACAACTGTCCATCCCTTGTACCAAAATACTGTGATGAAACAAGTTGTTTCCACTGCCTCTGAGTAAAATGTCCAGTTCTACTGGTATGAACTCTGATATATTCTCTCTCTTCTGCTCATCTGCCTTTCTGGATTATCCTTTCTTATGGATTTCTTAAGAATCTACAGCAAGACCAACCGCAAATAGATCTTTTCCATCCAAGTGACTCAATCCTTCTGTCATACAGCTTGCCTGTTGGTGTATAATTTGCCATACAGAACAGTTATATCCTATACTTAGTAGGTTCAAACTCTGACACAGAAACCTCTTCATTTCAGCAGTAGCAAGCTGGGGAGTCAAATTGCATTTCTGTGTATGAGTAAGAGGCAATTTCCTTATCCTCTGCCTGTTACAGAATTTCTGATCACCTGGAAAGAACCTCAAGTTCCTGAACACTTGAACAAACAAGCCAAGATGAATGTTTGGTTTAGGAACATTTAAAGTGAATCTCACTCATTCTGGTGACAATTTCATGCTTGTCACATTACGATTCCAGACATCCAGTGCTGATGGTAGAACTTGCACACTTACTCTCTTCATCATGAATATACATTCATTCATCATGAATGCATATTACTTCAGCATAGCACTGACTATGCTAAGAAATTCTGCATGAAACAAAGCAATACCCCAAATGCCCACTGAACTTCTAAATCACAGTATCACAGAATGGCTGAGGTTGGAAGGTAACCCTCTGAGGGCTATCTGGTCCCAACCCCCTTACTAAAGCAGGGGTATGTAGAACAGTTTGCCCAAGACCATGCTTTTGAACATCTCCGAGGACCGAAACTCCAGAACCTCTCTGGGCAAACTATTTCAGTGCTCCATCACCTACACAGTAAAGAAGTGCTTCCCAGTGTTGAGGTGGAATCTCTTGTATTCCAGTTTGTGCCCATTGCCTTTGTTCTGGCACTGGACACCACTGAAAGCCTTGAAGGAGTGATACCAGTACGGACTGATAAACATAACAACAGTTTAGGGATGGGAAAGCCAATTAACTGTTGAAATTGATCAATAAATAAATAAATAAGTTAACTTGGATAAAGATTACATTTGCTTAATACAACGGAATTTCAAATGATCACCCCAGTCATGGTGGAAGATGCAAGGCACAGAGTGACATTTGAAGACAAAGCACTAGGTACAAGGAATAACACAGCATTGAATCCAGATGCTTAAAGAACCAAAGCCTGGCTGTTCTCATTAATTTTACACATGCATCTGACAGATGCATATTTGCTCCACTTAACATCAGAACTCTGTAACAGTTGACAAAGTTTGTTTCTTCCATTTATTTTCAATTCTGAATTTCACCTCTTTCAGGCAAATGGTATCTCTTCCCTAGCTCTGCCATCTTTTGTCTACACATATTCTACAATCTAATTTCCAGCTTTTCTTCTTTTCATACTTGCAGGGTATACATTTGAGAAACATTGACCCAAATAAGACCACCTGCACTCAAATTCTAAAATTTTGCACATTTGCTGTGGAAAGAAAAATAACAAAAACGTACATTATTTCAAGTGAGATGAATTAACCAGTTTCATAGAGGAAGGGAAAAGAACTGAGGAGAATTGCAAAGATTGTAAAGTGAGAAGTCAATACTCTTTCATGTATATTAGTTTTGGACAGAGACCTGCAAGCCTTTGAAAACAGTCCTTACTAAGCCATGTGAGTGACATCAACAAACAGGGAGCTGTTGCTTGTAGCAAAAATGGCATGTTTTTTCTTAATTTTCTCAACTCTGCAGAGACAGACACATGAGCAAAAAAAGGAGAGAGATCTGGCAGATTTACTAGTAGTTTAGCAAATATTTAAATTGGAAGTAATTCCTTTCATGAACACTAAAAAAAAAAAAAAAACAACAACAACAAAAAAAGGGCACCTCCAAAAATAATTTGGATTTCTAGAATGAGCCCAAACCAGCTTTTTGGTAAACAGTTGATACTGACTTCAACATATAAAACAACACACTGTACTTTTCAAACCATGGTCTAACATCTAACATCCTCTTTTTTCCTCTCAGTCTGGAATAAAGACACTGAATCAAGGGGACTCCGGGCTTACTGAAACTCTAGCTGAGCCTCTTGCCAAATTGAAATTTCATCTTGTATTCTTAAGCAAAGGGCCAAACTTCAGAGCACCATTGGTCCTGTCAAATCCAAGAATAAAATAACATGTACGTAGCTTTTCCAGCATTTAACTTTATTTTTTTTAAAGGATTTAATGGTTTTGAAAGCATACCTAACCTTAGCCTTTAGAGTATGTTGCTTTCTTCTTTCTTATAGATTATTCCTGTTACTGTTGCTTTCAACTTTGTTTCATTTGTCATATTTCTAAACAATGACAAACGGAAGATGCATTTGTGCAAGAACTAGTTTTAAAATCAAATTGAAAAAAAAGATAAAAAGTGTAGTGACAGAGAACTTTTAGTTAAAATTTGTTTATATTTTGTGCATCACAACTTTCTTAATTTCTCTAACTTTTTATTTTCTCAAAGGCACACGTCTTTTCATTACAGCTAAAAATTTGAGATATCTGATAAGTTGATATTACAGACTCATAATGTAAGCTTTTAAAAGCAGGTTAGTCCTTTTTTTTTTTTTGTTTTGTTTTGTTTTGTTTTGTTTAAGTCTTAGAAATATATGTTTTTCTTGTGCTGATATTGATCTCATCCCTATCATTTTTGTGTAGACAATATTTACAGCTGTATTACTGATGATTTACAACAGTGTTACAAAGAGGAGAATTAGGTCTCTCTAGTTTTAGAGAAATTTATCATCTCTCCACAGAACAAAAGCCTCATGCACAGTGTAGCACATAATTTTAATTAACTTAATGAAATGGGCTAGATCCTCATTAGCTGTTGTAGCTCCTGTGGAGTCAATAAAAGTAGATTGCAATTTGATGTCAATTGGTCTGGCTCCATGTACAGCAATAGACCTATCCTTATTTATACCAGCTGAGAATTTAGCTCAGTGTTCTGGCACAAATAAATACTATCATTTGGTAACTACTTTTATTTTTAGGTTGTTGTTCAATCTCTTGTAGGTTGCTCAGAAGTTTCTACCTATTTAATCTATCTGCTTTGCTTGCTGTGAGTCTGTTCCTCAAAAAATGTCTAAGGCAGGGCAGCAGCCCACACATAAGCACAAGCGAGACAGAAGGAGAAGGAGTGAAAACAAGGAGTTGGTGGAGCAGTGCCAGGTTTCACTAGTTGAGGATCTGCTCAGAAACATTTTCAGTGCTTCTTTCAGTCTTGCTAACGCTGGTGTGTAGCTTGAATCTTCAGTTTGAGTCCTTTGGGAAATACACTAGCAATAAGAATAGAAAAGCAATTTAGGTGGCATCTTTGATCATCATTGCTGTCAATCAAGACAGGGCTTGGCATTAACATATGCTCTTCAGAGGAAAAACTAATCTTCTCCATTTGATAACATATTAAAGACATTAATATTACAAAAATGAGACTGAAAACCTGAACTTTTCCACTGGAAGCCTGTGGAAGAGTGTGGATGAAAATTTTATTTATTTATTTATTTTTGGTTGTTGTTGGAAAACTATGATTCACTGAAACAAGATACAATTGATAGGAAAACCTTTTTAAAATATACTTTTTATTTTCATCTTCCAGGAATAAGTTTAATGTTAGTTAAATGCTCTACTTTATTTTTATTTTTAAAATTATAATCTCATTTCCAATTTCAATAACTGTCTTACTTATACTTGTAAGCTAAATATAGTAAAAGGAGAAAACAAACTGAAATAGCAGTAAACAAATACTGTGATAGACATGCTGAGTTTTTTTTTTCCAGTTTGTTGGTTTTTAGATATTTTCAGGGTTTTTATTTTTTATTTTATTTTTTATCTTGAGTCAGGCTGAAAATTTTTCAATAAATTTCAATAAATTCCAAAAATAAGGGAAATATTTGATATCCAGTTCTAATCAGTTGCTTTATATATATATTTTTTTACACTTTAAAAGACTCTAATACCTATAATTCAATTGCTTAGCTTAACAGAGATTGCAGACATCAGAATGTAAAAATAACTTATTTTATAAATGTTTTCAGTAATATTTTGTAATTCTGGCCGTGATCTATCTGCATTAAGCTCTAAGCATTCTTACAAAATGTGATTTCTTTCTGACCATATCTACACTAAACAGTGCTGTATGTTATGACATATATGACTCAGTCAAACCATATACAACATGTATATTTTATAGCTTCACTAATAAGAAAACTTCAGGCCAGTATTGGATTTAGCTGAGATTTTCTTTCAGGTACAACTACAGAACCTTGTTTCATGAAAAAAAAAAATACTGAAGGCAATCAGAATCTCTACTCAGTATGTATTTTGATGCTTAGTTTATCTGCAGAATATGATTTCATTTTATTTTGAATTAAATATAGTACAGATATAATGAAAAATGTGACTTTTTTATTACTTTCATTAGTTTCAGGTATGGATGAAAATTATTGAAAAAGATTATATTTCAAGAGTACCATTTCTCCTGAAAACTTTTAATAAAACAAAACAAAAAACCCTATGACTATAGAATCAGTGAAAATGAAAGAATTTGAAATTCTGTACTGAAAAAGAGACATTTAACACAAAACAAAATGTTATCACTATTTTGCCCAATTCCAATGTAATCAGTAATTGTGGGTAGATTCCTTTTAGGTTAGCAAACAAAAGTATAAATGATCCAATCTCTAGAAGTTTTCTTAATAGCTTAAGAATGGAAAAAAAAAAAACAACAACACATTTTTAGTTATAGTCAATAATCATCAGAAAAAAAAAAAAATATTGACAGTGTACCACAATCTGCAATCTTGAAAGCAAGATGGTAAATTTGTTTTGAAGGTACACTTTAGGTAGAGAGAAATGAAAGAAACATACTGGACTCTACTCTGGATGACATCCAATGGGGCAGCCGAAGCAATCTCTTCTGCATTCAGACTCTTGTGTTATATTATTTCCACGGCAGAATAAAACTGAAAGTGTTGCATGACACGTACTAAACAGAATGTGTTAAGATGTCTGTCTTAGTTACCCAGAAAAAAATCTGGAGTAACTCAAGATTTTGGCTCATTGATTTTAGACTTTACACTTAGCAAAATGTAAAGGCAAGTGTAACTGAAGAAGTATCAAAGTCACTTGGAGTTAATCTGTTTTAGGTAAACTGATACAATGTTGTTAAATCATGTTTATAAAAGAACACAAAGGGCTCAAGAGAATTGGTAGAGAGAGCTTAAAAACACGCTTTTTTTTTTTTTTTTTTTTTTTAATGAGTCAGAAGAAGAGCTGTCCTTTCTACCTTTCTAAATATTCTGTTGCTTCCAACTGCCTAGCTTAGTGCATACTGACGTGATGCAGAGATTTGGCAGAGCATAAATATTTTTTAAAGCTTACTCATTAACACCTTGGGCCTATCCATCAGCATGATTGACATCAAAAGACAAAGCTTTTTTTTTTTTTTTTTTTTTAATAGGACACAACATGTACGAAAGGCTTTCTGTGGGCTAATGCAGTACACCTGACAGATGTGTGAGTCATTTGACAGAAAGGGTGGTATTCATGAACACTCTATCACCTCTCAATCAATTCAGTATAGCATTCCTCCATGTTTTCTGAATTCCTCTTTCTTCAAAATAAGGAGAATTTAGGAATAACTACACAGGATTCATAGCAAAATCATTTACGTGCTCCATCTCTAAGATGCTACTAATAATGCTGTTCATGACATTATCTGAAATGTTATTAGGAAAATAATAAGGACTTCCTGAACTGTGTCTAAGATATATGCTTCATGTGTTCCATGCCATGCACTTTATATTACTGCACCAAATGAATCCATAAAGATTAATTGTCATCAGTAAGTAACATAGCAGTTCAATAAAGATAGCTTGTCACCTTCTGCTATTCTGCTCAATATTGTCTCTAAATGGTAATAGGCTTCATTACATCCTGCTGTATTTCATGGAGACTCAGCAGGCAGAATATGCAGAAGTGAGAGTCAGAATGGGCTTTAAAGTAATATTACCTTTATGAGGGAAGAGAAACAAAGAAACACACAAAAGAAAGTATCCCCTGATTGCCCCCCCAAAACAAACAAACAAACAAACAAACAAAAACACAACAACAACAAACTATGAGAAATAGGCACTACGAATGTGGAAACTTAAAAAAAATCAGTTTTCTTTTACATGATCTGAAAGTCTTTTGATAAATATTTCAGAGGGTTCCTCAGCATATGTAGAGTAGCAAGTGTGTCTGTATTCTGTGGCTTGATCTCTGAGCTCAGACTACAAGCCAGCCTGATTCACACTCATATTTATTGTATTTGTTAAGCCCTGCTTCCCATCTTCCATCATGTGCTTTATGGATTTTGTCCACAGTGTTTGAATTTTATATTGAATCTTATTTTAATCCAAACAGATTAAAATCTGTGACATGTTTTCTCTTACTCAGTAGCTCTGAGATAACTTTTTGTATTGGTTACAAACCCATTTCCTTCTAATGACCTAAGCGTTTGGAATGTGTAGCCAGTTTATTTTGAAAGACTAAGCTCTCTTCTGCTGTGGCTAATGAAATCCTGTCCGGACAATCAATATATGGCTGCCCAGAGCAATCATTTATACTTGCAGCAATTGAGGAATGAAAATGAAGAGCTTATCTGAAGCAGTGAAGACTAGAGGAAACAAAAAATTATTTAGCTATCAGTCTTGCAAAACACTGTACAGGTGACTGGTGCCTGCTGTATTCTCAGGCATCTGAAGTGGAATTAGTATTGGTAATTGGATGAATGCTTTAATCAATTTGCAAAACCAGAAAGTATCCATGAAGGTGATATGACCTCCAAAGTCCAAGGAAGATATGGAAATTAGGAATGATTTCTGTTATCACATAATAGCAATCACATTAAAAACATATAAGTAGAATGCCATAAAAATGGTGCTTTATTTAGCACAGTTTCCAAGCAAAGTCAAAAGTTCAGAACAATACCAAAATAGAAAGAAATTTAAAATTGCTAAAGTTGTGGAGAAGGTGGCAGACCACATCTACGGTTACAATATCTGAATCCTTATTTGTCCTCCTGTTCTCCTTTCCCCTTCTATGTCTCTGAGCACGTGCAGTTTAATCCAAGAAAGAATGAGGGGTGGCTGCCTAGATTTTTAAAACTTCTGAGCTGTTGAATTCCCAGTTCAATCACCTTTAATATCTGCAGGCTGTAATAGCTTTCCTGAGAAGTTTGAGAAAAAAGTGATACGAAGTCTTAATACTTCATTTTGTAGCTGGGAAGCTTCAATATGATGAGAGGAAAGTCAACTTTGTCCACAGGGGACAATCACTGCACAGCTGTTCCTGCTATCACCTCCAGTGGAATCAGCACGTGCTCATTGTTTCTGCAAAAAAAAAAAGGCTTTGGTTTTCAGTCTTTTGCTGGCATTTCAAAATGGCATTACCCAGTTCCATGGCATCTCTTTCCACTGAAACTCTCTGAGTTTTGCTGTTCTCTTCTTCATTCCTTCCACCATGTGAGGAGGTTTCTCTTCCCACAGACACAGTACCAGTGGGAGTTCCACACTTCAGTGTTTCAGGCTCAAATTTTAGCTTTTTTTTTTTTTTTTTTTTTTTTTTTTTTTTTTTTAAAGTCCTTATTTGCTGGATGGCTGGTCTCTTCTAGATGTCTACGGGGGAAATAACACAGTCCATATAATGTTTCTGTTTCTTGGTGTTTCATAAACATATGGGCAGGAGTTTTTAGAAGCCTGAAAACAATCCAAGCAAACTAGAGGATTTTCTCATTTGTATAGATTGTATACCAAAACCTCAGCAGAACTAATCTGAACACTTAGTGTCCCTACTACATAAAAACTCTGCAAAAGGATGTTAATGGGACCTTTGCAACTCCTACTGACATTTCAGTGTTTTGTATAGTACTAGAGTTGATTCAGTCACATAGGTCATGTTCTCATAGTGCCTGTTGCCAGGTTCCAGTTTTTGTCTGCTTGCATAAATGGTGTTCATCCCCTTCAGAAATGCTCAAAGACAGACTTTCCAGGGCTTTTCAAAAAAGAACAGCACTAAAAATCTGAATTAGTTCAGGTAACATTGTTGTCTCATCCATATTTCCTTCCAACAAGATGCTACTCACCACAGGGCTTTGTCCTGTATGCTAGGAAAGACAGTGGCAGTGGTATTAGCAACATGGTATTTCTCAGCTTCCTTCAAATACCATCCACTATTCTTTAGCTAAAAGCCTCACAAAGATGTGGGATAATCTTTTTTTTTAGAGATTGATGTGTGGGAAAGAACAGAGTAAGAGGGATCAGCTGCAAGAGGGTTTGATTCAGTTAGAGGTGGAGAAGCTAGGGGTTGGACTTTTAGCAGTGAAACCAGGCCTTTAAAGCCTTGTGTTGTTTTTGGCAGACATCCTCCTCCTCCCCATCTTATTTACACTCTCTGTTCACGTCAGCTTCTCTTTGCAGCCTGTTATTTGCAGAGCAGAGCTTCTTTGCACTTCCTTCTGCCAGCCTCCAGCTGATCATGAGCTACAGAACAGTCACCCAGAAACCTGTCACCACTGGAAGGGTGCACCAGAACGGGGGATATGGAGTTGGATTGCAAACCATGTGCGACAGGCTGTGGAAGAGGCTGAGTCAGCCCCTTGCTCAAAAGGCCATTATAACATTCAGTTGCTGATCTACTTGCCATGTGTGATTTCACATTGCTGTTAAAATGGCATATTGGCCCTAATCCTGAAAAGCTTTCAGACATGTATGCATTCAGTGAGATAAAGGACTATAGGGAGATGTCTACATTTCCAACAAGGACATCATACTGTTTTTTTTTTTTTTTTTTTAAGGTTGGTGCAGTGATCTATAAGCATTTTGTGGCACACGAGTGTGGGCTAAGCCATAAATGTACATATATGTGATCTGCACATATATACAGTATATCTCTGTATCTGAGTGACGTTACCACATGGATAATAAGGCCTACAAATAGCATAGTCAACAAATTTAGATTGCTATTTTTGTGTCTTTCATTTGTGAACTGCCAAGAAGTAGATTGCTATATCCTCAAATTTATCTTTGAAAATAATCTACAAATAACATGAATAACGTCTGTGAAACTTGTTTGATAGGGTGCCTTATGAGATCACCTCTCTATCAATTCACTGAGGCTGTGAGTTTGTTCTAGTCTTTAAACTAGCCAGACTAATTCTTTACCTCAGACTGCAGTTTGCGCTCTCGACTCAAAAATAAATAAATAAATAAAAAAATCCAGAGTTCACTCAGCATTGTGGCCACTGTGCAAAATTCTTACAAACCTAAGAATTTTTATTCTGCAGCTGCCTGAGAGTTTGATATCAAATTTCATAGAATATTACGCATTTCGCACTGCTTAATAAATAGCAAAGTATAAGGAGAAAGATTGGGAACACAAGGCTCATCGCAGCTTGATGAGCATGCTAATCATACTGTGCTCCTCTTACAGTCTTTGCTGTCAATATGAAGCAAGTATGTCAGTGTTAGACCTGCTCAACCACAGTACCCAAACTACATAAATATAAATGAATTACATATACTTGCCTGTTTACTGTGTATGAATGTATGTATTTATATTTATATACACATATATAGATTTACTGGCAACAACAATTTTTTTTTATTTTACTAAATTATCAGTTCTTTACTTGAACTAATCCAAAGCACAAACACTAATGTTTTCTTGCCTAGTCTCTCTCTTTCTCCCTCAGTTCAAAATATTTTTTTTTAATGTATTTATTTTTTTTCAATTGATGAGTCTCATCATTTGGGGCAAAACAGTGTTTCCTGAAAGAGAAGGACCAAAGAGGTTGTTACCTCATTAATTTTACCTTAACAACAGCTGATGCAGTATGTGCATTACAGTCTACATTTTCTTTATTGCAACACAGCTGGTACACTCTGGACTGCCTGTCTTCCCACATTGAGCCAAGTTTGTCCATCTCATTAACAGTTGTGTGCATCTCAATGCTTGTTGTAAAGGAAATTCAACAAAACTCTCTGAGGTAGTAGGTACTCCTGGTGCTCAGGGCTTAGTCACTTCTAGGGTTCTTTGTCTGGGGAATATGTAGGGAAGTTCTGAATCAAATATCTTTTTTTTTTTTTTTTTTTTTTTTTTTCATCCTCCCCCCCCCAATTCCTTGAATGCTTTATCAAAGCCTCCAATTCCTTATATTTTATCTTTTCGTAAAAGACAGCCAACCTTTTTTCCTTCTGACTGATCTTGAATGAGTGTGGCTATTGGACAGCAAAAGAACTGCTCTGGCAAGTCACTAAGAGGGTTTTTGTGCAGAGCATTAGCAAGCTGGATACCTCCTGAGGAGCTGAAAACCCACTGGCCTGCCAACTGCACTGTCAATTCAGATCAGCAGGTACCATGATTCTTCTTGTACATTTTAGTTAAGCAAAAGTTTAACAATGTTTCTTGAAGAAAATGGTGCTTTGAGAACACTAAAGATGATTTGATATTTTCACCAGAGCTGTGGCTGGTGATACAGAGAATAGGGCTAGTGCCCCATCACACCTCATCTGTATCTTTGCAACCTCATGCTTTAATCAAATTGTTCTTGCACCCTCTTCTTTATCAAAACCTGTATTCTTTGAAGTGAGATTGAGTCTGAAGCACTCTACAGCAAAAGGGCTATATGTGTACAAGTTGCATTGCACTCTACAAGCCTATATTTTGTACTGACTCAGTTGGTCTATTCTGTTTGCACAAGTGGATAGTACTGGAAACCAGATTCACTGGTGGGAATACAGATCTACTGAAATCACAAAATAAAAAGAAGCCTGAGATGACAAAATCAGTAGACTGTACCTTGAAGATCAAGTGATATATCTAAAAATCCTCCGGTCCTTATTGAAAGTGGCCCTACTGTGTTATCCCCGAAAGTGTGAAAGGGCAGGCTAGATGGGGCTTCGGGCAACCTGGTCTGGTGGGAGGTGCCCTGCCTAGGGGGGTTGGAACTAGGTGGTCTTTAATGTCTCTTCCAACCCAAACCATCCTATGAGCCCCTTTTCTTTAGTACAGGAAAGATATACACAAAAACATCTTTAGGAAGATGTTGCATGTGAACAGGCAGTGCTGGTTAATGAGAACATCTCATCATCAAAAATAAAGGAAACTTTTCTGTCATCCCAGACCAGTGTTTTTTAGCTCACCGTATACTGGTTTTACATACATAAAGCTAAAAATCTTGCATTTTCTTAGATCAGAAGAGCAATATATATTCATAAAATTACAACTTACTTAAAAACAAAACAAAACAAAACGGAAAATGGAAAGGCAAATATTCAGAGATAGAGAAAAAAAAAATATATATAATATTATGGACATATATATACTATATATATACACACTGTATCATATATTCTTGATGTTTCAAGTTTCACGAAGAGGTTTTGCAGGACAACTGAACGAATTGAACAGAGCCCGGAAGGTTCATGTTCAGACCTAGAACGCGTTCTTCCTCGGGTGCTGTGCTCCCTGCTCCCCGTCTCCCCGTGGGGAGCTGCCCACGGCCGCCCACCCGCGCGGGGCGCCGCCTGCAGTCTGCCGGGCGGCCACGAGATGGCGGTGCGCCCCCTCTAACCGCACCGCACTCCTGCCCCCACCCCCCCTCCCCCGACCCGGCCCCGGCGAGGGTTCGCTGCCCCCCAGCCCTCCCGCACCTCCAAAATTCAGGTGGAACTCAAGCGGAAACACGATTAAAAAATATATATATATATATATATATATATATATATATACAGTTTCGTTCTGTTGGATATGTGATGTTTGTCATAGCTGGGACAAAAGGCGGGCGGTGCCAACAGGTATTCGGTGCTCGCGGGGACAGGGAGGGAGCAGGGCCGCCGACCCGCCGCGTTCGGCTGGGGGGGGCCCGGCTGCAGCCCCACGGAGGGGGGGTGGCCGGGAGCACGGCGGTGCCCGGCCGGGGGCGCTGTCAGCAGTAAGGCCCTGCGGAGTGGCTGCTTTCCCTCTGGACGCCTTTCCGTCTGGGTCTCCGAGTAGCAAAACGCTCTTCCAAAACACTCCTCCAAAAGTCAGACAGCACCGTTTCAGCCTTTTGGTCCCTTTCGGGACAAGCACAAATTGCAAGCCTTTTAGTCGTAAGGGTTTACCCAACTTTAGCCATGCTAAAATCTGAATTTTATTTTATTTTATTTTATTTTATTTTATTTTATTTTATTTTATTTTAGTTTAGTTTAGTTTAGTTTAGTTTAGTTTAGTTTAGTTTAGTTTAGTTTAGTTTAGTTTAGTTTAGTTTTTGGTCAGAGGATGACTATTTGAGTGAGTCTGGCAGTGAGTGGACCAAGTAAGTTCTCATAAGCTGCCTTGTCAGGCCTGATGATTCAGCCTGGTGCAACAGCAAACTTGTGATTTGCCTCTGAGTGCTTTGCCATATTGTATTCTATGAATACATGGAAATTAATCCTTAGTGACAACAGCTTGGTAATCATCAACGGGGATGAATGTTCAGAGTTCAGTTCCTAACAGCATTCTTGTATCAAGAAATTTCACCTTCTGGCATCATTCCCTTACCCAGTGCCCTTGGATTGATCTTTTATACTTGTCTGTTTCATCATCGATATTGTTCAGGCTAAAGGCTGTCTGGTAATTAATACATATGCACAATATTTACACAGTGCCTGACACACTTACATGCTTTTACATCATAAAGAATTCAGTAACAGTTATAAGCATGACCAATGAGCAAAAACAAATTAAAACCATTAGTTTTATGTGTTTGTCTTAATGGTGGCCTTTGACTAGTTGTGTTCTTTGAATGTGAAACTCAACGTGAATATAGTAAAGGATTTCAAATGGCCCTTTCAGTTCTGTTTTATATGGCCTGTGTCTACAAGAAAGCTGTTTACACAAACTCTGGAAACTGGGTAAGTGCTTATATAATGCTTCAGGATCTGGCTTCAAAAAGAGAAGTATCTCATTGGGTGCGTAATCTATTGCTGTAAATGGAAGTCATACCAAGGGTGAATGTTGGGAAAAATAACTGTTCTGAAAACCCCTTCCATGCCCCCATTTTCCCAGAAGTTCTTTGCTTTTTTAGAAAATGTGAATTTCGAAATGGGATAAAGGTAGTCCTCGGTGGAGGAGCTTGGAAAATAAAAGCACTGCCTGTTATTGAATGAGTGTTTCTAGTCTATTAAGTAAAATATGGCTGGGACATTTTGTTCTTTTCTACTTAAACAGGCTGTATGAATTTTGAGAAATAACACTTGGTATTTAGCTCCCATGTATTATCTCTGATGTTCTTTTTCTCAGTGGGTCTAGAGATATTAGGAATTATCTACCCAGTCAATTCATTTCCTTTAGATCCAAATCATTTATTCTGAATAAACATTCTTGTCCTGGATGTATATGTACTCCTACATATCCACACACGTAATTTTTACAATCTAACTAGTAAAAGAGGCTAAAGAACATATGCAAACAGCTGAGAGTGGGAGGCATTGATTATTAAATGAAGCGGTTGAGTCCAGAGTACAAGTAATTGTGTAGAAACATCCATTTTTATAAGAGTTGGATGACACACTGAGCTTGGCTTGTGAAAAACATTTTAAAGTCATTTATTTTCTCTCTTGAAAAGATAAACACTTTTGTTCAAGGTTCTGCTTATAATAGGAGGTCTGTTCTACCCTGGGTCTACCACTGATGAATGTTGGTTGCTGCTGAACTGGCAGCAGAGTAGAGAAGTCTTGACAGAGGTGGGTTTGCTTCAGAGATTTACAGAAGTCTTTTTTTTTTTTTTTTTCTTTTAATGAGTGCTTGTGCATGATAGTATTGAGAAGCAGGAAACAATTTTAGAGGGAAGACTTTAATCCATGGTTTTCACTTCAGGAAAAGCTTTTTTTGCCTTTTTTTTTTTTTTTTTTTAATAATGTCTGTAATTGCTGGAAGAATATTTCCTGAGTTCAGCCATTACAAATTCCAAAGACTTTGACTGAGTCTAAGCCTCTTCCGTGTGTGTCTGATCTGAGTTGTGGCATACAGACAGTGTACCCTTGCATGTTCCCTATTCTACAGAGCAGAGTAATGGGGACAGGCAGTAATTTGCAGTACTGGCAAGAACCCTATTCTCTGCTGTCCCAGAGATGATATAATCAACAACTGTCAGATCCCCATCAGGCTTCTGCTGAAGCTGTCTGCTGAACTTAAGTTATGATGTGTATAAAAAAAACAGCTTTTTGTTCGGGTCCCAACTATGTTCAGTCTCTATAATTGCTGATCAGATTCCCATTCCCTCTTTGTTCCCCTTGGGCTTCTTTTGGGTAACAAGGGACACTGCCAGTGAACAGGGCATCTGGTCTGCATTGTGTGCTCCAGTGCGCAGTCTCCCATCATGCCTTTGGACTTGCAGCTAGAGGGCCTTTCCTCTTCTGATATTTCAAGAGGATCAGCCCTGGTCCCCAATTTCCTTCACAGCAAGCAGCCTTCAGTCTTCTTTTCAACAGCAGGTAATTAACTATCTTGCCACTCACCCTGTTGTAGCATGTTGTTGTGTTCCGGCACTGGAAGTCTTAACCAAAACATAAAAAAGTCTAGTAACCGATGAGGAAGATTTAATCTGCTAATGATATTACTTCAGTTCTCAATAGTGAAGATCAAGCCTTTTTGTATTACAACTGAAATTTTATTTATTTATAATCATTACTTTTCTGTGGTTTAATATGAAAATCATTGCCTCAGGAAAAAACAAAACCAAAACCAACTTTTTTTGTTGACTACTAATTTTAAGCAGCACTTCAATGTCTGACAAGGGGAGTGCTTGATGTTAATTATTTTTTGATGTGAGCATAATCATGTACAAAATTTGCTTTCATGCACAGTCTTCCATGTAAGTTTATGTTTTTGAAATCTGAACCTTAGCAGGGAACAAAATAAACACTTACAGTCTTCAGAGTTATTATAATCTGATTGTCATAGAACAAAATACCTTGTCATCTCCCACTACACAGCTCTTCCATATAACTGTTGATTTGCATCACTTATTCTGTTATACTTCATTGATTATGTTACTTCAAAATTGTTGTTTATTCAGCCTAACAGCCATTCCAACAAGAAAAGGTAAATATGGGATAAACTGTATTTTAGATCCTTACAAAGCCCTCAAAGCTGGAATTCTAAATTCAAACATATGGTGACATTGATGACCTCTGGGATGAAATAGAACTGGATTCTGGATCAAGAAAGAGAAGTAAATTTGGACTAAAGGAAGACTTTGTATCCATGTTAAGCTGCCACTTAAAACATGTAGATCTGGGGGAATTTTAACAAATTGAATTTGCTCCCTCCACTGGAATAGTTTTGGCACACATAGTTTATGGAAGACAGTGTCTAGATATTGATATACAGTTTTCTTACAAACAAATGCTTTCAAACGGTATATAATTGTTCTCTTACTAAAAAGTAATAGCTTTCAGAAAGTTATTAGAAATACTTTAGGAGAAATGTTTTATGCCAGTGACCTTAAAATTGTTTTCCAGGTGGCTAGTTGTGTTTTCAAGTCATTTGTGCCGTTAGTATGTCTTTAGAGATAATATGTATTATATAGGAAAAATAAACTTTGTAAGAAAAGAAAGTAGCTGATTTACAAAAACTGTAGACATTCCATTCTTTTGTAAATACAGTGCAGGTCATAATGCTTAGCTTTACTATATTGTTATTCTTTGTGTGTTTTCTCATTTCAAAGGTATCAAGAGGATGAATAAGATAGGAGAAGCAAGAGCGGTATCTGCATGTGTGTCATTCAGCCAATATGTGTACACACACACACACACACACACACACATATATAAAGTAAATGCTTATAATTTCAAAATGATGAAATTTTTTGATGAAACTACAGAGAAATTATAACCCTACAAGTCATTTACAGCTATTGCAATTGTGTTTAATACATTCCCGAAGCTATTTTTTTTTTTCCTGGCACAGATGGTAACATCATAACTTCAGATCTTATTCCCAGCCATTGCTGGCTGTTCTTGGGTGTGGGAAGAGGTGATGATTAGCTAAGACAAAACTAGCTGTTCACAACATCTTGTTGGAACTTTGTTGTTATTGGTGATAAAAATGTCTTCAGAATAAACTGAAGACTTTCATAGGAAAATGCCTGCTTCTGTCATTTTTATTTTTTAAGTCAGCTGTAAGTGCAATTATATAATTGATGTTTCCAGTGCTATATATTTCTTTTGTTTACATGCTTTTACACATTAAGGATATGAGAATGTTTCAAATACGGAAGACAGCAGGCATTACCATGAGAATTTGTAAACATAATAAAGTTCTTTGAGAACATAACGTGTCTACATTTGTGAAGTTCTTAATGACACTATTGTCTCATTTCAGCCTATCCATACAGTTCTTTTTCTATGACACTTTCAGTGTATTTTAGTCCACAGAAAGCATATTTGTATCATTTTCCATTTTGTTACTGAAAGGACTGTTGTGTTTCAGCCCATTTACAATGTATTCCTGTGCTTAATCACTGAGCTTAATTTAAGAAAGAACACATGAAAACTGGGTATTTCTCATGCTTCCATAATTAATTGCAGTAAGGTGTTTTGCTGCTTCTGCTTTATAGTTTTATGTGGAATTGGGTAAGGATCTGTTATGCAAGAGAAGGTACAAACACGGGAAGACCAAAAGAGATCACAAGTGGAATAAATCAGAATAGTGGATTTGTCTTGCCAAATGTTGGAACTGATGTCAAACATACTGCTGCGATTACTTCTAATTCAGCAGGTCAATCTTGTCCATGAAAATTCCTCTACATTTCTCAAACTGTTTCAGCTCTTCAGTGACTTTACAGCATCCTTCCCTGACACTTCAACTGATAAATTTATTACTGGCTGTATGTTCTGAGGTAAAGCTATCTTCTGTGTTTACATTGATCTCATGTTGCAAGGAGAAAAGAGAATAGTTCTGAAAGCCTTGGATCTGGGAACATCAGAAATGTTAGCTAATACTTTTCCAAATTTTATTTATTTATTTATTTATTTATTTATTTTTAGTAGTCCAAAGAAGGTTTTTAAGGTCTTATTTACAGCTAATGGATATAGAAGGACCTGAAAAGTAGCTCTGGCATGCTCACTTTCAATTTCTATGTAATTTCAATACCCTAAGCCTCTGGCTACTGTTATAAATGAAGTCTCATCTCAATCTGAATTTAGTAATATTTATACTTATGAATGGCATAAAAGGTATATAAGGTATAAAAGGCAAGTAAACAGCGCTAGGTGTGCGGGGAGTCCACACTTCACCAGCACGCACACACGAACATCGAACATTCTAAATATACAAAACATTGCTTTACATACTAAACCGGAGCACACCTATACATATGTACAATCAGAAAAGGTAAGAAACAATCCTTTAAGTTCCATGACTTAGTCTCCATTTTCCATTCCTTTTGAACAATATATCTTGCTTTAAGTTGTCAAGCAACTCGGTCTTCAGGCCTTATATATCCCGTTCTTCCCAGACTGAAGAAAAGCATATCCATCTCCTTTTCAAGGCCAATAGGCCTGGGTCAAAAGGCACGTCCAGGTCACCAGGGGGCGTAACAGCAAAAGCCTTCGATGGCTGTAGCAGCAGAGGGGCCCATGGCGTAGCAGTCGGATCAGTAAAGGAGCCCGCAGCTCCCTCACTGTCTGGCAAACCACACGTTTCTGACTGTGGTCCCACAGGGCTCTTTAAGGCCTCAGAGACTGCTCGCCAGGTGCCGAGCAATCCCACTACAACCTTGTCGTTTTTAGTTGCAGAGTCCCACACCTTGACCTCAGTTTGGTCCCATATTTCAGGATTATAAACTGCCCGATTGTTAATAAGGAGAATAAGCTGTACGGTTACCAGGACAGTCCTTGTTTCTAAGGTCGTATGATTCCCCATAATGCGCAGCTGCTTACCAGCGAGAGGCAGTTGTGTGCGCAGGTCTGCTTCTCTCAGTTTGAGCTTCTCTCCAGCTCCGGTGCGCCTATTTCCAGCGACTTTCTGTATGAGCTTCTCTGAGCGGTTTGCTGAGTTTGGCCGAACCTATCTTCATGAGGCGATCAATGTGCCTGTTCCCGTCCTGGTCTCCGTTCTGCTAGCTGGACCCTATTCATTCCTTTTTCCTGCTTCTTTATTGATGATGTAACTCCATCGTGTTGCCTTTTTTTTTTATCTTGAGGGCAGGCTCCCCTCTTATACCCTTCTCTCCACAGCAGTTCTTTTCAAAACAACTTTTCATTGGTCAAACAACTTTGCAAATAACAGCAACAGTAAACACCCAGAAACTTCCATGCCTCAATGGCTGGAGAACAAGCAACCCAAGACTTCACGGAGTCTCCTGAATCACCCTTCTTTGTTCCCTCTAAACTCTTTTATATTCCTGATGGCCTCATCGTTAAGAGTCTGATGTTGTCATCAACCACGGGGCTTGCCGACCCCCATGGCCACACTCCCACATCTCCCCCTTCTTTCCTAGTATCAACCATCTTCTCGACACGAATTACCACTCCATATATAACACTACTTAGCTCTGCATTTCTCTATCTCCTTAGCATCTGGAAGAGCTACAGGACTCTGCATTTTGTGCATGTAATCCAGGATGCTTATGACCCTGTTTTCCAAGTTTTTTGCAAGCTCTTTCTGTGTAAAAATATCAGCCTCCGAAATGCTTGCTGCAATTGATATTTCCATAAAGGCTGAAGTATAGGAATATAATGGATTTTCCACATAAGCTAACAATTAAAATGCTTTATAATGTTTTCCATATATATTTTTCCCTTTCCCACTTTACCCATGTTTTTCTACTTTAATTTAGTGGTCTCTTTAACTTAGTGGTCTCAGCTTACTGCCCTTGCCAGCCTCCTCACCTGAGGCCATCTTTGGGTTCTTCCCTTTGGGGAGTTTCTGTGAAATTCCTTTCCCAGCCTGGTCTGGTCCTGGCAATGCAACCAGCTTCCATTTGCTCTTACAATTGCTCTGTTAATTCTTTAATTGTTGGGCATACTGTGTGTTCCTGTGAGAGCCATTACAGATTGGTTTAGGTAGGTTTAGGTGGGTACAGACTGGTTTAGGTGTGTGGGATGGAATCCCAAACAATTCTGGAGGCAAAGACCCTTTCATCTGAGCAGCAGCTTCTGCTCCCAAAGGATAGCAAATCCACAGGATATGTATTAATAGGATTTTTCCATTCTTAGCCTGTGGAATTCTGATGATTTTTTGTAGGTGTTAGAACTAGACTGGGTCCAGAAGCTGATGTATCAGCCTCTCAAATTTTCATTACTATGCAATCCACTTTTGCTAGTTCTGTGCTGGATTTCTCAGCTGGCTGGCTTTGATTTAGGCAGTTCAAGTTTCAGGGCATTTTCATGCATGTAGCTTAAAGTGCAGCAGGACTCCTTTACAAGCAGGATACTCCATCATCAAGCTCTGTATATCAAAGCAGCTCTTGGGCCTCTCACTGTAGACCTGAAAGAAATGTGGCTGCCTGTGCAGCATTCTGCGGGTGGGAGTACTGCTGTGTATGTGTAGGTCCTGACAACCTGCAAGAAAGAATGCTACAGACAAACTGTTTAATCATTTTCTTAAAAAAAAAAAAAAATAATAATGTGATATGAATGTGATGGAATGATAAAATGATTAGTCTTAAGAATGTGTTGTTCTGGAAACTAAATTTAGAACTCCTTTAGGATATAGGACTCCCAGATCTGCAATATGTTTCCCAGGAACTCCAAATTCTCTGCAACCATCTTCATTCTGTTATTTATTAGATATGCTCCTACATCAACTATAATTTGGAAGGACAACAAAATTTGCTTATGTGGCTGTTGTGGTTTAACCCGGAGAGCAGCTAAACACCACACAGCCATTCGCTAACACTCCCCCCTCCCTCTCTGGAATGGGGGAGAGAAATGGGAAAGTGAAGCCTGTGAGTTGAGATAAAGACAGTTTATTAAGACAGGAAAATAATAATAACAATAATAATAATAACAAAAATGATGATACTACTACTACTAATAATAATGTATACAAAACAAGTGATGCACAATGCAATTGCTCACCACCTGCTGACTGATGTCCAGCCTAACTTCGAGCAGTCCGGCCCTCCTCCCCCCAGCTAGCCAACCCTGTATAATGTTTAGCATGACATCAGATGGTATGGAATACCCCTTTGGCTACTTTAGGTCAGTTGTGCTGTGTCTGTCCCCTCCCAGCTCTTGCTGCACCCCCAGCCTGCCCGTTGGCAGGACAGAGTGAGAAGTTGAGAAGTCCTTAGCTTGGTGTAAGCAATGTTCTGCAACAATTAAAACATCAGCTTGTTATTAGCACTCGTCTCATCCTAATCCAAAACATAGCATTCTACCAGCTACTAGGAAGAAAATTAACTCTGCCCTAACTGAAACCAGGACAGTGGCTAATACTGGTAATATTTTGACAAGCAGTTGCATGTTTTTACTTCAAATTATTGTTTGTACAAATAAAGTGTTGTTATATATGGAGTGGTAATTCGTGTCGAGAAGATGGTTGATACTAGGAAAGAAGGGGGAGATGTGGGAGTGTGGCCATGGGGGTCGGCAAGCCCCGTGGTTGATGACAACATCAGACTCTTAACGATGAGGCCATCAGGAATATAAAAGAGTTTAGAGGGAACAAAGAAGGGTGATTCAGGAGACTCCGTGAAGTCTTGGGTTGCTTGTTCTCCAGCCATTGAGGCATGGAAGTTTCTGGGTGTTTACTGTTGCTGTTATTTGCAAAGTTGTTTGACCAATGAAAAGTTGTTTTGAAAAGAACTGCTGTGGAGAGAAGGGTATAAGAGGGGAGCCTGCCCTCAAGATAAAAAAAAAAAGGCAACACGATGGAGTTACATCATCAATAAAGAAGCAGGAAAAAGGAATGAATAGGGTCCAGCTAGCAGAACGGAGACCAGGACGGGAACAGGCACATTGATCGCCTCATGAAGATAGGTTCGGCCAAACTCAGCAAACCGCTCAGAGAAGCTCATACAGAAAGTCGCTGGAAATAGGCGCACCGGAGCTGGAGAGAAGCTCAAACTGAGAGAAGCAGACCTGCGCACACAACTGCCTCTCGCTGGTAAGCAGCTGCGCATTATGGGGAATCATACGACCTTAGAAACAAGGACTGTCCTGGTAACCGTACAGCTTATTCTCCTTATTAACAATCGGGCAGTTTATAATCCTGAAATATGGGACCAAACTGAGGTCAAGGTGTGGGACTCTGCAACTAAAAACGACAAGGTTGTAGTGGGATTGCTCGGCACCTGGCGAGCAGTCTCTGAGGCCTTAAAGAGCCCTGTGGGACCACAGTCAGAAACGTGTGGTTTGCCAGACAGTGAGGGAGCTGCGGGCTCCTTTACTGATCCGACTGCTACGCCATGGGCCCCTCTGCTGCTACAGCCATCGAAGGCTTTTGCTGTTACGCCCCCTGGTGACCTGGACGTGCCTTTTGACCCAGGCCTATTGGCCTTGAAAAGGAGATGGATATGCTTTTCTTCAGTCTGGGAAGAACGGGATATATAAGGCCTGAAGACCGAGTTGCTTGACAACTTAAAGCAAGATATATTGTTCAAAAGGAATGGAAAATGGAGACTAAGTCATGGAACTTAAAGGATTGTTTCTTACCTTTTCTGATTGTACATATGTATAGGTGTGCTCCGGTTTAGTATGTAAAGCAATGTTTTGTATATTTAGAATGTTCGATGTTCGTGTGTGCGTGCTGGTGAAGTGTGGACTCCCCGCACACCTAGCGCTGTTTACTTGCCTTTTATACCTTATATACCTTTTATGCCATTCATAAGTATAAATATTACTAAATTCAGATTGAGATGAGACTTCATTTATAACAGTAGCCAGAATCAGTCTTGATGAATTTCCCAAGAGAAGAAATTGTGAGAAAAAAATGTTTTTAAGAAGTTAAAGTTAGTGTCGACATTTTTTATTGAGGAAATTGAATTCACTTTATTTTATTTTATTTTATTTTTTTAGTGAATTTATTATTTATTA
The DNA here is from genome assembly GCF_965140915.1 of Aythya marila. Classification (NCBI taxonomy): domain Eukaryota; kingdom Metazoa; phylum Chordata; class Aves; order Anseriformes; family Anatidae; genus Aythya; species Aythya marila. The sequence continues at coordinate 42,785,495 of NC_139046.1, read as the reverse complement.
ACATTTTGTGAATTGGCTGTCACTTTTTTTTAATCACCAAAATGTTCAAAAAGATTCTGTCTCTACTATTTATCTCTACACATAACATTTTACTGTAACGTATTCAGACTGATTTGTCAACCCCGTTGCTCATAACAGACAAGGTTCACTGAAATACGTGTTTGAAATGGTGGTCCTGTTATGCTACCCTCTACCATGATGGAATGGTAGTGTGAAAGTTCTGATAAAAACTATTTCATAGACAGGATATGAGAGTAAGAGTAATTCAAATAATATACAGATTTAGCTCTTGGTCCTTTCAGTTAAACTGCTAGCAGAGTGTTAATTAATGGTGTTTGCTCTGGTGTATTGTGAGAAGTGGATCTGTGCTAATGGATAGACTGGACCATGGCCAAATCTAGAACACCTTGGAGTTGGCAGAAGTAGCAGTACTTGGTCAATTACCAACATGAACTAATCTCAAACTAGTTCTGAGGTCCTTATCAACCTGATGGGCTATCTTGCCTGCTTTGTGAAGGTTTTAGACTTACGAGCAGTTTGGCATGAGCAGTGTCTTTTCATTACTCCTGTTTGATTTACAAGCTGTCTTTGAAACTGTTAACCAAAGTGATGGCCTTAAGCACCTTGCAGGACTCTTGTGCTTACTCAAGACCTGAGACCCAGATGTTTAATTTCTGTGAGCAGTACTGGTGGTTCTTAACAGTCCTCCAACCTTGTTCAGCATGAGTTTTCTTGAGTCCTCTGGAAAGTTTCTAGATTTTCAGATGCAGTTTGACTTTGCATTTTCAGTGAATTGATACTGATATAAAAAGGATATACAACTTTACCCTTTTCATCTTGTGTAAGACTCTGTGTGTTATATCCAAATGCTTGTCCTCTTAATTTCAGTATTTTTCTAAACAGATTTTATTAATTTACCCTACCACTTTTTTTGTTTTAAGGAGCTTTTGAGGAAAATCTCAGTGTTTTTTAGTTTATGTGATTAAAATTCTCAAACAGCTTTCCAGTCAGCTGTTAGTTCTTGAACAAGCTTTAATAAGAAAACAAAAGGTGTTTGCTGTCATCTCAGAATGTCACACAGGAGAAATAGATGTGAACTTGTGATCAGCATCAGGCCTGAGCTTCCAGCGAGTGGTGTGGGAGCTGCTGCTGTTACACATATTGTGCTGCTGCATGAGTGGGAGGAGATGAAACTTTTGCCATTTCTATGGCATCACTCAGCAAGGTGTAAATGAAGTATGAAATAAAAACTCTCAACCCACTCAGTGCACAGACAGAAAAAAGATAGTGTTTTATACTTGCTGCTGTGATAGGCTATTTGGTGTAATATTAACCCTACACAGTGCCAAAATACTCTCTTAAGTTTTACAATCTCAGGTCAAAAGAGCAATGATTTCTAGTTAGGTCTCTTCCTTTTTCTCTCTTTCCACCAACGTGCTATTGCACGTCAAAGCTGGTGATGCAGAGCAGGAGTGAGGTGAAAAGACTGACAAGGGGATTTTGTTCTCAGAGAAAGAAATTCTGTAAGTGAATCAGTAGGCACAATTTGCAATGAACTTCAGGGTAAAATGATAAAATACCACACACTGGATGCGAGTACAGGTTTAGAAACATTTGTTGTCTTCATTTTATTGAGCTCAACCGCGTGATTTGGAAAGAAGGAGCCATAGGTGGTAATGTATCTATGCTATGTTTAAATTCATTAGCACCAGGGAGTCTGTTTGTGTTGCTAGGTAGCTTATTTGGTGTGGTAGCAGTCTTTGGAAGGAAATGCTTTTCAGGCGCAGATTTGCCCCAAGGTCTTGCCTTCATAGCTTAACAAATTGCTACCTAGATCCTTGTGGGATCCCACTCATTATTTTTAAGCCATAAACAAGTCTCCTGGCAGCCTTCTTTTTATTTGGCTGGAAATGTTCAGTTGTTGAAGCCTTTGAGCTAGATCCTAAGCTGGTGTAAATAATGCAGCTTCACTGATGTCAATAAAATCAGGCCAGTTTATACCAGCTGAAACTCTGTCCCTTCAGAAGCAAGGCAGATCCTAATCTCCATGCCATTCACATAGAGGTGAATATTTCCTTTTTTTTTTTTTTTTTTTTTTTTTTTTTTTAACAATCCTTGCATGTCCTTTGTAGAACTAAGTGTTTTGTGCTGCAGATACTGCTGAGAAATAGAAAGAAGTAAGATGGATGCTGATTTAAAATGCTGGACACCTAGACCCCTGTCTTGTTCTGCCAGAGACCTCTGCGTGGCAGCATTGTTATTTCTCTTTGTGCTCACATTCTTCCCCTTTTATTTTCCAGTCTTAGAAAAGCATGGGGATAAAGCGACTAAATATTGCAGTAGATATTGTGGTAACAGGAGCTGTTGTGTAGAGGGACATCCAGTACCATCACTGCAGAACAAGCATAAACTGAGAAATGGAGCTTCTGAGCAGTGACCAAGACCCTGCTCAGCTACTGGGCAGCTGCATAAAGGAAGGGTTGTACAGGAAGTATATCATACATGGACTTGTGTGCAGAGTGGGGTCCCTGCTGAATACACTGAGTAGCAAAGTGCCAGGGATTCATACCAGGGATGAGCTTTCTGTAAGACTGCACAGGAGGTAAGGGGATGCGAGACACCTGGCACTGCATTCAGGGTGAGTCAGCCTATAGAATCAGCTTTGGGAAGGCAGGATAAATTCTGGTGGGAGGGGTTTATGTAAACACCATTCTGATTAAAGCAGGGAGCATGAAGGTAATAAAGTATAGCCTGTTCCATCCTGCAGTGCTTGCCAGTGATACCATGTCCATAAGGAAAGCTTTGTGATAAGAAATTAAAATGGCAAGATTCAAAGAAAACCAGGTACCTTTGCAAAGACAAAGAAAATTGGGTCATTAAAACACTCTTCAGGTTTTCAAGAGGCACAGGAAAGACCAGAATAGTGTAAATGTGATGTTTGTATTAAGTCTTAAGAAGGCCAATAATCCTTTTGGTGCACAGAATTGAATGTCACCCACCTGGAGAAAAGTCTGCAATACAGTCAGGTGAGGACAAAATTGGAAAGCCCTTTGAAAGTAGGACAGTAGGGGTCTTGGGCTAGTTGGCGGAGTTGTATTCCCCATTATGTTCCCTAATGCAATGTATTACTTAATTTGTTGTGCAATTGCTAGAGAGTGAATTTTCTCTATTTCTGCCTTTCAATAAATTCTAAGCAAAATAAAGCTTCCTCGTTGTTACAGATTGAGAGGGTGGTGGAAATAAGGCTTACACTGCTGCAAAGTCGGATACAGGAGCAGTGCATTAGGTGGGTTAATAAAATCTCAGCCTAATCAGGTGCTACAATACAAAATACTTTCCTATAGAATAAAAATGTCTGTGAAAGAATGTTTTAGATACCTCACATAGGATCAATATAGGGCAGGACTTGGATTTATCATGTCTGTATCTGTTTGCTCACAAAAGTATTGCACTGTAAGTTCTGGTCAGATGCATAGAATAATGCTACATTGCTCTTCTAAGCAAGTTCAAAAACTAAGCATATCATTTGCATAAGGATGGATCCTTGATGCTCCTACTCTTTATTTATAGTTTGTAAATGGATGCTTACAAAACCAAGAGATATACATTCACTCACTATTAATTTATAGCCATATTACCTCAGAATTGTCTTTGAAATTATTACATACAAGTTAAATGCAAACTATTCATTTATGCTACTGCTGACAAACAGCATTCTGATTTGTTCTAGGGAACAGAATGGATAATAAACAGAAACAGTAGGAAACCTTTTTAAAAACGTAATTTTATAATATTTATTGTTGCTTTTAATTAATTAATTATTTTACTTAGTTTCTGAAAGAAATAAAACAAGTGATAGAAACCAAACGAAACCACAGAAGACTCTGGGTCATTTAAGTAAGTGAACTACCAGCTAGCAAATGCAGTTTAATGTAGAAAAATGTTAAACAGTTCACCTGGGAGGAAGGAATCAGTCTAAGGAATATGTACTAAATATGTAGTCATCCAGCATACTGATTAGGAAAGAGGTGGAATAGTGATGGAGAAATGTCTGAAAACATGAGAGTTCCAATGCACTGTAGCATTAAGAATTTTTAACAATATATTAAAGAAGAGAAGGCTGCATAGCCATAACAGAGGATGGATTGAAATTTCATTTAAAACAGGATTACAATTCCTCAGTTTTTTTTCCTCAGTGGTTGAAGAATAAGGAAAATAGTTACTCATAGCATTTTTCGTATTAATAAAACATTCCCTGCAACTTTTGCAAAGAAATGACTGCTTCTAGAGAGTATGCTCTCATCAAAGACACTGTTCCAGTTAGAAAACAAATACCAAACTAGAAATTTCAAGCTGTGCAGATGCATGTGTGCACAAACATGCACCAATGGGTATTGATATCTTAGGCTTATTCTCCTATGAAACTGCAATATGCAAGGAGTGCTGCACTGAGTGGTTAACTGCCATATATCCAAATTAATGACCAGAATGGTCAAGAAATAATTTCTGCTTTTCAGTTCTTAGAGCTTGCCCTGCAGCTTCTTCACAGAGACCAGAGGTAAATGGTAAGGCAGGCTGGATGGCAGGGGCCATGCATTCAGCTTGCAGGAGTAATGAGTTACTCCTGAGTATCAGGTGTTTTCAGATGTGTGTAATTATTGGCAGTACTGCAGAAAATGCTCTACTGTGTGGATATAGCTATTCATGTGCCATGCTCCTTCGCTCAGGCTCTTATGCAAAATATTTCTTTTTTCCATGATTCCAGCATGGCCATCTGTATCAACATGACTCCTATATTCCTATTTAAATCCTTCTATGCTGTCTCAAGCTTTTCCCTTTTCCTTTACAATCAACAGCTAGAAAAGCATGGTGCATCAGTGCTGAGCAGCCTGTGTGTTTGTATGCCCCTGTGAAGGGGTGCATGGTTCTGCAGGGAGGGAAGTAGGGCCATGGCACTGCTGCACAGCTTGCATCCAGGGCTCTGAAAAATATCCTGTGGCCAACAGACACATGGTGATTTCAGTGGTGCTGTACTCACTGTCTGCCTGGCAGGAGGTCAGGGGCCCCGCCCAGAGCTGGCAGGATGGAGTATGTGCCTGTGTCAGCTGCTTCTGTTTGCAGTGCAGTGTTTTAGTACTATTCTCATTTACACAGACAATTTAACCTCTTAGACAGGGAACTGGCATCCTTGCCTTTCTGTCAGCGTGACTAGAAAGACATTATGCCCAGATGAAGGGTGAGCTGAGCATTCACAATCAGGAATATCTCACACTTGAGCATGATGTAATAAGTGTTTTATGCATCACTGCCTGAGAATGGGAGGTTACCTGGCAGCTGCAGTGGTGGGGCTGAACACTCTGTGGCATGCAGTCCACCCGTTGTCAAAAGCTGCACTGCTGCAGCAAGAATGCCAAAGAGATGCGGAAACATGCAAGGTGTCCATGCTCTGCCATGCAGACATAGCATATCCTCAGGCTGTCTGTGCAGTCCTGCTTCCCAGCCAGTTCTCTGACAAAAAGCCCACTATATTGCTATTCAGAAGAACCACATTTTGGTGGAGTTGTATGATGTGGTCCATATCTGTGTCAGAATCTATGTAGTATTATTGCATTGTTCCATATCCTTATCCCTGAAATGGCAGAACTTTGCATTATGCGGATGCCACTTAACATCTATCACAGTAACTCCCTGCACAGCTAGACTGCAACAGGTGATCAAATAGTTTGGCTTCATTTTCAAATAAATGCTTATTTATGCAAATGTATGCTTTGAATATGCTTATGAAGAACGGGCTGAAGAAAAATATCCTTTGCTTTAAAGAAAGAGCAGCTGTAGGGATCCTCACTGAAATCCCCTTTGCCTGACTTTAGGTAGAGGCCAGAGACCAGCAGATGGCAATCTCCATCTGTCACAGAAGAGCAGGGTTTTAATGCAGGGGCTCTCGTGTGTGTCTTCCCTTTGCTTATTACAGTTTACTTGAAGGGCAAAACGACCTGAAAATGGTAGGCAGCCTTTGTTAGGCTCAATGTCAGAATCTGGAAAAGCACAGCTGAAATTCTGCTTTATGCAAATCCCAGCTAGTTGGATCTGTAAAAAGCAAGCTAACCTAATGGCATGAATTTGTGCTAATCTTTTTTATTTTTAAGTACAAGACAGAGAGTTATTTTACAGCATTGCTGTGCTTTTCCTCCTGTGTGCTGCTAATCTTTTAATGCACTCTTTAGAAAAAAGAAAATGGCTGTTTTCTTTGCACCCCACATTTTTTTTTTCCCCAGTGTTTGAAATCAGAAGAAATAACGTGATCTTCGGCTGACTTAAAAAAGGAGTGAAGACACGAAAGAAAAGCATTTACCTGCTATAGTGACAAATCTGCCATGCTAGAGTAATGTGTCCAAGCAGCAGTGTGAGAGTCTAGTTTAGCATTTGAAATGGAAAATGTATGGTATTAAAGCTATCACTGTGTAATTTTTATACATTTTTTTTCATTGCAGAACAGAAGATTAATGCTGCTAATTTCAGTTATGTGAAAATGGTGAGCTGATAAAGGACCTGGATGTTTTTCTAAAGCAAATATTAATAGCATAAAAAGGAATATTCATATCCTATAGTGGAAATAATTCTGTCAGTTATCTCACTATGCTGCTTTAAATGAGTTTGCATCATTTCATGCAGTATCATACTTCAGACATTTGATCATCTATAACATGATGATGGAGTGATGAAAAAGAAGGATAAATTAATATCCTAGATATAGTGACACTGGTAAAAATATAGGAAGGTTTCACTGGGAATGCAGGATTTTCTGTACTATCCTTAAATGCAATTTTTGCACTGCTTTCCATCTACTGGACTCTGACAGTGGATTGCATGTAATATAAAGGGTGCATCAGGAATGCTAATAGTTAGCTGAGTAGCACAGAACATACCTTTACGAGTAACATTAATTAGGGAAAGGAATTAACTGCAAACTGGATCTGTCTGGTGTCCTATAGGATAAAAGATGAATAGAGAACTACTATGCTAGTTATGCAAAACCTGAATGTTTGGAAGATAACCAGTGCTCTCAGTGTGGAGCAGGAGACCTGGAGGTCCATGTGAACATGTAGCTTGAGGTAGCTAAGTTAAGGGGAGATGCCCTAACGTGAGTATTGGTGGCAAGACAGATTCTTGCACTTTGTTTCACCCTAATGAAAGGATTTTTATCTGATGATGCTGATGTGGTATGATCTATGAGAAGTAGGACACAAAAGCTTTATGAGAAACCTTGACTATAACCAGACACTAATGTATGCATAGCTTATTCCAACTTACAGGTACTCCATTTTATAGGTCAACTTTTCTTTTAAAAGAAAGATTTTCTTTTAAAAGAAAAGATTTTCTTTTAAAAGAAAAGAAAAGAAAAGAAAAGAAAAGAAAAGGGAGAGGAATCCAAGCAGTTCTCATAGCAACACTGTGTTTTGAGTGAATGATAAATGATGGACATGCCATAGTAGAAGAAAAACCTCTTATATTAGGAGGAGTGAAAAGAAAATAAAAAAGCATATTTATAAGTAGAAGGTACTGATTTATGAGAAAAGATTATAAAACGAATTTTTGACATGATAACTTCAACAAGTGGTTGAGTACATGCAAATATATTTTGGGAAGTGTGGGCTCAATTACAAGCACAACAGAAATTGCTGGAATTATTTTTCATGATAGAAAAGACTATCTTTTGCAATTACACTAAATAAGGAAAACTCAGATAAAAATCTCCTTTGCTGCAAGAACATTTCTGTTGTAAAGCAACTTCCAAAAGAAATAATACACACCCACTGCTTGAAACAGCTAAAGGTTCATTAAATAATATCACATGGGAATATATAATCATTTTCCTTCTCTAGCATACATGATTAAAGGACAAAAAATGTAGAAATGCTACATGCAATTTCTTCTCAGTCTGCTGAGTGCATGTTCACACTAATGTGGCAGAGGGAGAGAAATTTTTTCAGTGCCTACAGCAGAAGCCTGTTCAGGTGCCTACACTCAGCACCTCAGTTGCACTTTTTCTTGATGAAGGACAGGACAGGGTATATCTAGTGGTTAATCAAAGGTGCCCATGAAAAGCAGCAGCTGGGTTTTACTTAAATGTTCCCAATCACTCTTTAGAAGCACTTGTTTTTTGTTTGTTTGTTTGTATCATTGGTTATATGTGGAACCTGCACACCTTTGAGGCCTGAGTTAAAGGCTTAAAGTTACAGGTAGCACCTCAATCTCTTTCTGAATGCATGCGTTTTTGAAATATTTGACCTCATCTCCACAGACAGTTACCTTCTTTTATTTTATTCAAAGACAGCAAACAAGAATATAATTCAAAATTCTTTTTCGTCAGCTGTTGGGGTGATTTTATACCACATTATGTTCATGCAAATAACTACAGAAGGTGCAAAGATTAAAAAAAAAAACAAAAAAGTTTGACTTACTTTCTTCTGCAATTGTGAATCTTTTAAAAGCACTGATCTGTGTTCTTTTTTCCCCTTCTGGTAATCAGGGACAGAGAATGCCAGGACTCTCATACTGGTCTCAAGGCTGATACTGGACCTAGCAGCTGCAAAGGTTTCCATCAGCTGTCCTTGTTTCCAAATTTTTGAAATGCTACCAAAAACAAAGCTTCTCTTTTCTGACAAAGAACTAGGGATGGCAGTGCATGTCTTTCTGGTATGCTAATCATTTTTGGATTTCAGCACACAGATATAAAAATTTGCCCAGCAGGATAAAACTAGAATCTTGGAATGGTCAAGGTTGGAAGGGACCTCTGAAGATCATCTAGTCCAACCCCCCTGCCAAGCAGGATCACCGAGAACGCATTGCACAGAATGGCATCCAGGTGAGTTTTGAATATCTCCAGAGAAGAAGACTCCACCACCTCTCTGTGAAACTCTGTCACTTTCACAGTAAAGAAGTGCTCCCTCATATACAGCCGGAATCTCCTGTACTTCAGTTTGTGCCCGTTGCCTCTTGTCCTGTCACTGGGTACAACTGAGAAGAGTCCGGTTCCATCCTCCTGACACCCTCCCCTCAGATATTTATACACATGGATGAGGTCTCCCCTCAGTCTTCTCTCCTAAACAGGCCCATTAATCTAATGCTCCAGTCCTTTAATCAGCCTAGTAGCCCTCCTCTAGACTCACTCCAGTAGTTCCACATCCCTCTTGTCCTAGAGAGCCCAGACCTGGACACAGGACTGCAGGTGGGGCCTCACCACGACTGAGTAGAGGGGGAGGATCACCTCCCTTACCTGCTGGCAACACTCTTCCGAAGGCACCCCAGGATCCCGTTGGCCTTCTTGGCCACAAGGGCACACTGCTGGCTCATGCTCAGGCTGCTGTCCCCAAGTACTCCCAAGTGCCTCTCTGCAGAGCTGCTCTCCAGCAGGTCACCCCCCCAGCCTGTTCTGGTACTTGAGGTTATTCCTCCCCAGGAACTTTTCATATGGAGTTTGCTCATTCATTTGTTTGATTTTTCTTTCTGGCTTTGTGATAATATTGCCTACACAGAAATGCCCTTCTCCATTCCCTTGTATCTAAGTATTCCCATCTGTGTGATCCATGGTTTCCCTAAACAATGAAACAGGCAATTCCTGATGGTCTCATCATTAAGAGTCTGATGTTACCACCAACCATGGGGCTTGTCGATCCCCATGGCCACACTCCCACAGCTGGGGGCTGGAGGAGGATGCAAAGGCAGGAGGGCCATGGCAGGAGGGGACCCCAAATGTGCCATTGGGATTGTAATAGCAGGAGCTTGACCCAGCCCTGAATGTTCACTGCCATGTGCGTTGCCTTGGCAGCACGGCTGTGGGACCATGTGTGGGGCAGTGGGGCTGGACCGCTGCAGGGATAGGGCACTGAGAGGGGCCATGAAGGATTTGCCAGGGGGGGTTCTTGGATTGTTTCATTCCATCAGCCCTGCCATACATGCTGCAACAAAAATGTTACCAGAGTAGTTTTGGTGGGATTTTCTTTGCTAGAACATTAGGTCTGGAACAAAGTATTTCCAAGTATGTCAACTATCATTGACATTTGTAGAAGAATTCCCAGACCTGCAGTTCCTCTTGGTTCTGTATCAAGAACGTGTTTTATAGGATTACCATTCAGTTAGGGATATTTTGGTTCAGGAAAATAAGCTAAACTGGTTAGGTGGCATTGCTTCACTGCAGATTTTTTTTTAAACTTAAATATCTGCTGAAAGGAGAATGAAAGGATTTGAATTAAGTGTAGCAGGTAATAGCTACCATGCAAATTCAGTAGTGTTAGGAAGGTGTTCCTGTATTTTAGTTATCATCCATACTTTGTACCCAGAAGGAAATTATTCTGAATTTGTTTTTTTCTTGTTTTTACTCATATTCCTTTTAAGTCCTTTACCAGCAGAGACCTAGTGTAATCAGCAGCACTGCTCCCAGTGAGAACCGAACTCAGAAACCATTACATTATTCTCAAAATCTTGTTTCATGGTCAATAAGAAAGCTCACCTAAGGTATATATACGCTTACATGTATATATCTAAACATTTTTTGTTATATAACTAAAATTTAAGTCTAATAGTTGTTAACCCATAACTAATTATTACAGAAAAGGAAGGAAAAATAAGACAGTACAAATTGTTATTATACATGTAGTCAGTTTCTATCCATTATTCTGATATTATACTCACCTTTTCTCTGCTCCTCTGGGTCCTAACGTCAGCATTTTCATTCTGGTGGGGTGTGTTGTAATAAGTTGTCAGCACCATAGCCCTTCATTGAAAGAAATCTGATACTTATGTTTATGATTTCTTTGCTCTAGGATCCACATGGGATTCTTTCTATATGCTTGCTAACACACTTTTACCTCTTGCTCTTTTTTTTTTTTTTTTTGGTCCAAAGTTCAATGTTGCATTAAAATTCGCTACATATGGTGCATTTTATGTACTTCAGATAGTATTTCTTTGTTCTTTGTGTTAGCACTAAGCTAACACAGTTTTGGCCATCTCCAGGTCTGCATTTCTTAATGCACTGTTGAAGTGTTGTTTATAGCTGTGGGGCCTCCACTGCCAGTCTGTGCCCCATCTTTTAGCATCCTGTGCCTGTATTCCTCCATATCTAAACCTATCTCTTCAGCCCTTAGGACCTCTAGATATTTGGCTTGTATTTTCTATGCTATGTTATTATGCTAGGCTTGTAAAAACTATGATGATACTGGGCAAATATAAACAAAAGTAAAAGAAATTACCCACAGACATCTCAACAACCAAAAAAAAAAAAAAAAAATTTGCTGTTACAGCTAAACCAAGTACAATGAAGTTGCTGGCAAGTCAAGGAAGTTCAGACAGAGCAGGCCTTACAAACTTCATCCCTAAGGCCTTGAAAATTCAGTATAAATCTTATAGCTTGCTACCAGCCATGAGAATAGTGCATTACAAAGCTGCATGATGGTAGAACAGGTAGCACTGAGCAGATTCCTTGCTCTGATATCCACTAAGGTTGGGGCTGCAGCCTTTTTATTTGATTTGTTTAAACCAACTTTCTGACAGAAGACTGTACAACTTATGACCTGTTGCGCTCAGAACTTAAAAAATACAGGGAATAGTGTTGTGGCAGGATGACAATGACAAAAAAACACAGCGTGTTCACACTCCACCTGACAGCTGGAGTTTTCCTGTTCGGTGATGGGGAAGAGACGTTCACAGCATGTATGGGAGATGAAGTCTATGACTACCCAATCACAAGGGAAAATGTTAAAAATAAAGCTGGAATCTTCCACTTGGGGAAATAAAGATCAGCTGCAATGACCAGTAATTCTGTGCAGTTTAATTTGCAGTGGATATTCACAGATATGTGAATATATAAGCTGATTCTTGTTTTGATCTGGTAGTATTTTGCTTTTTAATTCAAGAGCAAGTTTACTTGCTCTCAGCTCAGGACCTGTAGGGAAAGATAATGAGGTCATATGTTACCTTTGCACTATCAGAAAAGAAAATTGGAGTGGAAAGCAAGGAAGGGAGACTCATGGCTCTATAAGCTTCTCTATGCTGGACCAAGGAGACCTTAATTCTGATTCTTGCTCCCAGCACAGCTGTTTTATTTTGCACTGAAAATGTACCTATATTACACTGCAGAAATATGCATTCTGTCTTCCTCTCTTTTTTTTTTTTTTTTTTTTTTTTTTTTTTTTTTTTCCATCACTACCATACATTTTTATCTGCTTCTGGCACAGCTTTAGTAATGAGGAGTAGGAGTATCTGTGTTTTCTCAAAGGTGAACTCCATAATCTAGAAGTTGAGAATTTCTGTGGAAGGTGAGAAGTGAGAAGGTCATAAAACTTTTCCTCAGGGCTCATAGAAGTAATGGGCCCATCCTTCCCCTCTGAACAAGCTCTCTGACTACAACATTATTATTTTGTAAAAGCTGATATCATTCCCAGCTGCATTTTAAAGGAAACCCCAAATAATCCTGATAGCTGCATTTTGTCTGGAGTTAGGAAATGCCAGGAAAGCTCTTGGAACACACATGAGATAAGACCTTTTGGAGAACTTAACTGAAAGAAACATGATTACTGATCATAAGTGGATGTATGTGTGCTGGTGAAATTGGAGCAATTTTGTTCCCAGCTAGAAGTGTACTTCTTCAAATATAATGCAATTTAAACTCAAAATAACTTGATGTTTTGGCAGCAAATGAGCATTTTTTTAAAAGACTAAAATCTCAAAGAAGTCTGAGTTTACATGATAATGTCCCACTATGCAAAGCCCCTAGTAACCTTAAAGAAAGCTTGCTATATCACATATTGATAACAGAAACAAACTTTTACAAGCAGCCAGACAAAAGCAAAATATCAAACTAGATGCCTCCTAGCATTTTTTCCTTCCCTGTTATGGGTAGAGTTACACGTAGAAAGGGAAAAGAATTAGAGTAAAACAATCTGTTCTAGCAGAGAGTGTACTGGCTGCAGTGCATCCCACTGCATTGCAGGTAACCCAAAGGGAAGCACATACAAGTTTCTCAGGCAAAAATTAATGCATTAAACTCTTTTGAGGGGAAAGGGAAGCAGCAGTTGGTGAGGGCAGTACAGGAAAGGGCAAATGCAGACTGTAGAGCAAGCTAAGAAGAAACTATAAAGGGTAGAAAACATATTTTTAAAATTTTATTATTATTTTTATGAAACTTGTAAACAAGCCTTTAAAAAGCATCTTTATAAATATAAGATCACTCTGCTGAAAGTGAACAGGTATGGATCTGTCTCTAAATATTGCTCTGCTTCATATATGAAATGCTCAAAGAAAGCTAAAAAGATGACTCCAGGTAGGCCTCTAAGTCAGAGACAAAATGACAAAGGTCCACAACACTTAAAAATGGGTAGGCGCATTCTGTACTATACCAGTATATCTCAGGATGAAGGAAACACTCATATGTTACATTGTATGGCTGCATGCTGTGTTTTGGAATTCCTTTTCATTCCTCTCTGCTTTTTCAACTAACTGCTAAGTGTTGTGTTAGACCGTGTTGTGGGTATTGTGAAGTGTGATATCTGCATAAAACCAACTTTTTGTTTCCTTGCTTAACTCTCACTGCTACATCCATGAGTTGAAATAATAATTCAAGCACAGCTATTATTTATGTAATACCACTATATTGCCATTTCCTCAAAACAAAAGTATTATATATATATGAATGCACACATAAATTTGATTTTCACTATTTTACCTGAAAACCAATCCAGAGTGACTCAGGTCTTCATATAGTGAAATATATTTCTTTTAAGTGATGAATTTATAGGGCTATTTGTAGACATTAAAATTAAGATTCTCGATAATATTCAATTAGATACTTATTTTTTGTAAATCCCACACGTATTTGCCTTTTTTGGCTGGTAAACTTTTGTAAATCTGCCCCTTGGTTTATTATCTGAAATGTATTGTCACTTAATACAGGTAAGATATTTCTGAAATTTCACATTATATTTTGGACTCTCACATCAGTGCTTTCCCTTTGGGTTACATGTAAGAAGGCAAAGAAGTAAGAATCACTGGAGTGTCTTTGGAAGAACAGCAGGACAGTGAATCAGAGATATTAGAAGCAGAGAAAAATGTCCTTTGGGTCATCTGCTCTGACCTTTACATTCTGCAGAATTTACTCATATATCATACTTACTAACCTCTTAATCTAACCTTTTGTTTGACTTTTTAGTTCTAAGTTGGTGAAGTTGTGACATGCAGCTAATTTCAGCTTAAATTTAAGTAGGAAGAAGTAGGTATGGAAAAGAGTACAGAAGTTTGCAACTTAAATGCTTAACAGTTAACGCTTACTGTTGTTGTAGACAAATGTAATATTGTAAACAAATGTAAATGTTGTAAACAAATGTTGTAGACATTTGTTTATGATTAGTGATACCAAAGTTATATAATAATTTAAAAACTCAAGGGTAGTACTGTGGATGAAGTATGCCCAGATATATTATTTGTTGCTACAGACCTCCCATAGGATCTCAGAACTGATTGAGATTCCTGAAAAATTATAGTAGTATAGCATAGAGACATAGAGACAAGGTGCATGTGGCATAACAAATCTCTCTCTGGCATAAGAGCTAGTTGCTGTATTTTTTTCTAGGTCTTGGTACATCATCAGATTCTATGTTATTCCTATTATTGACTGACAGTAGTACTTACTTCTGGATATTTCTATTTTCTCCAAGAACAAAAGTAAGAAGGGGGGCTAGGGATCATTAAAAACAAGGATAACAAAGATAAAACAAGGACTTTTATGGTTAAGAATATTTTTTTTAATATCTCAAATAAACATTTTTTTCCTTAGGTATAGATATCTTTTTTTTTTTTTTTTTTTTTTTTTTTTTTTTTTTTTTCCATCTTTGGGTAATGTGATTTACAGGTTTAAGGCAAGAAAGGTATTGTGATGATCTCTTAGTTTGACCTGATGAGTAGACTGCAGAGTTCCATCCAGAGATTGAATTTCTTTCCTTCATTCATTCTATAAAGCTTGAAAATATTTGCAGATGGTGATCTTGCCTTTCTTGACCTTTCTTGACCTCTACTTTTCAACAATATATAAAATTATACTTTCTTGTTGGGTCTTTCATTTTTTATTTTTAATTTTTCTCCTATCTTTACATTAAATGTAAGAGGTCTTCAGGAAGAGCAGGATTCATCAAAAAAAAAAAAAAAAGAAGCTGTTTTTTCTTACTTCAGAAAATGTATTAATTTTCCTCTGTTTAAAATATAAGAGGATAATAATGCAGTATAATTCTGATTTTTTGTAGTTTAAAGAAAACAGGCACAGACAAAGACAAATTACAGAATTCAAAATGGGTGAAGAGATGATCTGATTCTTCAGAAGTAATGTGTCAATGATGTGAAATTTTAAATAATACTAATTTATTCATATCCTGGAAATCTCAAAGGAGCAGTAAAAAGCCATGTACAATAATTACATGACCTCCTCTTTGGAGAAAAACAATAATCCAGCAAGAGTTAAGAAAAAAATAGGTTTCCAATTTTAATAAATCTCTGATCTAATCAAGACCTTACATAACTTTCAATTTGAATTCAACTTACAGGCTATAATACTAGGAGCTATTTTCATGTTGAATCGTGTGAGTTTCCTTCCCAAATACATCTTCCAAATTTATAATAAATATTATTATAAATTCATATTGTTAACTATGTAGATACTATTGTATAAACCTCAGTTTTCTTTATTCTGTATTCTTTCCGATCACTCAATTCATCAAGTCTTCAAGTGAGAGCAGAAACTCTCTGGGACATGAACCAAATCTTTATAGCCATAGATAGGCTATAATGTGTCTAGCACACTCTGATTTAAGTGAAGTTTCTTGAAATGAGAATGTTATGGCTTGTTATGTTATGGCAGTAGGGCTGTTGCCAAGCCCTACTCATTTCTAGTGAATTTAAGTTTTTTAAAGCAGAGACATGGATACAAACAAAACTACATTAGTCTAAGCCTTTTTTCTACTGAGTGGTAATAGATAAATGTAAGCAAAAGTC
Organism: Aythya marila; assembly: GCF_965140915.1. NCBI lineage: Eukaryota > Metazoa > Chordata > Aves > Anseriformes > Anatidae > Aythya > Aythya marila. The sequence goes on along the minus strand of NC_139046.1, from coordinate 42,769,460 downwards.
TTTGTTTAGGAATATGAATATTTTTTTTCATTTTTTAATATTCATAATGAATTATAATAGTTATAATCTAAATTAGAAATTACAGTTGTTACAATAAATTTTTATAGTACTTTATAATTGTCTCTGCAAGAGACTGTGGAAGCATGGCACTTCTGTAAGAATGTGTTTGTTTTTATTTTGAGTGCAGACATGTCCATGAGTCCTTGGAGATAATTGTAATGTATGACTTAGGAAATGAATAAAATCATCTGCTTCCCCCTCTCCAATGCATATTTTATGCATTATGTTTGTTAAGAAATTGTTTCAGAAGTTTAAATTTCAACTACCCAGAGAAGGGTAGTACTTGCTATTTTCTAATTGCAGCAAGCACAAGAACATTGTGTCAAAATGCTACCTCAGAAGTGAAATCTATTTAGCAACCTACCTTGATCCCCACGTTGGAAAGCCATCTGAAATTAAAGACCCACAAAGCATTTTGTTGATGTGTGTAGTTTGAGTAGCCTACACATAAATCATGCCTGGCACAGGCCCATAAAAACAAGATCAAGGTATTTTTATACTTCCTATAACTTTCCTATTCTTTATATTTTTTTCTGTCAACAATATGTTTTATTTCTGTCACAAGTGTCCTGTCCTACAAACAGCATTCCTTCATTTGGCTTTCTTATTTTTACTTCCCTGCATACACTATTTTCTATACTACTAGCAGTTGGTAAAGTCTGGGCTGGAAGAGGAAACCGTAGCCCGAACAGGTCATGTTCAGCAGGTGATCAAATGTGCAATTCAAAACTGGAACTTTTGGGAGGAGAGACTGAAGGTTGTGGTGTTTGGTTTATGGTTATACTCATTTAATTCAGCTTTGTTTTGAAAATAAGAGAACTTGTCCTCACTGGAGATAGGTATTATTAGATACAATATTGAATTAGATATTGATTGTTCTGGAAGGTAATGTTGCTGGTGCATGCCTGCAGCAGAAGTACCATGAGTAAGAAAGACCACCAACTGTATATCAACCTTGTTTCTCAACCAATTCAGTGCCGAGAGCCCTGGAGGACCTGGGATGTCTAAGAGCAGTGTTACGAAGTTCTGCCAGCAGATGGTGATAAAACATGAGGTAGAAGAAGAAAACAAGCCGACATATTGGATCTGATGAGAAGACATCAGCTATTCTTTTATCCTCTGAAAGCATTCTTTCATTCTTTGGGACATGTAGTGCATTTTGAGGATGGCAGTCTGAGAACCCCATTGGTATAACTTTGCAACAGCTGCCACTATAAGTCTATGAAAAGACATTGCAGACTCTGCTAAAGACCTATAGTAGGAATATTGAAAAGATGAAAGGAGTGCTGGAGTTAAAAGGGGAACAGTGCAATAAAGAGAATTTGAGATTGAAAAAAAACAACAACAACAACAACAACAACAAAACCAACATGTTGAATTCAAGCAGTAGGGATTACCAAAACCTTAAACAGTTTAGGATAAGGGAATTAGGGAAAATGGAGAGAAGGGAGTTGATTAAGGACTTGGTTGGTTTGCATGTGGAAGGCTGGAAAAGCTTTTGAAATTTGTCTCTTGTTATTTGCAACATGCGTCACATGCCTAGCAAATTATTTAGAACACTATAAAGTGTTTGCAGTGTACTCATACTACAGTCACATACTCTTTTCTTTTCTTACCTTTTTGCAGTCATGTGCATTTCTCATAAAAGTTTGTTAGAGCAAAAATAACTTTGTACCTTTCAGTAAGTGCTGTTCAGTAAATGCCTGATAAGCATTTACTACTACTTTTGCTCATTTTGTAAATGTCCTCAGATTTGCTAACCTGCCATTTTTATGCACTTATAAATTGCTTTGGAATGTATGCTTATGTTGTGGTTTAACCCGGCCGGCAGCTAAACACCACACTGCCGTTCACTCACCCTCCCCCCTCCCTCTCTGGGATGGGGGAGAGAAATGGGAAAGTGAAGCCTGTGAATTGAGATAAAGACAGTCTATTAAGACAGGAAAATAACAATAATAATAATAAACAATAATGATGATAATAGTACTACTACTACTATTAATGTGTATGAAACAAGTGATGCACAATACAGTTGCTCACCACCTGCTGACCAATGTCCAGCCTAACTTCGAGCAGTCCGGCCCTCCTCCCCCCAGCTAGCCACCCCTGTATATTGTTTAGCATGATGTCAAATGGGATGGAATACCCCTTTGGCCAGTTTGGGTCAACTGTTCTGTGTCTGTCCCCTCCCAGCTCTTGCTGCACCCCCAGCCTGCCTGTTGGCAGGACAGAGTGAGAAGTTGAGATGTCCTTCGCTTGGTGTAAGCACTGTTCTGCAACAGTTTAAACATCAGCATGTTATTAGCACTCTTCTAATCCTAATCCAAAACATAGCATTCTACCAGCTACTAGGAAGAAAATTAACTCTGTCCTAACTGAAACCTGGACAGTTTATCTGTACATTTCTGAGACATCTGAGTCATATTTAGGATGTTACTTATAACCTGCAATGTGCATGCAGTTTGTGTAAGCAAATACATTTTTTTTTTTTTAATCAACAGAGGTAATAAAGACCTAGAGCTTCAGCTAACAGTCTTCTGAAAAACCCACAGGATAAAATAAAATAATAAAATAAACTGCCTTTGTGAATTTTATATTTTGGCTGGCACCCAGGCTAGCAGCTTCAAAGAAACAAAGAGAGTTTTAATATATTTGAGATTTATATTGTCATAGATACAATTGCATAATTTGCTAGACATTTCTGCATAATGGTGCTATAATTCCTGTTGTTAAAGTTTGCTTTTGAGTTTAGCCATCATTATAACTAAATTCTCCTGCAGACTGTAACAGCAGGAAACACTGGAACAATGTATTAATCACAACAAATTAAATTAGCAAATAGTTTCCAAGATTCTGAGACAGTAAAGATAGAAAAGACAGCACAATGAGCCACTTTAGGTTTCTACTGATCCAAGGTTATTCCCTGCAGTGTTTGAGATCTAAGGTCTGAAGGTGTGTTTGAGTAACAAATGGCTAGCTAACCCTTTCACTACTGCTCACTTGTCTTCCAGTTCCTAGATGGGTAGAAGACAAATATATGGGAATTCTCAATCAGAAAGTTACTACTTGCTAATCTGCTACTGTAAAGTCAAAGTCATTTTTATACTGATTAATCTTCAGCTGGGGTTAAAGCAAGCACCTACAAATGAGAGGTGCACTGTGAACCTCATTCTTACCAAAAGCAATTCATAGGATAAGTACCAAGAACAACTCTAGTCTAAGAAAAAATGAGATAATGAGCCTTCTGATCAAGTCCAAGAAATGTACTACTGAACATCTTTAAAATCTCATCTTCAACGTCTGGCAACAAGAATCAGTAGCAATTTTGGCCAGAGTGTTTCATGGGAGAAAGATTAATTTCTGTTGGTAGAGAATGCACATTAAAAAAAAATAAATCTCATACTCAGAATGTTTTTCCTTAAAGTGAGAACTTTTCCCATTTTAATTCCAGCATTATGGATCCACTCTAAATAATCTGTCTTCTTCCTTCTTTCATAACCGTCTACCTGAAGTTAGACAATAATGCCTGCTTCCTTTCACTGCTGCTGAGGGATCCCACTGATGCAAAAAATACCAGTGTATTATTAGTCCAATTTTATTTCATCATTCCAATGAATTCAATGGGATGACAAAATTTTAGCCTGGAATGGAGGAGAGGTGAACTAGGTCTGTATTAAAATTGGATCAGAAATTAAATTTTCTTGACTCATTTTTACTCTAAAATTCCTGTAAAACTTTATCTGATACATTTCAGACTGCAGCAGGACCCACAGTAACGTAAGGTATTAAAGAAGTCATACTGGGAGGATTCCACACAGTTCCATAGCTGCTGAAATGCAGGCTTTGTAGGCATTTCTTGTGAATTTAAGGCACAATGGACATTTGACCTCAGCAGGCAAGACAAAAAGCAGTGTATAAAGTGGAGGCTTCTGTTGTTTTTTGGAGAGTCTCCAGGGAAGTTATGGACTGCTTAGCTTCACATCCCATTTGGTGACATTATATGTGTGACATATTCTATGCCAGAGATGTCAGTGATGGCAGTTCAACTTTTTTGATGCTGAACTAGAGTGATAAAAGACAATGGGAATCACTTAAACCTTACTGAATGTATTTAGTAGAGAGTGATCACAGATATTGGTGTACAGAGGAAAGAATATAGAGTATAAAATGGATGTCAGTTTAATATTAATTGCATTTCTTCTTTTATATCTCATGTATGGACACATACCTTCTGATCTTTGGCATGATTTGGACAGGAAGAGTGAACAAATTTATATTGGAAAAAATACATACAAATGGATAATATAGGGACAAAACTTCAGATCAATTTATGAAACCCAAAAGAATCTTCCTTCTTTTATATGTCAACAAGTTATGCTATCATTGTGAAGGAACAATTTGAAATTTCTAAAGTTTTCAGAAAATTAAAGATGTGAATTAGATGGGAATGCTTTGTCTCACTCAAATAATGGTCTGTGATAGTGAATTTGCACTGGATTTCCTGTTATAATTTTAAGTGATGTCTTAAAACATTAATATGAGATACTTTTCATGGAAGATGAAACCCTTATCTAGAACCTGATTTCTTTATTTGATTTGCAAAATAATAATGGGACCTTGGAAATCAGGGCTCTTTTGAAAATCTTATTGCATATTGAAATTGTTTCCACCTAGGTAAGAAATCAGGGATGAAATATATTTTTTAGTTTATTGTATGTAAATGTGTATAATTGCATATGTACATATATATATAAACAACTTATGCTATGTACTAAAGAAGTAAAGTTAAGTATGTGCTAAGGTTTCTTTTCTCAAGTACCTTCTCGTTATAATCATTGTAGATGTTGACTCATATCACATGACGTACTGACAGACATCCAGGACAAATCTAGAATATATGAATACTCTTCTAACTCTCTCCAGTTATAATCATTAAAATGCATTTTTCTGTCTTTCTAAGTGAAAAATGCTTGTGGGGGAAATGAAATTGTGACTTTGGGAAAGAATCCTTCTGTCAGATTTCCTTTTCACATGTAATAGAGCATTCTTTATATACAGATTTTAAACTTAGAAGGAAAAGTGTTCGATTTTTTTTTTTTAAATTATTTTTGTTGTTGTCAGTTCCTTCTTCAGATTTTTTTTTTATGAAATTTAGTTTTTAGTTTTTAAAAAGCCTTGCTTTTTAAAGGGTGCATTTTCTTTATGCAATGCATAATGAATTATACAATATTTTGTCAGTTTCCTTATATTATGCGTATATAAATGCATGGAATTTTAATTTTGAGGTTTAAATCAGCCAAAATTAAAACACAGAAGGGAAGGGAATATCGGATGGTGATCCTTGCACTGGAACATGAAACCATCTGAAAGTGAAGTCAAACACACCTTTGCAGCCACCTGGAGCCAACTGATTCAGCCAGACAACCTTGTTGGGTTACTTTTGCTAACAGAGTGGCCTGGCCATGATTCCTTTCATATAGATGGATGTCCATTTGCCTCTGATTTTCATTTAAAAAAAATGCAATTTTGAAATGTAGGTCTTTAAAGTAGATAATGGATGAAGTCCAGTAGCAGATGAAAGACCAAGTGGCTTGAAGATAATTCTATAGATGATTTTAAGCTATTTTTTCTGACTAGTTTTGGGACAGAATCATTAGACAACTTCTGCAGATCTACAGGAAATGAACTTGTTCAAGCCGTTCCAAATAGGTTTCAGATTTGGAGGACTGAAATATTCTGAATACCAAAACTTGTTGAGGAAACTCAATAATTTCGGAAAAAAATAAAACAAAACACAAAGCCAAGATTCTCAAATCTATTAAAAAAGAGATGAGAACCATCAACCTCACATTTTTTTTTCTTCTCAAACCCCCAGATTTTTGCTTACCTTAAAAAAAGAAATAAAAGGTAAGTAAAAAAGAAAGTTTACCTGGAATTCTTCTTCATATTTTTTCTCAGAATTTGCGAGTGCACTCAGAATTGCTCTACTATACCATAAATAAAATCCTTCCTTTTTGGATATTGACTTTGATAGGAGTTAGTTTTTGGTCTGTGAATAATAATTGTTCAAAAAGTGTTATTTTTCTGTAGGTAATAATGAAGAAGTTCTAAAACAACTTCAGAAAGTTCTAAAACTTTTTTTTTTTTTTTTTTTTTTTTTTTTTTTTTGTGTGTGTGTGTGTGTGTGTGTGTAATGTTTTCTAGATGGTTCAGTTTCTGAACTAGATTAGGAGGACCTTGAGAATTTTGTACCAAATGTAATTATGTAATTCATATGTCACTGAAGAATATAAAAACTTCACATTTGAATGAATGTGCTTTTTAAGTGAGGCATTTGTGGGTCCATGAGTATGGTTTGAATTTCAATGAATCTGAACATAAAAAAGTTCAGTAGTTCAGAATTGTAAGTAAAAGTGAACCTCAGCTTCATAATACTCTAATACTGTTCAAAATAATACTAATAGCTCTAATACTGTTCAAAACTCATTTATTTTCTAACACTGATTTTTAGAAAGGGAATAATTATTTAAATCTAGGGATATATGAGATTTATATGCATAGATTCTGACATGCTTCAAAGATAAAAATGTTTACTCAATTAGAGAACCTCGTCATTGACAAACTGATTGAAAATGGCTCTTGCCATTAGGACTTCAAGATCTCTTTGTTAACTCTGAATTTTTCTAGCACCTTTCTAATATGTATCTATCTTAATGAGGTATCTGACTCCCTATAAGATGTATGGCTTTATGAGTTGCCTTGCAGAAAGGCCAGCTTTCTGCCTCCTAAGCAGTACAACACTTGAGAGATGAGAAATATAGCATGAAGTCTCTCTTACTGTGGCAGGAATCAAACTCATACTTCTAGTGCACTCATCACAAGACTTAACTTTGAGGGCTTTTCTGTTGGAGCAGTTTCTTCTTTCATGAATAATTAGAAAGAGCAAAAGCAACTATTAACATGAATTTATAACATCAAGTTGAGACCACTCACCTTATGGAGAAAAGGTTATGTCTGTTTCATGTTATGCAATCAGACAATGTTTATATATCCATTGAAGCACAGGTCAGTACTTGAATGTAGTTCTTTCCAGGCAGCAGTCATTGCAGCTGGCATAAAGAGACATATTGATTCATACTTGTTACTTTCCTTCATTGCAAAATGTTTATCTGTTATAGATAATATTGTATTTATATAAATGTTCTATGGAACTAAAATTATACAGTAATAGTATAGTTGTGTTATAGGGCATTTTATGCCAGATGCAACCTATTAGACTTGTGTTAGATGAGTCTCTCTTAAATGAGAGAAACAGAGAAATGTTTAGTTTGCAGAGTTGAATAGAATTTAAATGGCAGACACCCAACCTTTTGAAAATGAAGGTAGTCTTGGGTAGATACAGAATTTTATTGCTGAAGTCTTAAGCGCCCTGAGATTTTAACTGCCTCCAGAGCAGAACAACCACAAATAAAAAAATTATATTTTTTAGGTTTTAATTTCTTTATTTGTGCACATAAAATGACAGGTTGGTATAACAGAAACCTAAATTCTTATTTAATTCTATCTAGATTTAATTCTATCTGATCTCCAAAGTAATAATTGACCTGTATGAACTGTCTTGGTGAGTGAGACTCATGCTCATGCTTCAAAACCTCAAATAGCAACCTGATAAAGCCCACAGATGTGAGTTTTCACAGACTTTTCACACTATTCTCAGAGGGTATTTTAAAATGTGAAAAACCATGGAATTACCAAATGATTGCTATAATGTTAAGTCCTCTCTAATTATTATAAAGAACAACAACAATGCAAATCTTTCTCTGAATATATTTTTAGAAAAAAGTCTGTTTTTGCTAGAGACTATGATAGGTACGCTCTGACCCTTCATACTCTCTACACTCTTGTCCATCCTTTGCCTCTTTATGAAGTCATGTTTCTTTACATACCATATGTAAAGATACATACTTCTATGATTTTGGAAAATATTAGAATATATAGGATAATTGATTTTTTTATTAGTCCCTCTCTCCCTCCCTCCCTTTTTTCTTCCTTCCTTCACTCCTTCTTTTTTATTGTCTTGCTGTCACAATGTTCAAGCATACTAGCTATTCTGTTTACAGTAAGAACTTCTTCATATGTTGAATGATTTATCTGTTTGTTGGCTGGTGGTTATTTTTCAGGTATCATTGCAATCTGTATTTAATAGTTTCTCAAGATAAGGAAGATGATGACCTCAGTTGCTATAACAAAACTAATGGTCAGAAAACATGAAGGTCTCTTAAAATATTCTAAGCATGTATATTTGTGGAACTACTGAATAATATGCAAATGCCTTTTTTTTTATTTAACTAAACCATAATTTCAAGTTAATATTAGATCTGAACAGATGTGCACAGTATTTGGAATAAACTGTGCAAGTATGTCAAAGCACAGTCACCATAAGTTGAGTTTGGCAGAGTGGAACAGATGTGTCCACCTGTTAAGAGGCTAGGGTATCATCTCTGGGAATGCGAGATGTGATTGAAGTCCATAATGAGAACTGTTTAGGAATGCATCCAGGTTAGCAGGAGGTAGTAGAGATTCTGATTACTATACCATTCCACTTTTCCCTAAAGCGATCAATGAGTTGGATTAGGAAAACAGAATGGCACACCCAGGACTATTGAAGGAGGGGATGAATGTCCCACACTGTGTAAAAACAGAAATTATCCCTGTTTTTCAATAACAATGAGAGAAAGAGAGAACAAGAGGTTCCACAGAGACTGCAGAATACAGTGGACTCCAACAATCTTTATTTATTCTGTTTAAATTTGACATCCTGAAGAGCAAGCAAAATCATTGATTCAACTCCCATAGCACTGTTAGTAACTGATTAATTTCTCTTTGAGAGACTTCAATAAGCTGTGAGAATAATCATCCAAAAGTGCACCCAATGTAGAATATATCACATTCATTTTAATGTGGATTTTGTTCTGCCGGGATTGGAAATTACTTCTACTTCCAAGTATTTCTTAATAAAGAAAAGAATTATAGCATAGAAGAGATAAAGATCAAAATCAGATTTTAGGTAGTGTAAAATGCAAAGAGAATGAGACAGGATTTGCAGTGGGTTTGTGTTTTCTTGATTGTGCAGAAATACAAACCATCACATTTCTAAAATGGTTTAGATTTTTTTCTTCATAATATGTATATATATTTGTGTATGTATATTTAAATATGTATATATATTTAAAAGCTCAGTAATATAATTTCTTTACACTTGTTTGCCAGTTTATTTCTCCTAGGTTTACTGACAACTTTAAACCATTAGTACTGTACTCACTGTAGACCAATATATCTGTGGAAGAATAAACTGTAAATTTATTTTATTTTCGCATTTTCTTATTAAGTGCAAATTTTGTATTGTTGATTATGAGGTGTGAAATAGAAAAGACATGGCTTGGTCTTCAAATGCTGGCTTAAGGATATAAAAGGTTAACTTCAATGATAAGTCCAATTTTGATTTTCTAAGTTGAAATAAATTTTATGTAGAAACCTGTGAGGAAGAATTAATGTGCCAACGTATTATTTCTAATTCTATTGTCGTTGCTATTTAATATTCTTATTAAGATTGATATTATGCTATTCACCTGCAAAAGTCCAAACTAACATGCATGAAATGTGAATGCTTACAGGTATTAAGCAAATTAATTTCATATCTAGTAAAAGTCAAATAAAGGTAACCATGAATCTTGCTAGAAATCTTCAAACTTTAGGCAATACTTTCTGACATTTATAACTTATGTGAAAAAAATACTTTAAAATGCTGTGCAGCTGAGGATAGGCATAAAAATAATAGATTTGTGGCAGACCTCGCAGGATGAGAAATATAAATAATATTCTGGGTTCCCAGTTATTGTTGGGGTACAGATAGCATGCCATGAGACTAACAAAGTCATTTTCATGTTAACAAGAATGAAGCTAAAACCAAATTCTAAACTGAAAATCCATAGACTAACATCGACAATTTTTAGTTTCAGAGCATAGTGTAAGCGAGTGGATAATATAACGAGCTAGAAAAGTGGGAAAAATATTCTCTGCCCTTAGGTTTTGCCTATGGTAATTTCATTCAGAACAGGCTTCTGAGTCGGAAAAACAAACATACTGCAGGACCGTGGCCCCAAAATGATGCATTTCTGCTGTTGACAAGTGGGTAAACAAGCTGTTTTTAGTAATGTTTTGTCTATTGTTAGAATGAATAAAGCTGTGGTTGTAAACACAGCCGAAAGACAGGATGGGTTTTAAATGATACTTTTGTTCCTGCTGAGCCATTACCAACACCTGCAGTTAAAATAATTATTTCAAATGTTTTTCTTTTTAAAAGAAGGAGTAGTTAGCAGTAGACCTGTCTTGTTATGGTAAATTAACATCTGCAGTTAATATGATTCCCCTTGGTTGTAAACATCCTGAATTAAAGCTTGTTATCTCCTTTAGAAAGTATGTTTTATGATTTCTCCTGTTTTGTAGAGAGATAATTAAACATTTCATTGAAGTACAGGTTAGATGACTATGATCTTATTTTAGCCACCACAGAAATTATGGAATGTTTTTACAGCAAATATTGTGAGTATTTAATTAAAACCTGCCCTGAAGTAAAGCAAGCATAACCAATGATAGTAAAAAATGGTTTAGGGGTTCTTAGATTGAAAAGAAGACAAGAGCTGAATAGAGCTTTTGCTATCTTGTGATTTTTGTTTTTAAAGAAAATCTTATATTAAATTTTAAAAATATTGTGAATACATATTGAATTCTAGGTGAAATAAGAAAAAAGAGAAAAAGATATGGAATAAACAGGTCAGCTTTGAGCCTTATTTTGACATAGGTTTTAAACTGTAATGAATAATGGAGCTACTCTTGGTTTATACATCCATGGGTCCTGAGGGAAGGGGTGGATGTACATTCTAAGCTGCTATTTATCATATTTGAGAAGTCTTGGCAGTCCAGTGAAGTTCCTACTGACTCCAAGAGGGAACATAACCCCTCTTTTTAAAAAGGGAAAAGGGAAGACACAGGGAACAACAGGCTAGTCAGTTTCACTTCTGCGTCTTGCAAGATCATGGATTAGATCCTCCTGAAAACTGTGCTAAGGCACATGGAAAATAAGGAGGTAATTGGTGACAGCCAACATGGCTTCACTAAGGGCAAATCGGGCCTGTCAAATCTGGTGGCCTTCTATGATGGGGTTACAGCATTGATGAATAGGGGAAGAGCAACTGGCATCATCTTCCTGGATTTGTGCAAAGCATTTGACACTGTCCCACGTGATAACCTTATCTCTAAATTGGAAAGACATGGATTTACCAGATGGAGGACTCAGTGGGTAAGGAATTGGATGGATGGTTGCACTCAAAGTTTTGTGGTTAATGGCTTGATGCCCAGGTGGAGATCAGTAATGAGTCATGTTCCTAAGGGGTCAGTACTGGGACTGGTACTGTTTAACGTCTTTGTCAGTGACATGGAGTGGCAGTTTTACCTTGCTAGGCAGCTCACTCCATCACAATTGCTCTCTCAGTCCCCCTTCTCAGAAGGAGAGGGGGAGAAGAAAGTATGACAGCAAGAAAAAAACACAAAAGGTTCACAGGTTGAGATAAGGATAATTTAATTAGAGGGAAAAGGAAGAGGGAAACCAAACCAAACCAAACCAAACCAAAACAAATTAAACAAACAAACAAAAAAAAAACACAAGCAAAGAGCATGCAAAAGCACAGAGAGAGAGAAAAAAATATCTCTACTTCCCATCAACAAGTGATGTTCAGCCACATCCTGGCATGCAAGGTCTTGATATGTGTAGCAGTTTAGGAGGACAGATGTCTTCATAACGAAAACCCTCCTCCTCCTTCCCCTTTCCTACCTGTTATTGCTGAGTATGACATAATATGGTATGGAATATCTGTTTTGTTGGTTTATGTCAGCTGCCCTGATGATGTACCCTCCCTACTTCTTCCCTACACCTAGCTTACTTGCTCTGGGGGTTTGTGAGGGAGTCTTGATATTGTGCCAATATTGCTCACCAATAGACCAACCCTTGGTTTGATATCAGGGCTGTTCTAGCTACAAGTGCAGAGCACAGCACTAAATGGGCCTCTAAAAGGGAAAGTTAACTTCATTCCAGCCAGACCCAGTATGCACGGAGATTGGCATTGAGTGCATTCACAGCAAGTTTGTCGATGACACCAAGCTGTGTGGCACTGTTGACACACTGGAGGGAAGGGATGCCATCCAGAGGGACCTGGACAGGCTTGAAAGACATGTGAACCCTAAGAAGTTCAACAAAACCAAATACAAGGTCCTACATCTGAGCTGGGGCAATCCTAAGCACAAATACAGGCTGAGTGGAGAATGGATTGAGAGCAGCCCTGAGGAGAAGGACCTGGGGGTGTTGGTAGATCAGAAAATCAACGGGAGATTGCATTGTGTGCTTGCAGCCCAGAAAGCCAACTGTATCCTGGGTTGCATCAAAAGAAGTGTGGCCAGCAGGTCGAGAGATGTGATTCTTCACCTCTACTCTTGTGAGACCTCACCTGGAGTATTTTGCACTCCTGGGCCTCCAGTCCAAGAAGGACATGGACCTATTAGAATGAATCCAGAGGAGGGCCATGAAGATGATCAGAGGGCTGGAGCACCTCTCCTGTGAAGACAGGCTGAGGAGTTGAGGTCATTCAGCCTGGAGAAGAGAAGTGTCTGAGGAGATCTTATAGTGTCTTTCCAGTACGTAGAGAGGGCCTAGAGGAAAGCTGGGAAGGGATACTTTGTCAGGTAGCATAGTAATAGGACAAGGTGTAATGGCTTAAAACTAAAAGGGGAAGATTTCAATTAGATATTTGGAAGAAATTATTTACTCAGAAGGTGGTGGGGCACTTGGACATGTTGCCTAGAGAAGTTGTGGATTCCCCATCCCCGGAAGTGTTTATGGCCAGGTTGGATGGGGCTTTGAGCAACCTGATCTAGTGGGAAGTGACCCTGCCTATGGCAGGTGGGTTGGAATTAGATGATCTTTAAGATCCCTTCCAATTCTATGATTCTATACAGTCATCAAGGTGGCAAAGAAGGACTTCTGGGTTTAAATGCAAATTAAAAAAAAAAAAAAAAAAGAGAGAGAGAAAAAGAGAGAAAAAAAAGAGAGAAAAAAAAAAGAATTGTTTTTAGAGTGTTATAACTTTCAGATGTTTCTATATGTTCAATTTTTGATCACGCACTGTAAGTTGACTGGATCAGTCTTCTGTCTAAACATCAGGAAGCATTTATTGTGTGGGTAAGGGAGCACTGGAACAGGTTGCTGAGAGAGGTTGTGGAGTCTCTGCACCTGGAGATTTTCAAAAGCTATCTGGACATGGTCCTGTGCAACTTAACTATTCTGTGATTCTGTGATGAGAAATGGTCGAGATCTTACTCAGTCCAGTGGTGTTTTCTCAACCTTTGTCACAATTCAGCTCTATCAGAATAAACCCAGTATAAGCTCTTTCAGTTTGTATATTGGAATAAGCTCTATCAGCTTAAAATCTGGGGCAAAATAATTTGAAATCCTTGGGTAGTCTCAGGCTACAGTGCTACATCACTACATCACTACATCAGCTGAAGGATGTATTCTGTATTTTAAATACAGATGAATTCTGTATTTTAAATTGTTTCCTAGGTTCATGGCTTTTTTGGGGCGGGGAGATTTTGTAATACAAAACCTTCAGCACTTGTGTTTGCTTAAGGTTATGTTCTGCCACATCCTGCAGCTCATTCCTGTCCCCACACTGTGGAATATCACTTCTCTGTTTGTGACTGCACAGATATTTATGGGTCAGGGTGTGAACAAAAATACCAATCTGTTGTAAAAACAACAAAAAATGTGGGTAAGAATATCTTAAGGGACACTTCCGAAGTGCTGTGTCATGACATTATTACCTGTTTGTCCAATTTTTTTTGAAAAATTCAAATCCACAAGTACTTTGTGGAATAAATAAAATTACTGGAATCAATTTCCCCTTTAAAATTTTTGGATTTATGTTTGGATAACTATTTCATAAAATTTTACTAAGTCTGTGAATATTCTTACCATTAGATTTTTGTATTTATTTTCTGCAGATACTCTAATGGCTAAGAGCTCACCACAGTGTGAAAAGTAGTCAACTAAAAAAATTAACATTCAGGGCTATGGGTCCAGCACATAAAGATCTTTTTCTCTAATGGTTTGATTAAAACTTCTCTGTTTTGGAAGAAAAAAGATGTGAGAACTGCTGGAGCCAAATTAATATCCATATGTTTTTTTTTCCTCTGTGATATTGGTTTAGAAAAAGCCTCCAGCAGAGCATAGACAAAATTATAAGAAATGAAACAGAGAACAGAAGAGAACAGAAAGCACATTTGCAAGTATTGCAGTTTCCTTTTTTTTTTTTTCCCGACAGTAATGTTGTTATATTATTATATATATTATATATTAATAATGTTAATAATTTGGGAGTGGTGGAATTTGGAAGGTATATCTGGACAAGTTTCTAATCAAATCACGGAGCATTTCATGGATTTCCCCAGCATCAGTCAGCTCTGAAGAAGGGCAGACCATTTCCTGACCCCTGCATCAAACTGGCACCCTCCCATATTTAATCCTGCTTCCTATTCTTACATCCATTCAACTGGATTGTTCAAGCTCATCTTACCTTTGCAGGAGTTTTTAGTTTTCTTTAGGACCAGAGTAGTACTGCACACTTGTTCTTAAAGAGTGCTTGTGAGTGATGCTACACAAATCCATTCCTCAGAGATTGAGGGCATCACCCCTATTATAAAACAGCTACTGTTGGGGCCAAGGTTAGCTTCCATCACCTGTTGGGTCTCCCACACCACAGTTTGAATACAGCATTGTCAAGACTTGGGGCAGATACATGCTTTTCATGGTTAATTTTGCACTCTGCAACCAACCCCCCCCTCCCCCCCCCCCCCGCCCCCTTTCCCCCAGTGAATTCTAACTTGTGCTTCTTTGAATGGTAGACTCTGCAAAGCTGCCACTGTGGGCAGGCAAGCTCTTTCAGTGTCAGCTACAGGAAGGGTCACTATTTCCTTTTAAAGGAAAAAGCAGAGTGATGACAATAATTAGGTAGACTGTATTTCAGGGTTGAAGGAAAACAGTTCTTGAACCACAGCTTTAATTTAAGTGCTGAGGCTGGCATTTTTTTTTCTCAGCTCATTCAAAAAATGACTGAAGGTTATTAAAAGGAAGTAGTTAAAAGTTCAAGCTGTTAGAATTTATGTCCCCTCTACTGTGAAATAAAGCATTTCCTTCTGATTTTAAGTACTGTTTCAGCCAATTGTCTGTCTGAGAATATACTGATTTTTGAAGGACTTCTGTGATGTCTTATATCAAAGGTGACAGACATTGAATGCTTCCTTCAGCTTGTGTAATAGAACTGTGCTCTCTTTAGTTCACCTGTGATTTATGAGATGTGTGAAGGAACTTTAACTCCTATTGCCTCCTGTAAGCACTTACCAAAGAAAAGAAAAAGAAAAAAGAAGGAAGGAAGAGCCTATTATATTAAAACTTGTGTACTCTGTAATTCCCTTGTGAATCAGTTGGAAAAGACTGGCTTTTTGGGGGAATTTCTCTTTAGAATAAAAATACATACCAAGCTTAAACTATTTTAAAACAGTCAATTTTCTCATGAATAACCAATATCAATTGGGTCTTTATCTGAGGCTCACTTTGAGCTGTACACTTTGAACTGGTACAGTTCTGTTAGATTGGTAATAAGTCAGGACACGTTTATACCAACATAGCTGAATACTGTAGATCAGAAGTGGGCCTCAGAAATTCAGAATGACAGAATGTGAGAGGAACCAAAGTGAAACCCCTATGGCATGTGCTTTGCTTTACTGACATTTTTTGCAAAGGAAATAGTTTTGCTTCATTTTAGTTTAAACTTATTTTCCAGAAATCTCAGTTAAGGAAATTCAGAGAATTGATTGCTTCCAAGACAGCTAAGCAAAAATGAAAAATTCTGATAATATTGAATGTTTTAAAAATATTGCCTAAACTTCTTAGATAGAATTTATTTTTTTATTATTATTTTTTTTAATCGGCGTTATCAAGGCAGTGTTCACAGTGAAAGATTTACCTTGAACTTCTTGTGCTGTTACAAAACAATGACATCTGTTTAATGTCAAGTACAGAAACTTGTTTTCCTGCTTCATAATGCTACAAAATCTTTTATAAAGCATTGTCAAACAGACAGAAAAAATGTGATTAGACATAATCCAACTGCATCTTAATCCCCAGCAGACTCAACTTTTAGAGCATTGTTTTAATGAGATATTATTAGCAGCTTGAGAATTGTTTAATTAGAATATTTGCTTGATGCTTAGATCAAATAAAGGTTTTTGATCGTGTTAGTAATGTTTATTTTCCACTATTTTTAAATAAACAACCTCATGGTTTTGAAGAGAAAAAAAGAGAAGTTTTTTTTTTTTTTTTAGAGAAAAGGGATAAGTTCCTGTTCTTACTAACTCTAATTCATTCTTCATTTGGCACTGTATTAAAAAGGCTACAGCTAAGTGTTTTTGTGCTATCAAGAAATCAATTATCCTTTCATGATTTGTACCTTATCTGTCTAGCATCACATACGTCATCCTCAATGATAGCCCCAGCCTTCTCCACAAAGCTTGCTACATTTTTTTTTCTTATAGACCCATATTCATTCCATGATTTGCCCTTAATGAACCCTGTGCATGTAGAGATTTCTGCAAAAAGGCTCAATATGGCTGCCATATTTAAGGTAGCATCTGCCTCAGACTTACCAATCTGCAGTCTTTTGGCTCATCCTGCACAGTTTCATGTAAACTTTGTAGATGTCAAGAACAGTCTGTAGGAAAAGTTTTGTACCCTGTTTTGTAATGCTTTTTTTTCCTGGTTGCAAATATTGAAGTAAAGATAGGAAACACTATGAATTTTAATTTCCTTCTGGTTCTAGTTCTTTTCTGCTCAGACATATGGAGGAGGTTATTGAATTTCTGATTTTGCAAGTTTCTCTTGTCATCACTTGAAAATGTTGTTAGTAATGGAAAAGCCCTGTTAGTTGCAGGACATTCTGCCCAGATCTTTACCTAAGCAAGACTGAATTGATTACATGCACTTTCCAAATATTCTTACAAGTTCACTTCATAAATATTTAAAGCAGTGCCTTTCTGCTGGTTCCCAGGAGACAGTGCTCCACAGCAGAGTATTTAGAGGAGCATTTTTTCTGGCCTATTCTGTGGAATGCTCACAATATATATTGTGTCTGCACCAGAACCCAGGAAAAAGAGGACTGAGGTTTGTTGATCTAGATATCAAATTCAGACATTCAGGTATAGAGGATGCACAAAAAGATGCCCTTGAATTCTCGTAACAAATCCACTTTCTGCAGGCCTGCAGCTGTCATGCTTGCTTTTCCTGGACTATTTTGGCTTGACTGGAATTTGTTTTAACTTTCTTAGTTGTAACAAAAATAGCTTAATAACAAAGTGGATGTCATCTAGTTTGTTTTAGTTCTACTTAATTTTCTTTAAATATGTGGAGTAAATCCAATCATTAATACTAGTAGTCATAACAACTAATTATGCTCTGTAAGAGTGAATTATTTCTCTAGCATAACTATGATGCTACAGGCTAGGGTTGAGAGCAGGGGCTTTGTAGCTGTAGGCATAGGGTGATAACAGAGGCTCTATGAATATGCATCAGAGGTCAGTTACTGAAAGTAATACCAACTTAGAAGCTGGACAAAACCATTTCTGAGTAACAAAAAAGTAGAATAATTATCTAACATTTACAATGCACCAGATTGAAAAGTTGGCTGTAACATGATGTTAAGAAAAAGAACAAGGTCTAAAATGCATTAAAAAACTCTAGAAGTATGTGCCAAAGTGGACACAAGAATGAGGAGGAAGGGAAAGCTATTGGTAGCAACATCTCATGTCTCTGTCATTAATATCACCCTCCTGCTGGAGACCCCATGGTTCTGCCAACTTTCCAAGCTTCTTCCCTTAACATAATCTGTTGATCAGTGAATGGATGAGAATAACACACACAAAAGAGGGGAAATAATGAGAGATTTTGATGTCTAGCAACTTTTAACTGTGGTACCATTAGTTACATTTTTTTGTATTGAGACTGTATTATTTTCTCTACAAATGGAGTAGTAGTAACATCTGTTGCATTTTGGTACACCTTTACAGTTTTTTTTTTAGATTTTAATAATTTAGGTTCTTCATTTAACATATAAATTGTACTACACTTTTTGTCCGTGACATTGAGTTTAATGAAAGACATGAGAAGTTAAATTCATTAGGACCTGCATTAAAGAAATGCAAAATGCTAATGCAAAGCACTTTTGGGCTGTAATCCCACAAAAATAGATTATTTTATCCTTTTGCTGAGGAGGTGTGATGACTGTGTACCAGCATTGCTATCTTTAAGTTTCTTTCTGTCTAGTTCTTCTAAACATGCACTTATAAGCCCAATCTCCAAATTTAATTAATGCTAGTGCACTCTTTAATAGTTATATTTAAATTCTTTAGCTTCTTTTGGAGTTAGTGGCGGTGTGAGCAAATATAGAGACATGTAGAAGTCTTGGTAAATTAAGTTTTCTCTATTATCCTTCAAACTTTTGTGAATAGCAAGTGATTTATCCTTTGGTGTTAAAACAGCAATTACTCTTTTATTTACATCCCTGCCTCTTCCAAACAGCAATTAATAAAGCTTAGATTAAACCTGCATAAGCCAATCCTAAGGTCACTGGGATGGTAACCAAACTGTAAAAAGACATCTGTCTTACCACATACATCTGAGTGAATATGCGCAGAAACACAAAACAGTGGGGTTATCAAGCTGACAAGGTCTTAAATTTGTTACGTTTTATTAATCTGGAGGGAAAAAAGTTGTTGTTTACAATACCACAAGATGTGGCATCCCCATGTTTCATGAGCCTTTGAGAGTATTATAAAAAGAACTTCTTTGTATTCTGGCAAAGAACACCTGCTTTTCATATTTAAGGAAATCCATGGCCTGTTGTTTCAATCAAATGTTCTGTGTCATGGTCAGAGTCAACACACAAATGCACACAAATTCACAGATTTTAAAGCAGTAGGGAAAAATAGAGTGCTTTATTTGTCAGAAGCAATTATTTATCTGAAGGAGTCCAAATCAGAGAATCCACGCAGTTACTCCACTACTAAATTTAGGTAGAATAATTCATTTCTATGAAATTATTCAAGTAAGAGCTAGCTATCTGCACAGGAAATAGAAGATTATCTAGGAAAGCAAAAATATAAGTTTAAATATTTTAATAATGAAAAAAATCAGTTTTGTTCAGATAATGATTTTATTTTGATATTGACACAAGTTTTTAGAAAATTTTGAAAAGACAAGTAAAGAACATTTTATTTTGAAAAAGCTAAACAAATTTTTAAAACAAAGAATCATAAATTTATTTTAGGAAATTTAGGAAAAATAGTTGTTTTCAAAGTTTTGACAAGTGGAAAATCTACTGTTGCTTGTGCTGTTAATGGTGAATCTTGTTTATCCTTGATATAGAAGGGCTCACTTATCTGATCTGAATTTATCTGATCTGACATATTTGTGCATCTTTCTACTCTTTTTTTTTTTTTTTTTTCCTTTTCTTTTTAAGTCAGGAAAGACTCTTAAACATCTGTTTGATAAAAGAAACAACTTTTTTTTCTTTTCTTTTCCTTCCTTCCTTCCTTCCTTCCTTCCTTCCTTCCTTCCTTCCTTCCTTCCTTCCTTCCTTCCTTCCTTCCTTCCTTCCTTCCTTCCTTCCTTCCTTCCTTCCTTCCTTCCTTCCTTCCTTCCAACTGCAGATGCATAGGGAGAGAATTTTCTTAAGCATTCCAGTGTCTTCATTTCATTTACTTTTTCTTTTTTTTTTTTTTTTGCAGCGTATAAGGTACCGTATAAGGTTTTGCAGCTATTCTTTCAATGCATCAGTTTGTGTAACATCAATTAACATCTTTTTTCCTAGTGATCTGTTTTCCTACTGATGAAGAAACACAACCAGCAAGAGTTCAAAATTCTTGGAGTAAAGAATTGATCAACATGTAACTGATTTCTTTTCTCTAAATTAGAGAGGTAAGAGATTATAATACAACTCTAACTTAATATTTATATTTTACAGAACATTCTGAAGTATGAAAACTGAGAAAAAGAAAACCTGACTTTCATCTATGGTTCTATGAATCTGAGTTCTTTATTTACATTTAACAATGATAAAAAATAAACTTTTTTTCATTGGAAAAAGAAAAACAAGTGTCTAATCTAACCACATAATGAATTATTGAGTTTTACCTGTCTGGCTAATTAAAAAATCAGTTTTCTGCACAGTATGATTCCAAAATATGCCCAGTATATTCATGCACAGTTTACATCATCGTCGTGTCTTGTGTAAGGAGGATGTGCAAGGAGTAAAAGGTAACCTCATCTTTCAGAAGGCTGAGGAAGTCATCACAACAGTCATCATAACATAAAGTGTTGATTTGAACACTGGTTGGTGCAAAAAGCCCAAAGCAGAAACATTTTTCACTTTCAGCATGTCTCACTGATAATGTGATAGTATTGTAAATACATTATTGTATTTCAAATAAACTTAAATAAATAATATTTTATTTATGATAATAACTAGAGGGCCTTTCAGAATAGTTCACTGATTAGGATTTGATGTGGGATTATGAATGGGATTTATATCTTTCACAGCTTCTGAGAAAATTGCTAACCTAATTAGTTCCTTGTACTTTTGTTCTTTAGCAATGATGATAAAGCTACTCTGCTTAGTGTCACAATATTTTTGTAAAAAAAAAAGTATTCCGTTTAGTACGAGTTACCATCCGCATTGCCTTGCTTGTTTGGAACAGACAGGAAGCAATCAACTGTTGCAGGAAAAATGCTCAGCTCACACAGTTTAAAACTAATATTGATCAAAATGGTCCATTGATTTATCAATGACATGTAATTAACAAACAGGTAATGAACTGTATATTCAGGTTCAATATCAGCAGTACAACAGACAAATCAAAATGCAATGTACTTACAAGGCATTAATAAACATTAAGAATTTCTAAGCAATCTTATAAACCTTCTAAACAACCATCTAATGCCATCATATCACCCTCCCTGTCACATATCTCCATCATTGGTGGTGTGGGCTACTAGCAGGCCCACTCTCAAGGCTGGGCACCTTACCTTCCTTTCAACACCCCTGCTCTCAGAGATGAGTGTGCTCCTGTTCTCTGTTCCCAGACAATGCCCTGTACGTTGTGCAGGCACACCTGGTTGAGGATCCTCACATGTCATGCCTACCTGGGTGCCAGCTGCTGCCAGTGTCCCATGGGGACAGTGCTCATCTTGGCACTGAGGGGTGGCTGTGAACAGTGCTGTTGTTTCTCCTCAAAGTTCTCTTTTTACTGTTAAAAATTTTCATACTGTTTTATGCATCTTTGAAATGAACTAATTCTTTGCTTCAAAAGTGTCCTTGAGGTTCTCCAGTTATGTTTAAATCCACATGATGGTCCTTCAGCTTGATCAGTACTGAACAAAAGAGTTTTGGGTGCTCTATTTGTGTCCTCTGCTCATGCTCATATTTCTGTCCTAAAAACTGTTCTTGCACGGCCTGTTTTACTGAGTTTAGACCATAAACACTCCCATGATCAACCATGGTATAAAATTGAGACAAAATGTGTGAAATGTGTGTGTAGCACAAGGATGGGCTGACACTGTGGGCCAATGTGGCAGATTTGATTTATCTGTTTTAGTGAACATTAAATGAGAGTTCATCAAGTACAAAAGCTGCGATGTATGAATTTGAAAAAACTATTTGTGATGTATGAATTTGAAAGACTATTAACTGCAAAAGAATGGTCAGTATCAAAAAATCTTCTAAAATACCATCTGATCAAAACAAATGTGATTTGACAATCTCTTCACTTACTTGAAGTGAATATGGTCCTTACTGATTGTAATGAAATCAAAATGGAGGATTTATTATATTATTTGTATGAGAAATTATCCTGAACTTACAAAGTGAAAACAGACTTCATGATTACATAGATAATGAGTGACCACTCTATTCTGTCATCTTTGGTTCTTTTTCTTCCCGGTCTTTAGTATTTCTAAGCAATTGTTCTTATACAAATAGAGAAATAGCTGGAAAGAATTTAAGGTTAGCAGAAACTTCAAGTTCATTACTCTACTATTGCTTCTTATTCCAAAAAAATTAAACAATATTCAACAGTGTCCTTTATCTCTTAAGTGCAGGCTTCATTAATTATCCCTTTTAGTGGTGATGCTGACAAGTAAATCTCAGGCTGGAATTCAGTACATACTTGAATCAAGTCCTGATTATGCTCCTACCTGTGCATTCACTTCTCTGTTTCCCTTTTATTAAATCAGGGTATATTCCTCTACATTTGTGGTAATGAAATTTACGGGTTGACTGTGATTAATACTTTTACCATTTTACTAAGCTGCCAGGTTAGAAGATGACATAGAAGATATAGAGCATATACATGTTGAGTCACATTTTCAAAACAGTGAAAATGTAACACAATCCTGCTCCATCTCCTCAATTCTGAAGGGAGATTCTTCAAAAGTACAAATAGACTTTCAGACAGGATATCAATTTCCAGTTCTCAATGTATCTCAGAAATGTTCCTTCTAAAAGATTGCTTGAGCTAGCTAGAAGTCTGAAAACAAACATCAGGAAGAAAACTATGTACGTATCTTTATACCTTACTCATAAAAGTGATATAAAGACTAGACTGTGCTCAACCAGTGGGATCAACTATATTTCAAGGAGCTAATGGCAGACTCAGAAAAGAGGAGGGAGAGAAGCAAGGCCTGGTCATAATTCTCCCCTCACATTAGTTTATTGCTTTGCTACTCTCTACAGCCTGGCTTCTTCCTTCTTATGAGCCTTAGTACCTGTCTGCCAGGGCTCAGATAGTCTTGCTTAAAACTCGTCCTGTCTCAGACTGTGACCTGTGCTGTGTCATCAGTTGCACAGGATTGGAATTGGTAGAGATGTGACAAGGTAACTGGCCATTGTCATCTCACCGTGAATCCACAGTGAAGGTCACATGTCTGCAATCTTCTTTGTGATATAGCTGATGTCAACACTTCTTCTCACTGCTGGTTTATCTCATTTAAAACTGCAGTGTTTGGCCTCCCTGAGGACTCACAGCAAGGTAGCTAATGTATATATTATAGTGTAATCTCACTTTTTTGACAGCAGAGACAAAGCTTGGGAAGTGTCAATTTAAGAGACTAGAAGACACTTGAACTTCTGTCCTTTCTGGGAGTTTTAACCAAAGTAGAGGATCATTCATTTTTTACCCAGTGTTAAGAATGCTATGGTAAAGGCTGCCAGGAAGTTACTTGTCAACTATTGGGCAAACTCTCTTGTAAAAGCTGGCAGTGAATCTGGCTCTGTAATTAGAAACTATTCTAGTTGCATATCTTGCTGTTTCTGTAACATTTTTTTTTTCCTCAGGCAAGAATCTTTTTTGTCTTCAAAACTAATCTATTGTTGCTGCTTTATGCTCAATTGAAGTCAGAAAACACTGAGATGCACCACAACTGTCAGCTGAGGAGACAGTTATGTTGTCATTCTTTCAAGCTCAGACAAGGGCCAAAAATTCTTAAGTTTTGAATTTGAGCAGAATTGTTTCCAAACTCTTATTTTTTATTTTTTTTTTGCAGTGCTCCATGAGGCATCAACTGTTCTTTTGTGTTGCTCATGAAGGGACATGCCAACAACTGAGTATTCAGAAGGAACAGATAACAGAAAAAGATTCAAGTTACATGAATATTTATTCATTCCCATTGATGTAGTAAAATTGACAGACATATCACATTTTATTTTGTCACATCAGGTTGTGCCCCAAAACTAAATAAAACATCATGAAACCCAGGTCAAAGTACCTTTTCATGTACAGAAACAAATATAAGGAGATATTGCTTGCCTGTGAATGCGTGTGTGTGTGTGTGTGTGCGCGCGCAAAAGCAGCAATATCTCTCTTCAAATTTGCTCCTGTAAGAAACACTGCAACATTTGAATCATTTTGAAAGTTGTATGAATTTTTACTATATTTTGCCTGTTTTCTTTTTCTCTTTGGTTTTCCATGGTGACTTGTATTAACTTTATGTTGTGATACAGTTTATCCCAAACTTATGAGTCTACTAAGAACAGTAATTAACACTGTTCACATTAGTATAACTCATTATCCCTTAGTAAGAGGGATGTTTTCAAAGGAATAGATGGGTGTTAATGTAACTAATTTACTTTGATACTTTGATTCCCAGAGGGAATTATAGGCTTCTTTTTACATTTATAATTTGGAATATATATATATACATGTATATTAGATTAGTTATATCCCCAAACCAGAAAATTAAATCATGTAAGCCCTTAATTTCTGTTCAGAAAATAACATAAGCATGTACTTTAAAGAACGGGTTTTGTATACTTTATTTTATTTTATTTTATTTTATTTTATTTTATTTTATTTTATTTTATTTTATTTTATTTTATTTTATTTTATTTTATTTTATTTTAATTTTCTGTTTGTTGAGTCCATGTTTAATCTGTCTGCTGAACAGATGATGTCTTTATAAACTTTTTTTTTTTCTTTTTCTTCCCAGAAATCACAGAAATCATGCAGTCAGAATGTTGTGGTTTAACCACTGAAACCAGGACACAGAATGGTTGAGATTGAATGCCTCTGAAGGTCATCTGGTCTACCCCTCCACTCCAGTACAGACACCTAGATAAGATTATCCAGGACTATGTCCAGACCTCCAAGGAGGGAGACACCACAATCTCTCTGGGCAACATGTGCCAATGTTATATCACCTGAACAGTAAGGAAGACTATGCTGATGTTTAGATGAACTTGTGTTCCAGTTGGTGTCCATTACCTCTTGTCCTGGCACTAGGTCCTAGGTCCTAGGTCCTATGCACTGAAAAGAGTCTGACTCCATCTTCATTGTTTCCTCCCTTCAGGTATTTATGATGAGATCCTCCCTGAGTCTTCTCTGAAAAGTTCCATCTCTCTCAGACTTTCCTAATGGGAGAAGTGCTTCAGTTCCTTAATCATCTTTGTGGTCCAACATATCTGTGCCTCTCTTGTACTGAGGGGCACAGAACAGGACACAGCACTCCAGGTGTGGCCTCAACAATGCTGAGTACAGTGGAAGGATTACCCTTCCTGACCTGCTTTCAATACTTTACCTAATGCAGCCAAGAAAGGCAAAAATGAACTGTAATGCACTAGGGCTATAAACATGCTGGTGACCGTTACGTAAGATACATGGCACAGTCTGGTGTCTTAAAGATAGATTCCTATCTATAGATCTAATAGATCTAATAGATCTAATTAGATCTATAGATCTATAGTATATAGATCTATAATATATAGATCTAATTAGATCTATAGATCTAATCTGCCTATAGATTAGATAGATAGGTTGAGGCCATACAAATCCTTTAATTAACAACAAAATACATGGTTTGTCCAAATCACAGCCTGAGGTTATGAAGAGTGTTTTCTTACAAATGATATACATTTCACCCTTTCAAGAACCACAGGTGTGTCCTATGAAAGTGTGTACCTTATTTTACAAGATACCTTTGGACTATATTCAATCCCATACAGCTAGGCTTAAGGATTTTTTTCTTCTATTTTTTGAAAATATAATAATATTTGAGAGTCTTGCTAATTTTTACTTTTTAACAATTTTCAAGTACTTTTTTTTTTTCAGCATGAATATTCCAGATAATTTTATTTCTGTTAATTGAAATGGAAGGTGAGATTTGGCAAATTATAGAAGATTTAATGTTTAAATATTTGTTTAAAATGTAGACTTGCTTTTTGATTCTGTGATGATCTGTCTATATTTCCTGGGAATATTTCTCTCAGTGTTTCACAATGTGATGTGAAAAAACATTCCTCCATAATTACAAAGATGATATGAGAACTGTATTCCTCTGTTGTAGTGATATATCTTTTCTCCAAAATGGCTGCCCACTCTTGTGAGTATTTGAAAATATTTTTGGTTCAAGGTTATTATTCAGTATTTCTAGGTCATACTTTCCTATAAGGAAAGGGAGTGGAGGAGGCCTTGAGACTATTTGCAGAAAAAAATGCCTTCAAGCAATATCTACCAAATGTTGAGCATTTTTTCTATATGTAATTAGTAGGAGGGAGGGGGAGAAGAAAAGTGATATTTTTCTTTGAGAGTGGATTATTTACAGATATTCTGTTTCCTAATTCCAGATACTTGTGGTAGCTCCTTTTTTTTCCCATTACCCCACAGCTATTCATTAGCTGATGTGCCAATGTCTGTCACAATTTATCCTGTGGGACAACGGTGTCTTAATATTTTAGCAACAGTACAGTGATGTAATTATCTGTAAATAATTTAGTATGTATTTCATCCATGTGGAAGCTATCCAATCAGTCAAAGAGTATAATAATAATAAAAACCCTAAATATTTCATATCAAACTTTGAGCCTTCTGCAATATGCTTTTTGACATCTGTGGCTTCTCAGAAATTACTCATTAAGTATTTTCTTCCACAAATACTTGGAACATCAAAACCATCTTAGATTGTTGGGGATATGAACGAGTGACTCCTTGGAAATTTGTGAAATTCATCTGTATAGGTCCTACATGAATGTTGTGAGCCTTGTTAATATTTTCTTCCTATATTCAGAAAGAATATACACAACTATTAATTAAAAGTCTTTAAAGATAAGATGATTAATTATGCTGGTTATATTCTTCCTTGTCTCTGATAAAGCTATCATTCAAAAATTGATTTTTGTGTACTTTAATTTCTTGTTATTTTCCACTTTTAGCACTTTACTGTGAGACTTTCTTGAAATGGGAGTGAGGAAAATAATTAAAATATTCTTCACCACATGGAAATCCAAAAGTACAATGGTTTATTTCAGTTGAAGCTGACTTCCATGGGTTTCAAAAGATCTGGATCAGGTCTGTGCTGAACATTAGTGATAGCTTATTCACACATTTATGTCTCCCATCTGCTTGTGATTTACCTAGACAAAAATATTCTGCCTAAAAATAATTCAGCGCATGTGAGTAATCCCAAGTAATATAAAAGCATTATTTCTCTTTAGGAAGACTGGCATCTGTGTAGTTTTTCAAGGACAGAGGTTAGAATAACACTCTGAATGTAGGCCCTGTCTTGTGTACAAACAGTATGTCATTCTCTGGATAATAAATATATGTATAAATGACACTTTTTGGTTCATATTTGACAAAGTTTGACATTTTCCAATAGATATTATTTTTGGTTAGAAATGGAGCTGGCTTCAGCTGTCTTTACAGTCTTTGAATGGGACCACAACTTTAATTTAAACTTGTGAAAGTTGCATCTTTTAAACTTGCATCTTTACCTGAACGTGTTATGGACAAGTTATACATAGTCTCTCTTACACTGCATCCTCAAAAATCTACCTGTGGTTTTGAAGTCAGAATGATAAGAAGAATATTGTCTGCAGTCCTCAGAATGAAAATCTGTCCATGTACACGTTGCTATAACAAGGTCACTCATTACCTAGAGCTGACATAAGACATGAAAATATATGCTTAGGAGGGATATACTTGACACTTTGTAAGTCCTAGCTACCTTTGCCTAGGGATAAGTGATTAAGGAGACATCAATATGTTTAAATGTATGAGTTCCATTCACATTAAATGAGGTGGGAATAATGAACACAAAAATATTTGTCTGCAATCTGCATTTTGCATTTTTGCTCTGTTAAAAGTGTAAAGTATTTGAAATCAAGTTTTCTTGTTAGTGATAGGTGAGCACTATTACTAATCATTTAAGGAATTTGATCTGCTTTGGTATTGTTGCTATGGAAAAAATAAAAATTATTTCAATAACCAAATGAGAGATAAATTGAACTGTCTGAAATGTATTAAGCATAAAATAATTTTTCTGAGTATAACACATTGAAAGACAAAGGACAAAACTCTTTTTTTTTTTTTTTTTTTTCCCCCCCACAGATTTTAGTCTTACAATGGAGTACCACTAATTAGAAGCCATCAAGAGTCATTTCCTAAAGAGCTGTTGGAACAGAAACAGTAAGGATTCACAGAGATATGAATATGGTTCTGCAGACCACACTAGATATTGAAGTCATCGATTTTGTACAGGTGCTTTTTTTGGACATGTTTGAATAAGATTTGTGAATAATATATAAGATCATTTTTTTCCAATGAATCTTCAAATACATTATTAATGAACACATATTACTCAATTCACTTTTTAGAAGTCCATGTAATACTGTGCAAATACATTTATCTAGATTTTTCTTTTGTCCATGGTCTTTCCATTAAAGACAACACCTACTGAATTTTGTTTTACCAAAGGAAGGATTAAGTTCAATTTGTTCATATTATATAATTATTTTGTATTCCTGATATCAACATGGGAAATCATTGTGGAGTAGTTGTGTACTGTAAATTCACACAAACTTAAATTACAGTAATGTGGCTGAAAACAAGACCTGTAAGTATATATTTGTTTCAAAATAGATTTAAATTTAAACTATGGATACTTTGGTTACTTTGCTCAAAAGATCTATACTTTAGTTTAACAACCAACTGAGGCATGATTAGAATAGAAAGCTGAATATGGAGTTAACTAGACTCTTGAGGGTCTATTGATTATTATTTTTTAATTATTACTTTACTAACTCACAGTATATACCAGTCTTCAATTAAAAAAAAAAAAGTTAAGTGCATAGCCTATAAAAATATTTATCTTGATCTGGTGGTTTATGGATATATGCATGGGAGTAGCTTGCCATGTAATGAATTTTGATTTAATGAGGAACTTAGATTTTTATTTTTTAATAATTCAGAGATAATCTCCTCCTGTCTATTACTATAAATAGAAATATAAGGATTTGAGATTAGAGGACATATTTTCCTTACGTGTGGGTTTATTGACAAGTGCAGTGGAGTCCTGACAAATTATATGCCCCCAATAATCTAGTCTAATTGACATCTTGGACATTTTTGAATTTCACCATTGAAGGTCATATTGTCAAGGGGTTGCAAAATGATAACACGCAAATCTTGTTTTCACAGATCAACTGGAATAGCTAACCTGTACCCTAGAGTACACTCTGAAAGGAATGAAGTCTTACTAAACTGCGGAATCTTGAAGCTCTGATACAGTCAGTACTGGGTGGGATCATGACTGATGGGATCATGTCATCGTACAGTTCTGCAGTTGTGTTGTCCTTATAGAATATATCTTCAAAGAAAAGCAATCCCTACCAGTCCATTCAGTAAACTGCAGAAATAACAAAGCCTAATGCCAGTTAATGGTTGTCTCTTATTGTTTTTCATTGCAACAATTCTGGCCTCTCCCCCGACTGCTATCCACACAGTATAAGTGGGAACATCCTAGAATAATGTGCTTACTTTTGTTTTATAGTGCCATAGATATGCTGCATACAGGAGACAATTGTCTTTATGCTGCACATATATTCCAGGTGCATCATATTGCAGTGACTATATTATTCAATGTATTGTGGATTGATGGAATAGTTCTATCCCATTTGATGGAATCGCTGTTCTGTTTAAATCTATTAAAGGACAAAAGCAGAATTGTGTGAGGATTGAACAGAATTTCTAGTAGACAAAATACTTAGAAACTTTACAGCCTCAGTCATTGCCCATGTTTCATGCTTGTCTGTGTCCACAACCTAATCCAGGGCCTACTGAAGTCAATATAATTGTATATAATTACATATAATCAATATACGTAATATCAAGCACTAAAAAGTAATAATAAAATTTGTATAAATAAATTGAAAGACCAAAATACATTACTAGAAAGGAGAGAAAATTGTGAATAGCACAGGGAAGACCTATGTATGCAGTTCTTTTCCTTCCTTAAATATTTGTAAGAAAAGTCATTGGGATTGATTCTTAAATTAGTAATTTTAAAGGGTATAATAATTTTAATACAAAAACAGTAAGTTAAAAAAATGCAGGCAAGTAAAATGAAGGTAAAAGATTAGGTGAAACCTTCCTCTCATTGGAGTCCGTCTACAGCATTTAAAAGCTATCTAAAGCAATTTTGGAACCACATGTGGTTCCATATAGATTTCAGAACTGGTGATATTTTTTAAGATAGGTAGGTGTAGGATCTGAAGAATGGGTTTGTTCTAATCTAGGGTTCAGACAAAAAATTAAATGGTTTATAAGATACTTGCTAGGGTTATTTCAGTGATGGGACTTTCTGTCAAGTTGATTCTGAGATGACCATGAGTGGCAAAACAAATAAAGGAAATCTTCTTATATATAGTGTTATGTCACAAGATAACAAACTAGTCGATGAACAGCCAAAATTTCCACCATCAATAGTTCCAGAGTATATTTAGAATAAAATATAGGGAACAGAGTGAAGTGTTTCTTTGCTTGATGTGATAAAAGTTGAGATGAAATTGCAGTCTGTACTTAAAAAAGAAAGGACACTGGGGAAAAAAAAAAGAATAATATTTTACTTTTCTTAGAAGAAAAATGTTTGCAGGTTGATGTTTTTAAACAGTGAACAGATCTTGTCTTATATCTCACAATATTTTTGGTTCAACAATATTTCCATTTACTTATGAGCTAATGGTTTGAGCTATCGCTAGTATTCCAACACAGGACAGAATTCAATTTATTTCCATTTGTCTGACCAGTCCTTTCTGTTTGCAGCAGTCCATTCTATGAGTAAACATCTACCATCTATTCTAAGTATGCTGCTTAGAATGATTTCTTTGCATATCTAGAGTAATCTATCAGACCTATAGTCTGATAAAGAAAATTTACCTGCTGATGTCATTTAGATATGCAGAAAATGTGTTCAACGTGTATTCTGTCTAAAATCCAGAAGATTTTATACTTTATACTAAGTTGCCCGGGAAAGTAGTTATTATTACTGTCAATTACATACCATAAAATATTGATAAATGATCACTCCAATGTTTATTCAGGGATTGTCATTACTAATTTTCCAGGAATTATGCTATTCAGTTTTAGGTCTAGAACCAGGAAACATTTAACTATTATGAGAAATTAAAAAGCACTTAAATTTTAACATATACTTACATACTATATACTATTTAGTGTATGCTATTATACTACAAATATTACTCTCATATTATTCTCTGAATTTATAGACTTAGGTAAATACTTAAAATACTTCAAGCACAGGAGCTAGAGAAGTGTTCTTACAGCCTTGAATTAAAACTAAGCTATCACATAAGCAAAGACTGACTATCTTCATGAGTTCCTCTATAGGTGTGTATTCACCAGTTATCACATCCTTTTCCTAATAAGAGACATTACTGTTGATCTGTTTTCCCAGTGTCATAATATCTATTCCTTTTTCTTCATTTGCATCCACATTGTAATTTATTATTATTTTATAAAGCCAATTGAAGATGATTTTGCATTCAGAGGCTAGTTTGGTAAGGTACACCTTACCTGAATTGTATTATTATTTTGACATTTTAATGCACCATTTCCTTATTTTTTATTTTATTTTATTTTATTTTATTTATTTTATTTTATTTTATTTTATTTTATTTTATTTTATTTTATTTTATTTTATTTTATTTTATTTTATTTTATTTTATTTTATTTTATTTTATTTTTTTTCTCTATTTCTCATAGTAACTTATCTGGGGAAACAGTTTCCCCAGATGGACACTAATAGCCTCTTCCCTTTTATGCTCTCTTCCCTCTTCCTTGGTTTTTAATATCATAATTATAATTATGATAACATATATTTTATAATTGTAAATCATATCATTTATGATATGATATAAGTATGATAATAAGTATTAATATAACATAAAAATATCATACAGAGACTTTTTGATAGGGGATATTTGTTAAAAATAAGAGCTAGATCTACAAACTGGACTAAACTGCTGAATAGGACCACCTGATCTTAATTTCAGATTATAAAGTGGGGAACAAAGTACTGTTAGTCAGATAAATGCCCCAAAATGAAAAGTTTGGTTTATCACTAGTGAAGAGAGATCAAAACTAGACAAATGAAGGAAGAAAGAAGGTAAAATTACCCTGCATCCTCTTCAATTGTATTTGATTGTTTTTATTAAATTTTCATACTGTACAATTATCTGAATCGTACAGATCTATTGTATCTGAATGGAGTCCAAAAGGAGTGTAGTAATACACCTGTATTACTGCATCTGTTCCCCAAAGAAAGAACAAAGAACAAAAAAGGACTAAGAAAAATGTACTTACAGATGTACTTTGTGCTGGTTGCACAACATACATTGTACTGGAGAAAAATTCTAATCAGTTAGTTATAACTGGTATCTTGGAAGAATCATGAGAAGAAGTGATGATTGAAGAATATATCTGGAGCAAACTTTCTTGTGTAACCATACTACCCCACGCTGTGCTAAGGACACATATCTATCGTACTAATGCAATAAACTATGTATTAACTATAAACTGTGTATTAATGCAGCTTCATTTTTAATGTAGTGTAGATCTTGTGACCAAATTTCAGAAAGAATTCTACCTTATAGTGACTGAACTCTTGACACTTTGTGTAGATATTGAATTTTAATTCATGATCATTGTACTTCTCCTTCATTATAATAATGATACACTGATAAATTTCTAAGTGTGGCTGGTAAAGAATTGTAAAATATTTGTCATATGTGAAATATTTTCTGCTTTATTTATGTTAACACAATAGGAAAAAATAAAAGCAAACATCAGTTCAGTTCTTTGCTTATGCCACACTCATTGATGTGGTGGTATCTGTATGCACAAATACCAGTATCAGTGTCTCAATTATTTCATCCAGTTCCATCTGACTCATGTCTTATTTAACTTATTTAACTAAATACGTGTGTGTGCTGATATTTTTCCCACTCTATCTTTTTTTTTTTTTTTCTTTTTAATTCCTATGTTTAATTTTATATTTGGTTTCATATGTATGTTCTTATCTTGTCTCATGTGGGAATTTATAGCTGTATATTTTCCAATGGTAAAAAAATGATCTTTAGGTGAAATATATTCAAGAGAGTTCTTTGTTGACAACAAAAATAATTAAAGGTGGGATTGTTATTATTTATATTTTCTATTGTAATATTTGGGAGTAAAAGGCAGTATTTACTTACAGCCACTTCTGGTGTATAATTAAAGAAGAAGTAAAATGTTTTTTACAGTAGCTAATATGAAACTGAGACTTCAATACTATGTACTTACGTAGTAGAGATAAAAAGAACCTCTCAGGTTACTGTTCTGTAGTTGAACAGTCTTTAAACCCACAAAACTGTCATAGTAATCACAAATTATTTAAGAAATTCTTTTAGGCCGTTTAACTGGCAAGCAGATGAAGTCTGTCAATTATGGTGAAAACCACTGTAAGTCTGTCAAATCAAGAACCCAAGAAAAGAACTATTTTACCTGTATACTTACACTGTGTTGATTTTTGGATGTATACATATACAGAATAGAAAGCTAAGGGTAGCTGTGGAAATCATTTTTCTGTTCATTACAAGTTGTTTAAGTTAATTGAACCTCAAAAGTTATTTTTTTCCTGTGGTTATCAAAGCTACTGTAAAACAGTTTGCCCACACAATACAGTCTGAAAAAAAACTGTGAGCTAGATTAAATTGAGTGTATAGAGGACTTAATGAAATACTCTGTTAAAGTTCTGCTGTTTTCCTGTTTTGTATTTTCTTTCTTTCTTTCTTTCTTTCTTTCTTTCTTTCTTTCTTTCTTTCTTTCTTTCTTTCTTTCTTTCTTTCTTTCTTTCTTTCTTTCTTTCTTTCTTTCTTTCTTTCTTTCTTTCTTTCTTTTTCTTTCTTTCTCTCTCTCTCTCTTTCTCTCTTTCTTTCTTTCTCTCTCTCTCTTTCTCTCTCTCTTTCTCTCTTTCTTCTTTCTTTCTTTCTTTCTTTCTTTCTTTCTTTCTTTCTTTCTTTCTTTCTTTCTTTCTTTCTTTCTTTCTTTTTCTTTCTCTCTCTCTCTTTCTCTCTTTCTTTCTTTCTCTCTCTCTTTCTCTCTTTCTTCTTTCTTTCTTTCTTTCTTTCTTTCTTTCTTTCTTTCTTTCTTTCTTTCTTTCTTTCTTTCTTTCTTTCTTTCTTTCTTTCTTTCTTTCTTTCTCTCTCTCTCTCTCTCTCTCTTTCTTTCCTTTCCTTTCCTTTCCTTTCCTTTCCTTTCCTTTCCTTTCCTTTCCTTTCCTTTCCTTTCCTTTCCTTTCCTTTCCTTTCCTTTCCTTTCCTTTCCTTTCCTTTCCTTTCCTTTCCTTTCCTTTCCTTTCCTTTCCTTTCCTTTCCTTTCCTTTCCTTTCCTTTCCTTTCCTTTCCTTTCCTTTCCTTTCCTTTCCTTTCCTTTCCTTTCCTTTCCTTTCCTATATATATTTATTTACTTGTTAACTCGGCATATTAAATTCTCAGGGGGTCACCCTGTCAGCCTCAGTTCTGTGGCCTGGATTTAGTTGAATCAATCCTAATTGAAATTCTGCACAGGTCTGGTATTCTGTGGAGATTGCAGATGAATGACAGTGAAGTGGCAGGAAAGATAAATACACTGGCAAATGAGATCCAGGCTCTCCACAGAGGATGGAATAAATTACTTTACCAATACAGTGGAGGTAATACGCTGGAGAAAGAAAGTGATATCGAAGCTAGTTTAATACAAGATTTGTTAAAGAAAAAATGACAACAACAGCAAAAAACAACACAGTTAAAATTTGCTTAAAATACAGAATGCAGCATATACTGCATTTAGACTACTTCTTCATTTCTTTTGTATTGTGAATAATGATCACTACATTCATTTTAATTTCATTTATGCAAACAGCAGCTTGCACAATTTGAATTCATGTAGCATTCTGCGTGTAGTTCAAGGCCCAGTAGTAACTGTGGTATAGCATATTGATTAGTAATTTGATAAATACATAAAATGGCACACTGAGTTTAAGGTGCTTCATGCAAAATGTATTTAAATGACCTTGGCCAATTAGTATGAATAGCTCTGAGGCACTGCTGCCTGAATGAGAGAGTTTTGGGTCCAGATATTTAAGTGTCATGACTGGATGAGCAAAACTTAAACCAAGAGAAAAGAGCAAACATTAATTTTCATAAAAATTAAAGTAAATTAGATGACCTGATGGTGCTTTTATCAATTTTCTTGCAGGTAAACTACTGTTTTTCTCACCTTATTTTCTGTTAATTCTTCCAGTCTAATTGCTAGATTTCTTAACCAGTCAGGATTTCAATACTCTCCTTTATTAGAGTCTAGTGGATCAGAAAGTAGTCTCTAATATATATCTGAAATTATCATTTTCTCAATGTCAACTATTATGTCTTCAGGTGCTTCTGGTCTCTTGTGCCACCTGAAATAATTCCTTTCCTTCCTCTGCACTTAAATTCACCTACAACACATAGTTACAGTATTCTGTAACATTTTTTTTTCCCAGACTAATCACTTAGAAAAATTATATGAATTTATCTTTAGTTGCATCACAGAAGTAAATTTCTTCAATTGCCTACCAATAGTATTTGTTTTTTCTTCAGATAATTTGTGGGTATTAGTGATGTGTCATTGTGCTCCAGACTTGAGTATTATCCCAGGCTGAGATAAGCTCTGTCATCCATAAACATAAACATCCATAAACATCTACAGGCAATTTTCACTGTCTTTCTGACTACTGTTTTATCCTGTAACTGAATTTGTTTTCTCTGATGACACTTTAAACCTCCTCTTGACACTAGTCTTTTATTCCCAATCAAATTGTTTTTAATTCTTAATTTCACTGAAAGTACTAGCTCATGCTTCCCTAAACTCAATCTTACTTTATTTTCAGGCTATGTTATGAAAAAGATGTTCACAGATAATTTGGCATAACCTAAGTGGGCATGAATCAATTAAATCACTGGAGGCTGCTTGCTAATAGTAGCAGTACAATTTACTTAGTAACAGAAAGGTGTTTGGGATAGAATTGAGAATGGTAACTCTGACTTGAGCAAACACTTTCTTGTGAAGGAAATAAAATTCTCCTGATGGTTGGCTAGTGAATACATGCAATATGGTACTCTCCTAAACCAGATCATTGTGTCCGTTATCTAGAGTGGCAAGAAGTACTCTAAGAGGGGAAAAATTCTTACAAGGAAACAAGGTTAAATTTAATTATTTAAAATTAAGTCTTTCATTTTGACTTTGGCTAAATTATACTATTTTTACTCATACTGACTAGTACTAATTATCCTGTTTCAGAAGCCCTGAGCTAGTCTTGGTGTTTTAGCTCTTGTGCTGTACCTTTCCCCTTTGCTTCTGCATTTATGTGGTAACTGGTTGAAATTATCAGCACAACATTATTACAAAAATTTCCCCCAGAAATGATGAACTTCTAAAGAGAATTAATAGAATAATTCACTATGGTATTTATATCATTTATGGAAAAAATGCTGGAATATTTTATATAGAAAAAGAAAGAAAAAAAAAAGAAAAAATAAAAAAGAAAAAGGAGAAGAAAAAGAAAAAGAAAAAAAGAAAAAAGGAAAGAAAAAAGGAAAAGAAAAGGAACAAGAAAAAAAGATTATACACTGTGTCAAGGCTTTTTGATTAAATAATTTTCAATGGGACTGTTCCATATTAAACACAATGAAGAAAATTTTCTGAAGTGAAATCCCACAATGTTGAAAGAATTGCTTTTCTTTGACTTTCTTTCTCTCTATTTTATTTTATTTTTTGTTTAACCATTTCCAATACAGGTTTTCTAATCATTACTATTAAATATAAAATACAGTGGGTACAATGTTAAATAATTCTTTTTGTTCTGCTCATCTTAGCTTGTTGACTGGAAGAGGCACCCTTACTTTGTCATCATTCTTTTTGTCCTCACAGAAACATTTATTGGCTTCCAGAAATTATGTACTCCTATTTACCACAATAAAATGCTAAAACTGTGATCCTTTTCTCATTGGTTTCCTGCCCATACCTAAAAATACAGTGTATATATTTATATATATATATACATATATATATTATTTTTTTTCCATAAAAAACCCTGTGAGATTTTTATTCTTTGAGGAGACTATTTTCAAAGAAATCAATGGGCATAAACTAATATTCTTTTTTTTTTCCAAAAACAAACCTAGTATTGCTTTTCACTACAAAAAAAAAAAAAAAAAAAAAAAAAAAAGAAAAGAAAAAGTTGAGTACAACAACCACTTGTAAAGTTGTATTATAGGTGAGCATTTTACTGTATTTTGTATTGTGGTCATGTACTTAATGTATGAATACTGATATTCTGCATGCGGGAACAGAATAAAAACTGTGCAGGCTTATGCAATATTATGGCAACATAGTTGAATCTATACTGTATGTTTTTCAGTGAAAAAATCACTGTGCTAAAATAGCTATACCTGCACATTTTTTTTCCTGATTTATGAACATTAGGAACATAAATTCTTTTATGTTTTAATGGAATTAAAACTGTATAGGTGTTTTTGAAACCCTGTATGTTAGTTTCATCATGAAAAATGATTACAAATGAAAACATTAATGAAGTTTACAGCTACACTATATAGCTGGTGCATTTTAATTTTCAAAAACTGGCTTGCTTTGATCATGTCTTGATTTTCAAGCAAACTTTTTCCAATACCATCTGAGAGATACTTATTTGTGATAGCCAAATCTATTCACAAACCATACATATTAGTATTATTACCTGTTCTTGCATAGTAATACTTGAAGTAACATTTCCCCACCTAGAAGTAAGGATTAACTCAGAAGTAAGCTTTTCTATTAACTTACTATCATGATATTTTATCACTTAGTTCCACATTATGAAAACATATTTTGCTCAGTTTCAATGTGCAGTCGTGGAATCAGTTATTTTGTCATTGATTTTAGTTTTAGTTGCAGTAAGGCTTAATATTTTATTTTTCATAATTTCCTCTGAGAAGACTTCAAAGTTCTTTCATGGGATCCCCTGTAAACATATTTATTATTAATTGAATTGTTAAATAAATCATTAAAACAAAAATTTAACAATTTAATAAATTTAATTTCTCTCACAATAAAACATTATACTATTGAATCCTGCTAAGTGTTTTAGCAAAAATTTCTGTTTAACTCATCTGAGGAACTTACATTTATTGCCATTTCAAAATTTTCTGCAACTAGGAATAATTCCTAAGTGCTTGTTCTTTTCCCACTAACAGAGGTGACAGTGTTTATAAATAAGGCATGATATTTATAAAAAGTCATTATTTTAAAGAAATTTTTGATTTCTGAGGTTTTCAGATAAATTAAAATATAGTTTATCTTCTAAAAACATCTAAAAATGATCCATTCTAATTTTCAGTTACAGTTTCTACATAAACATTATGGCTTTTTGTCATGTATTGCTGGTTGAATTCAAGGAAAGCTTTTTTTTTAAACCTATTTTTCTTGATGTCCTACTAGCTTCCACATTAATAGAGAAAAAGTTGTATGCTTCCAGAGATCTTGAGTTAACAGATGACTGGGGTAGGTTAGATAGCTAAAATCCAACAAAATAGCATCATTAGGAAAAAGTACTCAATTCTGATTCAACTTTCAATGTTTTTCTTGAGAAAAGAGTTTATGTGTTAAAACTTCTATTGATTTTTAAACAGAAAGCAGTTATTGTGGGAACAAAAATTAAAAACTGGTTTTTCATCAACAAGCAGTTTCAGTCAAAAAAAATTCCAATAAGATTTCAGCATATCTATTGGTTTTGCTTAAGTAGTAAATGAAACTTGCTTTTATTTTTAAAAGACTTCTAAAATTATATCTGATATTTTAAAGTACTCACTAATATATTATATTATTATTAAACTGAAAAATTGAAACAGAAGAGAGAACAAATATTCATAACCTTAGTATTCATGACCTTAGTATTCACAACCTTAGTATGTGACTTAGGAGTATGAGTAAATCATTCACTTTTGCCCTTTTCAACAATTACTATATTAATTAATTACTATTACTATACAATTAAAATTACTATATTAATTAATTACTATATTAATTAATTACTATTTATTTATATATTATATAACCTATATATCTTTCAACAAATACTGTATAGCTGATGGCAGGAGCCATATGCTTGTACACACATTCTACGTTTTTTTTTTCAGGAAGTGTCAAAAAGAACTTAAGCAATAAAAACCTATGTGCTCCAGAGATAAAATCATAGAGTAATATCATAGAATGGTTCAGTTTGGAAGGGACCTTGATGACCATCTAATTCCAACCTCCCTTCCATAGGCAAAGATGCCACCCACTAGATCAGGTTGCCCAGGGCCTCATCTAACCTGGCCCTCCAGGTTAGATGAGGCCCTGAACAACTCCAGGGATGAGGCATACACAACCTCCGGGCAACCTGTTCTGAGTTGAAGAATTTCCTCAGATGTGTCGCTTACCAGTAGATTAAATAATTCTACATTTTTTCCAAAAATAACTTCCTGAAAATGGGAAATTTGATGTTGCTTCTCCTTAATTTGGAAGTGTTGCTATCAGAGCCACAAATTTCTTCAAAAAGGATCTTTTGATTCATCTCACCATTGGTTCAAATGAAGTCAACAACATAAGATCTGTGTTTATGTTGAGAAAAATACCTTTCTCAATAACAAGAGATCAAAGAAGCATATTGATATTTATAGAAATGTTGCAAAATAGCTGTTTTGGTAGATAAAGATCTCTTCAGAGTCTGAGAAGGCCATAAATGAGCTGCAGAGATTGGAAGATTCAGCTTCTAGTTATAGGCTATACATTTATACACAATATTAACAGGTTATGCAAATATTTTAAGAGAGTGCAACACAGTATACTTGGCAGTTCCTCACCAAGATATTGACTGTTGCATATAAGAACTTGCTGAAATGTCTATTTGTTGGGTACTACAATATGAAAATGTATTTCAGCACAACCAAATTTGAATAGCACATGGTACTGCTAGTGTTTGTAATGATGTCCTGAAGAAGAGATGAGCACTTTTATTTAGCAGTAAACTAGACATATAATCTGTTCCTATTCTGCTTTTTGTGCCATGTGGCAATGATGTGACCAACCTGTGAGCAGGCAGTACGCCATCTCAACAGATGGGCATGAATGCAAATAGCCAAGGATATTGTCATTCTATGTGCAGCAGATGCACACGCCTATTAAGAATGTTGGTCCCAGCTGTGAGTCAAAGCAGCAGTTTGCCTTAACCCTTTTTCTAGAGTTGGGAATATACAACACCACTAATCCAGCTCTGAACTTGATTGACATGGAGTATCACGAAATGCTGGAATGGGAGGGCAGGGAGTTCAAGGTAGTCTCCTATACTGTCACAATTTAATTCTTCAGGATTTTTTTTTTTTTTTTTTTTTTTGATAGACACTATGTCAATAAGACTTGACACAGAAGAAGCATTAGAAGTAAGAGCATGCCCTCTGTGGCTAACTAAATTCATCTAATATGCAAGCTGTACCCACAAAACTTGTCAAAGTTGGACTTACAGCACAGCACTGCCAAAAATATTTCCCTTCTGGGTTTAATTAATTGCTGTCATTAATGATAAAAACACACAAAGAAAATGACAAAAGCAGGCTCTATCACTGTATAAGAAACAGAACATTTGAATTCCATGATTAATTATATTCTTCTAGATGAAGTAATATAGTAATCAAAATACAAATCATTTTTCTCATAATCATTCTTACATAACCATGGGGATAATGGGTACACATAAATTTTAGATTTCTGGAAAGTCAAAATGTTAAGAAACAGATTCAGAAGATTTCAGATGCTCATATTCCAACAAACTAACCCCCTTTTCTGTTTTTATTTAAAAGACTTACATTAGTGCTGTTACTTGTGAAGTTGCTTTGAAGCAACATGGTGAGTAGTGTGATGAAATGAGATGGTGCCTAAATTGTGATACTCTGTACCAATCTCTGTAAACTTCCATCTTTAAGCCTGTGGGAACAGTGGGAGCAGGGCAGAGTGAAAATGTCTTGCCATTTAGATGCAGCTCATAGTTTTGCCAAGATATATGATGTGTTGTCACACTCCATTCAGATATTGTGGAAGAAAAGGAAGCATTTTGGTCCTTTCAAAATGCTGTACTACTTAGACTGGAAACAAGCAGTCTATGGAAATTTTGCTTGTCAGAGATTTAGTTTGTGATCTTCAATTACTGCGGAACCAAAAATTTGTAAACTAGTTCAAGCCTAGTACACAATTGTGAACCGGCACATAAAATATACATCTTTACATCTCTGGAAAGTGCTTGCTCCTTGGATACTGCCCTCTCCCTGTAAGACTAAACAAATTCATTAGGAACAATAAAACCCCTCAATGTATCTAATTCCTGTCAATTTGTAAAAACTGAGAATGTTATTTTAATATGGTTTGTTATACATGTAAACTTGTATAATCCATAAGCGTTATAGCTTCAAAAGCTGATACAGAGCTACCATTCCTGCAAAAATGTTATATAACTCATTTATCACTGTCAAACTTTTCATGGTAGCAAAGCAAAAACAGATTTACTTGTACCAAGTAGAAGTGATGAGGGTTTGGGACACTATAAAAGATTCACATATTCATTTTTTTTCAGTGGTCTTTAAAACCTACATTTACAACATTTTCCCCTCTACTATAATGATTCAACTCATTTCTTAAATCTTGCCCAGATATGATCTGGCAGAAAACCATCCTCAGTGAAACCCTTCAATTCAACCTAAAAACTGGATCTATGCAGCAAAAAAATAGAAGATGTTTTTATTTGCTGAATCATATTTCTCAATGTTTCTAGTCCTTTCCAGAAGAATTATTAGACTTTTCTTCCAGGTAGAAATAGCTACATAGCTTATTCCATCATCAATCTATGCCTTCACTTTATTATTTCTCCCAGTTTTGTGCCTGGTGAGATAAAAAAGCCAAATGCTTGCACACATATTAAAGAGTTATGAAGAAGTAGATATAATTATTTGTTCAGATACATTTCTGTGCACATA
The DNA here is from genome assembly GCF_965140915.1 of Aythya marila. Classification (NCBI taxonomy): domain Eukaryota; kingdom Metazoa; phylum Chordata; class Aves; order Anseriformes; family Anatidae; genus Aythya; species Aythya marila. The sequence goes on along the minus strand of NC_139046.1, from coordinate 42,727,278 downwards.
TATATTTTCTTCTTCCACCCTTGCATTATTTTCCTTTGCTTCTGGGTTTTGTCTTGAAGTCAAATACTCTGAAAGTAGAAATACAGCTAGTTCCTTACTTTAGTGGAATATGATATGCAGAGTTTTCTTATTGATAACAATGATTTTGTTGAAACCATGGGGATCCATACCGTTTTTTTTTTTTTGTTGGATTTTTTTTTTTAAGATAATCTGTACCCTGAAAAGCTTAAGAACAAATATTTCAAACATACCAGTAGAGTATCAGTAGGACATGATGAAGGAAATATTTTGTCAATTTTAAAAGAGTATATGAAATAAGAAAAGAATCTGGTCATACAGTGAGTCTAGAAAAAAAGAGAAAGGGCACTTGTGTTAGTCCATTATACAATTTTGAGCTATTTCTCTCATTGTCCATTGTTAAGGGAGTGTACTAACAGGTTGTGTTTTCTCTCTATGTACACCTACAGGCTTGGGTTTAAGTCTTTAATAAATATTTTTTTGCTTTATGCACAGGTTCAAAAAAACACAGTAAGTAGTTGAAAAGATAATGAGTTTCATGACACACCAAATATAGCTTTTCCAACAAGGGAGGTGGCAGTTAAGCCTTCAAGAATCTCAGAAAGAAACTTTTAGTGTTATGATTTTTTGTAGGAACTCAAAAAAAGATAATTTGATATTGATAGTGACAATGTTTTAGTGGAAACACTAGGTCAGATCAAAGACTATTTCAAAATGGAAAGCTGGATCTTTTTAATATATGGCATATTTCAGATGGAGTTGAAGACGTTGCCTGCAAACTTTGCTGCACATGTTTGGACAACTAAGGAAAATGTTCATTTTGTAAATGCTGAAATGGAACTTTTAAATTTTCACTTTAAAATGCCAATTTTTATTTCTAAACAAATTATTTTTGTACAAATTTGCATTTTTTAAAAACCAAATCTGTATTGCTTTGTTGTGATAACTTTAAACTCCAAAATTTTAGGCATCTCCTGAAGTGACTGTGGCTTTTCTTCCTCAGAAAAAGAGTTAGTTTAGTGTTCACAAAGAGAACTGAAATAATGTTCCATTTGCAGGAAATGTTTGATGCACTTTCTGTCACAAGCAATAATTTATTACAGTTTTTATTATAAACAGTTTAGAAATCAAATCTATTATCAAGAGGTCTGCACTATTTATTTCTTTGCAGTCAGATAAAGAGGAATGTTCTACTTTGGGAGGGGGGTTGTTTATAAGGCACTCCCAAAACATTTTGGACTAACAATTTATTCAATAGAATGGAATATTATTATAGGTATGCATTATAGCCGTATAATTACAGATTGATTAAAAATCCACAACAATATATTTGCTTGCTAGATATACACATAGAAAGACCTCTTTCAATTTAACTTCCATCCACTAGAACAATTGTGTTCATTAGATACTGGTATGGAAGGCAATGCATCAAAAAGGATGAACCATTTTTCAGGTACTGTCCAGTTCATTATGTTATAAGCTCCTTGATTATATCCCTTACATTATAAAGGCAAGAGATGTCCTGCTTATCATTTGACCTGAGAGTAATGCGCATGATCACAATAAATGATGAAAATGTCTGTATGTGTGTGTGCACGGTGGTATTTCTCCTGGTCTTTTAACTGAAGCAGTGAAGCATAGAAAGATGTGAGAGAACAAAATTAAAGCACAAGAGAAATAGATGAAGTTCTTTTACTCTCCCTTTATTTTTGTATCTTTCTGTAGTAGGTTACAAATGGAAAATTAATATTCTTAGTATTCTGTTTTTACTCAGATTTCTGTAAAATATGAGGACTGTTTTTTCCCTGTGAGAAAAAGGTTTCTTGTGCCAACAGGTACAAGATTCTGAAGTATGCTTGAAATATACTAGGCTTAAGCAGACCGTAAGAAGACCTGACATGTTCAAAAGTTTATCTTTTTTCTTTTTTTTTTTTTTTTTTTTTTCCTAGCTGAGAATTTAACCTAATGGAAGAAATTTCCTTCCTTTGTTAAAGTTTTCTGATTTGCATTTATTCACTAAATAAAAAGCGTTATCATTAAAATGATACCGCTATTAAAAGTATAAAATCATACTGCTATATTGTGACTTGAGTATGGAAGCAAACACCAGTAATACATTTGGCACCAGCATCTTTTTCATCATTTGTTCACGATTGTGCAAAATCTTAATTTATATGAACTGCATGCACTATATACACATGTGCACTATGTACACTATATGTGAGAGATGGGAATGTGGATGAAATCTGCTCTTAGCCAAATTTATTTTTGCATAGTGTAAACTCAAATATAATTGGAAGCATACCACAGGAATTGAAAGAAATGAGTGTGTTATGGCTATAGCTTTCAGTTCTAGAGAAAAGCTGTAATATTCACAGGTTGTATTTTATATTCCAAACACTTGCAGGAAGTGTTTGGAAGTGTCTGGTTGTTGCTATAGCAGAGTATTCTTATCTATGGAATTTATATTCAAGTAAATTATTGAGTGATCTCTAATAGTTTTTTCTTTTTCTTTGCATTTCAGTGCAAATGTGAACAAATATTACCTGTTAGCACACATTACATTAGGGACCTGACATCCTGAGCAGAAGCATCAAAGCTGTTGTGAATTTGTTTCTTATTCATAAGAATTCACAGAAAAAAAAGAAAAAAAAAAAAAGGATAAATAAAAGAGATGTGTAAGCAAATTATTATCAGTAAAAAATGCTAACTTGAGGATTCCTGCTCATTTGTATGCACTTCCATTAAAACAAATGGAGTTTCCTTGAATGGCCTGTGCTGAGTTCCTGACCAAAGACTTCAGCTAGCTCTGACCACTGCAGGAGCATTTTCCTTTCCATTACTCATTTTGGCTTACTATTCACTTCTTACCCTTGTTTAATATTCATGGCAGAAAGACTCTACATTGTCTAAACAGACTTGTAAGACTTTTCTAATAAACCATAAATTTGGTAATTTGTTTTTGACGCTTAATATCATTTTTAGCAGAGAGGAGAGTTAGTGTTCCCACTAGTTAAGTGTTCCCAGAAAAATATGCAAGAATGTATGAACTAGCAAATGTGCCATGAGTGTGAAACATCCTAAGCCTGTCAGACACACTTTGCATCTGCACAATCTGTGGCCCTAATCAGCCAGTGCATATGTGGAAATGTTTAGGACACACAGAAATCCAGAGAAGTGACTGTTCTCTCATTTCCTCCTAATATTCAATTTCTGTATGGAAATCTGCAGTTACCTAAACTTGGAAATACATCACAGTTTTTATGCTGGATAATTTTTTTTTCCCACTTTATATTATATTGCTGGACAATGCTAGAGATAATAAATGTTATCATAACATATATATCCTATAAGATTTAGATAGAATTTACAGCTGTGTTTTTTATGATTTCAAGACTTCTTTGTATTTTCTTAAAGACTGCAGATAATCTTAATCTCCCGTCCTCCTTAAAAAAAAAAAATAAATAAATAAATAAAAAAAAAAATAAAAGATGTGTCTATGATAAACCTTGAAAATCAGAGGCATATATATTTCCAGGGAAACAGATGAAATGTTACTGAATATAATAATTTAGTATTCCCTTTTCAAGAGAAGTATCTCTCCTGACCTAAGTAATAAAACAAAAATCTTGGGCAAGCAAAATTGTAGAGCTCATCCGTAAGAAATATTCATTTAAATTTGCATACCAAGTATACTAGTCTAATCATGCATATTCAGAGTGCTATTTAAAATAGTAAGAGATAAAGACCTCTGAAAGCAGTGTCCACAGGGATTGTTCTGTTTTGTGTAGTTACTACCTGATGTAGTGTGCTAGATCCAAAGTCAAAAGGCATGCTCTTCAAATGTTATTTTAAAGAGTCCTAGTGATAACTTATATCCATACAGGATAAATTTGTATAAATTCAAGAAGTACTAACCTTCCTCTGAAACAAGAAAGGTCACTTCAAATGAGTCTTTTAATTCATGGAAGAGTTTAAAGAGTCTCTTTTCTGAGAACCCTCCTAGGCACATTTCTCATACAGAAGGGCTGCTGTTCCATGTTCCCAGTGGAGGTGCAGGCTCAGAGCACAAGAATTGTTTTACTTGAATAACTTTCTCTTCTGTGTTTAGTATTTTGACTTGCCTAACAAGGCTCTGTTACAGGTCAGAGTGAAGTGACTTCTGCTGAGAAAAAATGAGTGCTGCATAATGGATGAAGACAAGTTAATTGAGTCCATTGTCCAAGTCACTTGTCTATCTTCAGATTGCCCTGCTTTATCACTAAGCTGTATCCCACAGAATATGAAATATGCCTCAATCAGTGCAGGTCAGCTTTGCAAACCTAGCTGTGAACTGCTGGCTGCTGGTAAAAAGATTGGGTGGCCAAGGTCTGGGATGTGGGATGTAAAATAGACTGTAATTAGACTAGATAAGATAGTTCAGATTTGTGCAGCCATGGCTGGGCTTAAAGTCGCTTTGTCCTTACTGTCCTCTTAATTTTCTAGTACACTGCACAGATATGTTAATTTAGTGTTCATGCTGAATGTAAGGTCATGGTGTCTCATTTTTGTCTGTACTTGATTGCTTATCACCTTTTCAGACTGCCATTTCTATTTGCCATGTGTGTTTGATGATTGGCTCTCAGTAAGTCCCTCTGCAAGAATACTGATCATGTTTTCTTTTTTCTCTAACAGCTGCTCAGTAATTTCACATGACATAATGTAAATGTATTCATGAAGTAAAGTGAGTCCCTCTCAGCTCATGTTGATTGTGCTCATGGAGGTGTTCGCCAGTCTGTTGAACATGTTCTGCAGTTACTATCTTTTTTTTTTTTTTTTTTTTTTTTTTTTTTTTTAACAGGCACAACGCAAACAGAAGACCATATAAAGAAAGATCTGAAACATTTTATCTGTCTATAAATCTCTTTCTCTCCTACACACAATACACATATTCATTTCAATGGAAAATGTGTGGCTAAATCTCCTGTACTATTTGAAAATTTATAGATAATTTTGTAAATCTTCCATTTATGTTCTAGCTTGGTACATTGCTTCTCCCTGGCTATTATCATCAGTAGGCAGCCAGTAAGATACTGAAATAGAGTACAGATGCAGATCTCAGATTTAAAGATATTTTTTTTTTCATAATACATTCTGTAAAAGCTTTTGAGTTCTTATGCTCAGTTCTTATGTGAGAAAACAAAACTGATGATTTAGAATTTTAAAATATACTTTATTTTTACAACTTATAAAATGACAAGCGAGAGAGAATGCCAGATGGACCATTTGGCTTAAAGTTCTAGCAAAAATGGAAACAGAAGATGACAATAATCAGGCAAACATCAGTGGAAGTTCCAACAGCAGTGTGGTTTAATAGAGTTGAAATAGTTACATGGCAGGTTTGCAAGCATTCCAAATCAGTAGGAATTAAGCATTTCTACAACAAAAAACACAGATTATTTCTCTAAAATGTTTCATCTCTGTGTGGCTCATGCTTCATTTCTTCAGTTGGCAGTCTTGTACTTTGCATGAAATAGTTACAAGATTTATTGGACTAGAGGGATAGAATATAGTTCATGACTAGCATAATAGTACAGTGATTAAGGTACTCACCTAGGAGGAAGGATGCCCTTGTTTTCATTTATTTAAATATTCTTTAACACATGTTTGATGTTGCAATCCTGAGGCTTTTGTCTTGAGCCTGATATTTGTTAGTAGTAATGTGTTCATAAGAGATCAAAGATATGGACTAAAGTTCTGTCATACAGTCTCTAATGACAACCCATTAGAAAGTGCTGTAAACACTTTGGAAAACAGGTTTAAACTGAACTTAAATAAATAAATAAATATGCTCAAAATCATGTAGATAAAATTTGATTGTGAAAAGTACACTGTATATTTAGGTATGAGAAATTAATTTCACTGATACAAAACAGGAAGTAGATGGATAGGCTTGAAAAATACAGGTTGAAATACTCTTGGACTTCAGGACACCTGAACTTGTCTGATTGACAGTGTGATGCTCTTGGGGGTGGAGGTGAGGGAGAAATAATCAAATTTCTCCTTCCTGTGTGTGAGAAATGTGAAAACAGTCAAGGTTATTATTTTTGGCACTTGTGAGGCCATTTTTGGAATAAATAATATTAGAGGTAGTCTATGCTCATCCAGTTTGGCACAGATGCTTAGGGTTAGACTAGATGGTCAGTTGCAATACCTCCAGGTACTATACATGACAGTGGAGGAATTCTTTCTTCCTTAGAGAAATTTATGGAGTTGTATGAATTTGAAGTTCTTATCAATAAGCATTCTGCTCCAAATTTCCTTGCAAATACAAATAAACTTTTGGAAAAATGTTTCTCAAACTGCAAAATGCCAAAGTATGGAATATAAACATTTAAATTAAGACTCAAATTTTGGGAAAAAAAATGGAATTCCACTTCTAACTGCTTGTTATAATGATAGTGTTTTCAATTTGCAAAACTGACACCAATAAAAATGAATAACTTTGTGTTCGGCATTGTGCTAGAATAAAAAAGGTGTTTTTTATAATGAGGACAGTTTGAAGATAAACGCTCCATTTTGCTGGGTGAAATGGAAAGTGATATGTCTAGCTATTCTTTATATAACTTATCTGTTTAGATTAAGTAACATATACAGGATCCTTTTTAGTTATGCCTATACTAAAAGGTTTGTCTTTCATGCTAAAATATACACAAACAATATACATCAAATATTTGACCATTATTTTATTATTTCCATATACCTTGAGTATATTATTTACATTTGTTTGGTAAAATATGATTGTAGTAGTAGATAATAGGTAGCTTCTCTTCCAAGCTGCCAAAATAAATGATTGAAAATAACATTATGATACATGTTTCCAAGGTTTACTTCAGCGATCATTCAACAGATTCTCACAGGAAATATACTTTTTTAAAAAGAAAAGTATCCAAGTCACTTTAATGTCACATCCAGTATCACTGACATTATTTAAAATGCTGTCTACTTAATTAATAAAAATAGGGAAAGAATGTGGGAAAGCTGCAATTAGGAGACAGATTTATAATAACATGCTTGAAATAAGAATGAAAACATTACTGAATGATCTTCAGATGCTGAGCATTATCAAGTCATCATGTTGACATTTTCCATGTATTTCTCACATGTGGAAAAAAATCTCCAGTTAAATATTTTTCACTTTTGATGGCTGAACAGGTTTTCAAAACAAATGCCCTTGCCTAGTAGTTCTCCAGACAATTAGAAACAGCAGAGTAGATTTCACAAATTAATTTTAAAAAGCTGCAAATTTCTTCCAGCCAAGAGTATTTCAGAACTTATTATTTTAAGGACAGATCTAATAGGCTTTTAAATGTCAGATTTAAAAAGCCAAAATTTTCAAAATCGATTCTTCATTAGAGAATTACATTTCTAATTTTTCTACAGGTAGGTAAGTGCTTCAGAGAGAAACGTAGTAACTGGTGATGCACTGATCAGGTAAACAGACATTCAATGTGCACTGTCTGACTTGGAGCTTAAGTGAGGGGAACCAATTTCCACGTTTCCACACCTGTTTATACATTTTAGGTGGACAAAAAATTGTTCAATAAAATGTTGAGCTAACTGTAAGACAAGAGAAGAGTATCCACCTCTGCTCATCTCTGTTGAGACCTTTAGCATGGCCATGCCTGTTCTTGGGTCAATGAGTCCCTGTGCTTTTCTGAAGACTGAAAATGCTCAAATAGCTTCAACAGAAAAGATTCTACCTCCTGATTCTACCCAAAACACAATACCATGATGGCTGTGACAGATGTGGGTTTTCTTGATTTGAATAATAATATTAGAAAAGAAGATCTGTCACTGGAAGGAGAAAGGAGCAGAGTCTCCTGTATTCAGATTAAAAATACATAAGAGAATGTCATACGTTGGTCTCACCTTCTCATGACCTGCAAAATGACATTTCACTCTTCCTCCTCCTACCCCCCGATAGGAGAAATCACAAAATTCTCAAATCACGTTGTTACAGTGCATCCAGAATGAAAGAGGCAATGCTTTTCTTTCTCAGAGCTGTTTTCCCCAGTGATTCCATTTTCTCCTTTTCACCCTCAAATTTATGCTCACTGCCCATCTTTACTTAATCCCCCCCCCCCCCAATTTATTTTAAACAATCACTTGATGCTTAGCTGTGCTAGGCTTTGGAAGTACTTAAGTCAGAAACTGCAGTGTCTAGAGAATTTGAGTTCAGAAGGGGCTCTCAGCTGAGTCAGTGGATTTAGGGCCTGAAATCCTACCTGGACTTTTTTTTTCATATTTGTTTCCTATTTCAGTACTGAAAATAAGCCCCTTTGACATTGCATTTAAATTGAATAGCTAGTTCAAAAACAAATGGAATTAAATAATTCCATTAATTAATTCTTAATTAATGGTTAAATAATGGTTAATTAAATAATGGTTAATCACAAAATAATTACTGATGTATAAATGGAAGGTAGCTCTTATACCTGCTTTATGAGACTATATTGAGACTTCTATTTGTAACTTTCCTTTTTCTGTAATGTATTTCAACTCTAAAAGATTGGTATTTTTTCACATATGTAACATTGGAATGAATCAATTTTAATCATTACAATAGCAAATGAAAAAAATAAACCTCTACATTAAAAGAGTAGCATTATGTAGTATGAACAAAGTATATTCTAAAATAATCTTCAATCCATTTTTAATCCTCTAACACTGTTTTCTTTCTTTCTTATTTTGCTAAAATTTGAAACTGTTCTCAAATAAAACGCTATCACACCCCTTTCCCTCTTCTTACCCCCCCCCCTTTGTTCTTTAGATTTCTATTTGATGTCTTTCTGTCTTTTACGTAGCAGATGTATATGCACGTGAGGAATAGGAGGGGAGAATGGAAAGAGGTGGATTTAAAGCTGCAATCAATTAACCTGTTGCTAGGGAACCCTCAGCTCACCAATCAAAAAATAGCAATCAGCTGACTGGAGTTAGCAGGATATAAAATGGAATAATGAAGCATCATGCTTCTACCTTTTTTTTTTTTTTAATTCCTTTTTCTCTTTTTCCTATTTTATTTTTTATTTTTTAAGTGCTTATAGAGGGTGAGAGAGAGAAGGTTGATAGGAAGTGGTTGAAATGTCAAGGATATTTCACTCTTAGTTTAGGTACTTAATTAAGGGAAGGGCTGGCAGCAGGAGCTTGGATTTATGTTTGGTTATCTTTTTGTTTATCAGTGGTAATGGAAATGAGTGGTAGTAATGTGGCATGTGGAAATATATTGTGCAAGACTTTATTGCCTAATGCAGTCTGAGCTGGGCATAATTTGAAAACCCTATGGAATGCCAGTTAATTAAAGCTTAATGAACTTCAAAGAGTGAGTTGTGGTTGGTAGGGATAAAAGATGACCCCAACTGATACATATGAAAGCAGCAGATTTCGTTTCACTCACTTAGACTTTGCTCAGGTATATCAGGGATTTCAGACTGGAAGCAGAATTTACCATTTGAAGAGTGATCTTTGACTCTGGCAAAGTATCTATTACAGGATGTTTTGTATTCTTTTTGTTTCTTCTGGCAGAGAAAGACCTGCTTTCAGACCTCTGAAATGGCCTTCAGAGTCTGCTTTTACTTTAAAATTTTTAGAGAAATGTTAGCGTAGCAGAATACAATCTGCATGCTGATCACGCTTTCCATTGTTGTTCTTTAAGCATATTACTTTTGTCATCTTTGATATCTGTAGTCTTCATTTTAAAAGGCTAAAATGAAGGGCCACTTACAATACTTAAAATATACAATAACTACTTACTTTTTTTTTTAATGACTATCCAAGACCAAATAGATTAGTCCTTCTTGAACAGTGTTCTCGTATGGCTTTTATCTACAGAGAATAAAGAACTAGACTAAGCTCTGGAATCTCTCTTTAGCCCTATCATCTTGACTATCTTGACTATCATCTTTACTTATGTATTTAGATATGTTGACATATTGGAGATGAATAAAAGAGAAGATGGATGCTTGCTTTCATCGTTCACCTATCCAACCACCTTGTGATGTCTTTCATGCTGTCGGCATGAAAGGAAGAAAAGGCAAGTGCACTGAACTTAGTCTCAGCTCTCTTCCTTTGTTGGGTAGCCTTTGTATGTGCCTACTGGTTGGAGACAAGCACAAAGTACAGGAGTGGTGCCATGGCTGTACGCTCCTAGTATATTGGATTCAGTGTCTTGATATATTGAATTCAGTATCTTGAAACACTAAGAGAAGAAAAGAAAGTCTGTTATTATGCCAGTGCAGTCTGGACACTGAATTCAACTGCATTTCCTGAGACTTTTTTTTTTTTTTTTTTTTTTTTTTTTTTTTTACTTCAGGCTTTGAATTCTAAATCTTCATAAGGTTATGCTTTAGGCAAATTGTTTTGCCTCTGCTTGAAGTCACCTTGAGGTCTCAGTGTCACTTGAGATGAGGTACAGTGATTTGGGTATGCCTCAGGATATAGGAGAAGGAAGAATAAACGTTTAATCAGGAAGCTAATTTTTATACAGATTGGGGACTTTAAACAGTCTCAATATTGTAAATTTAATATAGCAGCCCATCTCTGCAGAATGGGTAAACTTCTGAAGTTTCAGAGCTGAATATTAAATGACTGTAGTAATATTCATATTTATTACCTCAAGGAAATGTTATCTACTTCTTAAAATTCATGTTACAATAAGGGACTGTGGAACTATTGCTTTCAAATATTTTTTTCTGGTATCTAACTACTGTATATGCCTCTTGTAGCCAGTTTTTCTTGTATTGTCATTAGAGCATGCAAATAAGTAGTGGTCATATTTTATTAAATTCTGATGCTAAGGTATTAAAACACAAACAAAAAAAGAAAATACAAAATTACAATTGCAAACTAATTTTATTTTTTTTTTTATACTCCAAGGAAGTATTTTTAAAGAGAGATTTAGATGTTGGATTTGCAAATTCATTGGGATGATTGGTTCATAAAATATGACTAAGAAAAAGCCCACAAACATGTACTGTGTTTATTGGCTAGATTCACAGAGAGTTGGAGTCAGGCAGGAGATTAATTATTTTACATTATTGATTGTCTTGGAATGACTGCAGTTACTAAATATCAAACTGCTTGCATATAAATCTAACTCATGCTGCAGAGTTAACATGTTCTTTATGGTAGGTTTAGTAAAGTAGGTCTGCATTTGGTGAACTACTTGAGCAATAATTAAATTGCAAAGGAATATTGGGAAATTTATCTTTAATATGTGAATGAGTTTTTTTTTTTTTTTTTTTTTTTTTAACCAAGATACGATCTTAGCCAAATGTCAAGATTACTGACTTGAAGGGGGGAGGTGGTGAAATTGTTGATGAATAGCTTACATGATCTTCTGTAGTTTCACTTCTTTTTCATTTTTTTTTTTCCTGTTTCCTTAATATTTTCCTTAAGATAAAAAAAAAAAAAAAAAGGCATTGCTCTAACTTTGAATGATAGTCTGTTCCGAAGATCAATACAATAGTAGATGCAAAGACTGATAGCATTTGCTAAGTGAAAGCTGAACTTAAGCTTCTGTTAAGCTTCTGTAAGCTTACCAAAAAAATAAAACAACAACAAAAAGAAAGCGCTTAGGGGAAAGGAAGAGGATGGTTGTGGCTGGGAAGGGGATGTGAAATCTTAGAGCAACACTGGCTACAGTGATTATGGTGAAATGCGGAATTCTGAGAGGAAATAAGGCCAATAGCCAGGATCACAACCCTGGCTTCAGGACAACAGATTCTGATCTGTCTTGCTGGGGATACAGTCCTGCAGAGATTATGGTCCAGAAGAACGGGTTCATTTCCATAGGTTACTTTCTCTGAGCTCAAGAATAATGATTGACTTCCTACACATAGGCAAGGAAGGGAGTCAGGAAACCTGCATGCATGACGAAACTCAAATATAAAAGGAACCATACAAGAGGTGGAAATAGAGGTGAACTGGAGATGAAGCTGGGAAGCAATATGGAAAACAGCGAGGAGACCTTCTGTGGTAATATCAACAAGAAAAAGAAGACTAGATAAATATGAATATACTGCTGAATGGGACATGTGTTTTAATGACAAAAGACATGGAAGAGGCCAAGGTACTTGTTACCTTCTCTGGGGATTGAAGGAAGAAGAGGCTGGTCAGCCTCCCATGAAAGCCTGGGAAGGTGATGGAGCAAATAATCCTGGAAGCCATTTCCAAACTTGAAGAATTAAAAGGTGATTGGGTGTCATCAGCTTAAACTTACAAAAGGGAAGTCAGGCTTGACCAAAACAAACATCTCCTATGATGCAGTTACTATTTTAAGGAAGCAGTGTATGTTCTGTGTCTTCAGTGAGGCTTTCAAAACTGATAACACCCTCATTAACAAACTGATGAAGCATGAATTAAATGAATAGACAGTGGCATGAATTGGAAACTGGCTGAACCGCTGGGCGCAAAGAATTGAGATCAGTGGCATGGTCTATACTTCAGCGGTGTATCCCAGGGCTTGATTTTGGGGCCAAAAATATTTTGTTAATGCCTCTGATGATGATACAGAGTACACCTACACCAGATTTTCAGATGATAAACTGGGAGGAGTGGCTGATATAATAGATGATTGTGCTGCCATTCACAGGATCTTTGATTGGCTTGAGAAAAGAGCCAATAAGAACATCAAAAAGTTCAGCAAAAGGAGAGGCAAAAAGTCCTGTACCTGGGGAGGAATAAACCCATGCAACAGTACAGGCTGGAGTCTGACAGTCTGGAAAGAAGCTTTTTAGGGTAGGACCTGTGTGTCCTCTTGAACAAGTTGACCATGAGCCAGAAATGCACCCTTGCAGCAAAGAAGGGCAACAGCATCCTGGCTTGCATTAGGAAGATCATCAACAGCAACTTGAGGGAGGTCATTTTTCCCCTCTACTGGTGACATCACACAGGTAGTGCTGTGTACAGAATTATGGGAGACATGAACATGCTCAAGAAAGTTCATTAAAGGGCCACAGAGATGATTAAGAGCTTGGAGATTATGGTGTTAAAGAGTCTGAGAGAGCTGAGTCTGTCTAACATGGAAAAGAGAAGGGTTAGGAGAATCTTGAATAAAGGAGACAGACCCAAGCTTTTCTCAGGGGGGATGGCCCAAGAAGCGATGGCCACAAACTGAAATACAGAGAACTATCTTTAAATATAAAGAACAACTTTTTAACTCTGACAGTGATCAGATACGAACAACTTAATGGGAGTGTTGGTGGAGTCTCCACGTGTTGAGGTAGTCAAAAACAAACTGGTCATGGACCTAAGCATTCTGCTGTAGTTGACCCTGCTCTGAGCAGGGAGGTGAGACAAGATGATCTACAGAGGTCTCTTCCAACCTCAGTTATTCTGTGGAAAGAATTGAGACCACAGTTTACTTATTATTTTCTCATTCTTTATATGATTGAAGTCATTCAAGTAGGCCTGTATGCGTGTGTACATACTATACATAGTACATATCTCTGATATAGATCAGTGGAGAGTCAAAATTCAGTCTCTTTTCCTGTTCAGCCCAACTGAATTTTTCCTGTCTCAATAAGCAGAAATTAGTGCTGGGAGGTGCTATGAAAAACTGTGGTTTTCCATCAGTTGGGCTTTCTCTTTACACGTCACACAGGTTATGTCTTAGTAGATTTGCTGAAGAGAAAATAGAAAAGTACTAGTCAGATATGTGAATGGCTGTAAACACCAACTTTACTGTTATAGGAAAATAACTAATGTAGTGAAGAGGCTAGTATTAATGCTGACAGACAGGTTTGTGGGATCATTATCTGCAATTATGCTTATGTATTTATTTTTCTACTCTTATCTAAAATTATTTTGTTAGGATAATATGTCTAAAAGCAGATTCTTCTTTATATGCCCCTCAGTGGAACTATCTCAAGCTTGTTTTTGATGCCTATTGAGAAAATGGTAGTAAAAACTCAAACTTTATCTTTCAGTGAGAATTGCAACACCAAGTTGCAAGGCAGTTCAAAGGTGCTCAGGAAGCGGTATGTTCTAGTATTCTTAGTAAGGGGGAAAAATAAAAGTTTCTCTTAACTATTACAAAATACTTTCCAAACTATATAGTTTCCAAACTATATACTTTCCAAACTATATATATATTTATATATATATATAATAATGTTGGAATCTCGAGACACTGAATTTTGAGGGCCACAGGGATTTCACGGTATCTGAATTCAAATGTTGAAACACCTATGTACCTAGCTCAAAATCACTGATTCAAAAGCTTATGCAACGTGATGGCAGTTAATTATCAGCATTCTGTATTCAGTATAATACATTGCATTTATTACCTTATGCCATTACAGAGATAGTGATTGACACTTTCATCAGCAAACTCTCAATTGACTGCAGCATAAAAATATCAAAGTATCAGTAAATTGATTTTTATTTTTGAATATTATATAATAATCTATAGTTCTGATAGAGGAACTTAAGTATTAGTGTCCTCTCAATAAAAAAAAAAGTATAGACTAATAACTGAACAAGTTTGCTCTGAAAACAGTATGACAAATGATGCCCTCTTTTTTTATAGATTTGAATACTTTCCTTACACAGTGCAGTAACGTTAAGTTTTGTGTGCAAGAAGTAGCACATATGGCAGCTAATCTTAAGCTATGTGCATGTTAAATGATTGGCAAGTAGGTTCACACTATATGGTCAGCCAGCTGATGCTGAACTGTGTGTATAATATCAAACAGTTCTGCCTCACTTTTTTGCTGTGAAAGCATTAATTTGATCTTTCCTATTCATAAAATTTTCACTAAAAACCTTTGGAAAAGTAAATCTTTTTGAGACTATGTGCTGTCTTTGAACTGGTTGAGATGAGATGAAAAATTGAGTTGGATTAAAAGTTTTGAGCTGAAGATGGAAGGACAGACACCGATCTCAAAGTCTTTCTTTTGGAAACCAGAGGAAAATAAACATTTTCTGATAGTGTACTCAGAGTTATCTTCTGTATAGTGAAGGATGTTAAGTCAGATGATACTGTTCATGTCTTTAATGGCACTTAGTTTAGTGGTAAGTTGTGTACCATTTGAAAACTATGAAGTAGCCCCCATTGGACTGAAATTCTTGAAATAGACACTAAATCCCACTTTCTGTATAGGAACATGGCACACTTACCATAACTAGAAATAGCTGCAGATGCCTAAAGTAAGCAAAATAAAAACAGCATTGAATTTTTTTTTTGACCTTAGTATTTGAGAGAGGATTAATATTACTCTGAGTGAAACAGAAGATAATTTATAATATTCTTGGCTCTTTAAAATTGCTTATTACAAATGACCACTAAAGGCTGTAATTCTGAAAACTGGGCTACCAATACCTAAATTCTTTTGAGGATTTGGTGTTTGAGACACGTATCTGGATTGCTGTGTAAATATGTGGGCTGATTTATGAAACGGCATATAAAATCTCAGCATTCTAAATGTCAGAATGCAGTCACCTAGAGGCAGTGAACAAGAAGCCATCAGCTTAAACTGGAGTTATCTACTAGTACCTGTCAATTGAAGAAATAAAAAAAAAAAAAAAAAAAAATGTAGTGAGGAAAAACAAGCAAAGAAGTTAGATGTGTTTTCTTTTCTCCTTTCCTCCTGTAGTGAAAATGTGTTGTTGAAATGACATGTGTTAATTGTAAACAGTCACTGTTTGTTGTAGGGGGGAAAAAAAAGAAACAAAAAGTAGAACACAAGGTATGTTTTGTATTATAAGAGTACCTGAAGGGTCTACCAAATATCACAATTTTATTGGTCTTTAATGTCCTTGCTGTGTCAGGTATAATGAGTCTGTGGTCTATGAGAAGCCTATATAGGAAAAAACAAACACAAAAGAACATACACACAAAACCAAACTGGATATTTTTTGAATATGTGACAACAACAACAAAATTCTATATTGTGCTATGTTTCTAATCCTTAAATGAACACTGAGATGAAAAATCTGAGGTAGACAACTCAACAGTGCCAAAGGTGATAACTGAGCTGGGAAGTTTTAATGCAGTGTGATGCTTTCCCTACAATGCCATTGTTCTTCAAAAGCATTATTCAAGCAGTACTTCACAACACCTCCTGTCCCAGCTTTAGACCATCTTTCTTCATTCTCTGGAGACGTTTTACTGAGAACTCACCTCACTCTTGATCTGAATTCGGTTGCTACTGTTATCAAAAAATATTATTATTAAAAAGAAAATGTTTAGTGACATTACCAAAATTAGTTTTAATAACATGCTTGCAATAAGATAATTGTTCTTTAATAGTTCTGTTGTGAAATGTGATGATTTATCTTGGAATAAATAGACTGCAGAATTTGGATTTCTCTGCATTAAATGTAGACAAGCAAATGAACAGTTAATCATTAAGGGATAGTGACAAATTAAGAACTATAACGGTAACTTTCATAGATTAGATGAGCATGCAATAATTCTGAAGTCAATCAAAAGAAGTCAAATGACATTGCTAATTTTTTGAAGCAGTCTTCCATTTTCTATATTCTAGTATGAAAACTACAATATAGAAGAAAGAAGGAATACATTATTAGCATTACTAAAAAGTGTTTAAATATAGAAAAGCAATAAAATTTACTGAATGTCAGTCATTGTTGAGGGATTTTTTTGAAACAGCAAAAATCCCATGACTTGCTGTAGCTGAGCAAACCAAGCTACCAGGGCAACTATGAGAAGTTCCCACATCGCCCAATTGAGGAATTCAGAAAAATATTGTTACCAGTAGCTGGCTTCAAGGACAAGGTCTATGTGACTGCTAATCACCAGGGGGTTGTTTTCTTGTAGTTGTTTGAGTGCTTTTGACCAATAATCTTTTGTGAAACACTGTCTGCCCCTGTTAAGTTCACTATAAAATTAGGCTATTCGGGCAATAAAATGGAGCATGATCTGCCTCTACTGGTGTCTGTCGTGCTTTTGGCCGTGCTTCCTGCAACAAGTCATAGTATTACCTCATGACACTTGGTCTTTCTGTATACAACATGATTATATACAAAGAAAAGAAATGTTAATATTTGCTACCTAGTATTTAATGGAGACTATAAACCATTGTATTTAACCATTTAAAATATAAACAATTTATTATTATAGTATTTAACCATTAAAATATAAACCATTGTATAAACCATTTTCTTTAATCATTTCCTGAGACAATAGAAAATATGTGAGGTAGGATATTTTGACATACATGAATGCTAAATTGAGAAATTGTATTGTAGTTACGTTGCCCTGGCATAATATGATGCCCCAATTTTTATTGCTGATGCATGCAACTAGACCCTCTGAGTTCATCGATATGAATAAATTCTTCTGCATATCCCAAGACAAATAGGCTTGTATGTTTTATTCCTAATAAGAGAAGTGTCAGGTCTGACAAAGTTTTACCACATCTGATCGATATGTTATGCTTTCAGATCATCTAGACTGCTGCTTGGTACATCCTTTGCTGCTGAGTGCACCAAATAAGACCAATACCTCCAGATCTGATAGCCCTTCACAACAAGACAAAGCCATATTTTCCCACGCAAAATTTCTTACAAAGTCCATCTATGTGTGAATAGCTTCCATTTCATGTCATATTTGTTTCAGGATGACTATATAGCACTACCTGTACTTTTGGGGGAAGAAAAAAAAGAGAGCTGTCAGTCTTTATTATGAGATGAAAATTTGCTTATGTCCAGGAATAAATCTTTGAAAATTCTTCAAATATTTCTTAGAATCTGAATGACTCTTTTGGGCAGTATTGATGCTTCAGTATTAGCAGCAGGTACTGAATTCAGGCAACATGAATGAACAACTTTGATGTTGGATGAATTTATCTGCAACTTAAATTTTCAGTGGTAGTTGCTGTAGTAATGATTGGAGCTATCAGTTTACAGAGTTTCCACCCTGAAAATGACAGCAAAGCTGCCTTTATTTTTTTTTTCCAAATGTACTTTCCTGCTGTTATGTTTCTGTTAATAGGGAGAACATTATACCAGTGCACTTTACCAAACTGCAGTCCCTCTTTGGCTGATGGGCGCTAACAGCCAGCAACAAGACTATTACATATAATGTAGTCTATTTTTAAAAGAAAAACTTTCCTATACTGGTGAAGATAGAGAATTTCAACTAGATTTGTCGAGTAAAGGACTATTTGTAAACATTTATTTACTTATTTATTTATTAATATTTATTTATTTATTAAGTTTTCTTAGTAAAGACAATATAACCTGTCAAGGGTAGCTGAATTTTAAAAAACTTCCGGACAGGTGACATGACAAGTCTACCATGACAGTGTTTGTATTGAGATCTGTCTGTGGGTGGAATTACAAAGGATGGTGTGTGTGAATACATGTTCTTGTAATACACTGATGCTTCTCAGTTTCTTGAATATGGATGAAATATGATGTTTCAGCTTTGTGCTTCTTAATGGGCTACTGAAAGCATATTCTTATTATTTTGTATCTGTTGGGGCATTTTCTTGCAAACTAATGCTTGAGAGTATGTTAACCCCAGTGGAGTTCGAATTTCTTATAATGGAGCTGATAGCTTATTCTAAAGCACTGATCATTGATTTCCAAGGCTGATGTTTTAGATTAGGAACCAAAGGAGAATAGGAACAATGATGGTAATTAAATCGTGACTAGAGGCATTTAAGAAATGCTAGAGAAAGGCAGTCAACTCTATAACCTGCCTGTCAAAAGTGAAAGAATGCAGATTCAAGTATAAGGTCTGGGGATTAAGTAATAGTAATGCAAATGACACAATTTTACCTTGTATCAATCAAGATTAATGGTGCCTGGCACATGTGTTTAATATTCACATTTGCTTATTTTACTATTTTAAATTAAGACACCAGAAGGAAACACTGACCAGTGACATTCATTCTTGGGATTATGGCAGAGATTTATTTCTCATTATAATTTAGAAATATTTATTGTCTTTTTAATTTATAAAACATATTAAAAAGTGCATTAGAAATCATGCACTGAGATATTTCAAAATGAATTTTATATGCATGCTTATGAAAAAATATAATTAGACCACCACTACCTATTACTACCTAGTTAATTATTGTAGTTAACTTTGTGTTAACTACACAAAGAAACCTCCTATGTAATTTAATATATCCATGAAAAAGTGCTAAGACATTTCAGTTTTTGTTAACACAAAAAACATTCCTATTGAGTGCATGTGGCTGAGTAAGACACATTTCAGGCTGTGAGGCTGAAAGAAAGACTGAATATCCTGAGTTGGAAGGGACCTGCAAGGATCATTGAGTTCAACTTCTGGTTTTCTGCGAAGCTGCACCAGCACAGAGAAGGACAGTCATTTCCCTTGACCAGCTAACCATGCTGTGCCTGATGCCCACCAGGATGTAGTCAGCCCTTTTGGCTACCAGGGCACACTGGTGACTCAGATTCAGCTTGCCATCGACCAGAACCCCCAGATCCCTTTCTGTGGGACTGCTCTCAATCTTCTTATCCCATAGTCTGTACATATATCCATGGCTGCCCCATTCCAGGTACAGAATCTAGTACTTGCTCTTGTTGAACTTCATATTGTTGGTGATTGCCCAGCCCTCTAATTAGTCAAGATCTCTCTGCAAGGCCTCTATCCTCTTTACCCTCCACGTAGATGTAAGAGATCTCTCTACCCTCCACAGAGTCAACAGCTCCTCCAAATTTAATGTCATCTACAAACTTACTTAGTATGCATTCAAGTCCTGAATCCAAGTCATTTATGAAAATAATTGAAAACTGGCCCTAAAATGGAGCCCTGTGGAACCCCACTAGTGACTGACCACCAGCCTCACGTAACTCCATTTACTATAATCCTTAGCTCAACCCATCACCCAATCGTTCAACCACTACATCATTTTTTTACTAGCTGTATATATAGAGAGCTATATATAGTTCCACTTGCTGAGGTGATCGGCTCTGGGGCAGACACTTTCTGCAGTGGAGCGGGGGATCGGGCCAGGCAGGGCTAATTTTTCTGGCATCAAGCCTACTTGAGGGAGCCGCCAGGACCCGGCAGCCCTCGTGAGGGAGGCTGATGAGGCGTAGGTGGAGCCAGCAGCGTCCCATCCCCAGCCATTCATAAGCTGCCTCTAGCGAGTGCGAGCGACCAGGGTGGGCAAACAGGGCGTGGCGTGTCAGAAGGCAGTGGCGTGGCAGTTAGTGTGGCAATTCGCGCAGGCAGGGCAAGCAGGAAGGGCAGAGCGCTCCCCAGTGCCCACACGAACACCTCCTGTAGCGACAGCCTCCTGTTAGCTAGGCTGCAACGGTCTCCACCAGGCACGGCGCGCTCTCCAGAAAGACGGTACACACCCAGACCAACTACCCATTCAAAAATGCAGCTGTCCAGGTCACTGGATGCAGGGAGTGTATGAGCCTGTTGCTGCCATCGGTGGGAGGCAGAGACACCGTGTGTGTGAGGTGCGAGCAGGTGGATGACCTGGTCCGCGTGGTGGCAGAGCTCGAGGAGGTGGAGAGGTTGAGGGATATCAGGGAGTGCGAGCGGGAGATAGACTGGTGGAACAACTCCCTGCAGGGCCTCAAGAAGAGGTACTGGGGTGAGACACCCCAAATGGTGGTGGACCCCCTGCCCTGTCGCTGTCGGGCAGAGGGAGGGGACCTGGGAGTTGAAGAGGAATGGAAACAGGTCCCTGCTTGATATTGCAGGTGATGCCCTCCCCTTCCGGCCCTGCCTTCCCAGGTGCCCCTATGCAACAGGTTTGAGGCCCTGGAACTTGAGAGACCGGTGGGTGAGGAAAAGGTAGAAAGTGTACCCAGGAGGATGCCTAGGGCGAGGAAGTTGACTCCACGCCTCAGGACTGCCTCCACCAAGAAAGAAAGGTGATTGTTGTGGGAGACTCTTTTCTCAGGGGAACAGAGGGACCTATTTGTCGTCCTGACCCTACCTGTAGGGAAGTCTGCTGCCTCCCTGGGGCCAGGGTCAGGGACATTGCCAGAAAACTTCCCAGCCTGGTTCGCCCCTCTGACTATTATCCTCTTTTAATAGTCTAGGCGGGCAGTGATGACATTGGAGAGAGAAGCCTCAAGGCTATCAAATGGGACTTTAGGGGCTGGGGCGATTAGTGGATGGAGCGGGAGTATAGGTGGTGTTTTTGTCTATCCCTATGGTGGCAGGGAGGGGTACTGATAGGACACGAAAGGCCCACCTGATAAACACGTGGCTCAGAGGCTGGTGCCAGCACAGAAATCTTGTTTTTTTTGACCATGGGGTGCTTTACTCGGCACCTGACCTGATGGCCGCAGAAGGGTCAATATCTCTAAGGGGAAAATAGATCCTGGGCCAGGAGTGGCGGGGATCATTGAGAGGGCTTTGAGGGGGATGGGGCTGAAACAAGGCTTTTTGGAGCTGTGCCAGGGGAAACAATGGCAAGGCTGGAGGATAAGGCAATGGCCCAGCTGAAGTGCATCTATACCAATGCACGCAGCATGTGTAACAAACAGGAGGAGCTGGAAGCCATTGTGCAGCAGGCAGGCTACGACTTGGTTGCCATCACGGAGATGTGGTGGGACCACTCTCATGACTGGAGTGCTGCAATGACTGGCTATAAGCTCTTCAGAAGGGACAGGCAGCACAGAAGGGGTGGTGGTGTGGCTCTTTATATTAGAGAATCTTTTGACGTTGTAGAACTCGAGGCTGGGAATGACAA
Organism: Aythya marila; assembly: GCF_965140915.1. Taxonomy (NCBI): domain Eukaryota; kingdom Metazoa; phylum Chordata; class Aves; order Anseriformes; family Anatidae; genus Aythya; species Aythya marila. Next base: position 42,705,556 of record NC_139046.1, on the reverse strand, counting down.
AGTTGAGTCCCTATGGGTTAGGATCGGCGGGAAGGCCAACAAGGCTAGCGTCCTGGTCGGGGTCTGTTATATACCGCTGAACCAGGATGAAGAGACGGATGAGGAGTTCTACAGGCAGCTGACAGAAGTTGTGAAATCGTCAGTGCTTGTTCTCGTGGGGGACTTCAACTTCCCTGACATATCCTGGAAGCACAACACAGCCCAGAGAAAGCAGTCTAGGAGGTTTCTGGAGAGCGTGGAAGATAGCTTCCTGATGCAGCTGGTTAGTGAGCCTACCCAGGGAGGTGCCCTGCTAGACCTTCTGTTCACAAACAGAGGACTGGTGGGAGATGTGATTGTTGGAAGCTGTCTTGGGCAGAGTGACCACAGAATTGTGGAGTTCTCTATTCTTGGCGAGGCCAGGAAGGGGACCAGTAAAACTGCTGTATTGGACTTCCGGAGGGCTGACTTTGAGCTGCTCAAGACACTGGTTGGTAGAGTCCCTTGGGAGGCGGTTCTGAAGGGCTGAGGAGTCCAGGAAGGCTGGGCGCTCTTCAAGAAGGAAATCTTAATGGCGCAGGAGCAGTCTGTCCCCATGTGCCCAAAGACGAGCTGGCGTGGAAGAAGACTGGCCTGGCTCAACAGAGAGTTGCAGCTTGAGCTTAGGAGAAAAAGAGGGTTTATAATCTTTGGAAAAAAGGGTGGGCCACTCAGGAGGACTATAAGGATGTTACGAGGCTGTGCAGGGACAAAATTAGAAAGGCCAAAGCTCATCTAGAGCTCAATCTGGCTACTGCCGTTAAAGACAACGAAAAATCTTTTTACAAATACATCAACGCAAAATGGAGGACTAAGGAGAATCTCCATCCTTTACTGGATGTGGGGGGAAACCTTGTTAAAAAAGATGAGGAAAAGATGGAGGTGCTTAATGCCTTCTTTGCCTCAGTCTTTAGCGGCAATACCGGTTGTTCTCTGGATACCCAGTACCCTGAGCTGGCGGAAGGGGATGGGGAGCAGAATGTGATCCTCACTATCCACGAAGAAATGTTTGGCGACCTGCTACGGCACTTGGATGTGCGCAAGTCGATGGGGCCAGATGGGATCCACCTGAGCGTATTGAGAGAACTGGTGGAGGAGCTGGCCAAGCTGCAACATTTATCAGCAGTCCTGGCTATCAGGGGAGGTCCCAGTTGACTGGAGGCTAGCAAACGTGATGCCCATCTACAAGAAGGGCCAGAGGTCAGACCCGGGGAACTATAGGCCTGTCAGTTTGACCTCAGTGCCAGGGAAGCTCATGGAGCAGATCCTCCTGAGAGTCATCACGCGGCACTTACAGGGCAAGCAGGTGATCAGGCCCAGTCAGCATGGGTTTCTGAAAGGCAGGTCCTGCTTGATGAACCTGATCTCCTTCTATGACAAAGTGACGCGCTTGGTGGATGAGGGAAAGGCTGTGGATGTGGTCTACCTTGACTTCAGCAAGGCTTTTGACACCGTTTCCCACAGCATTCTCCTCAAGAAACTGGCTGCTCATGTCTTGGACTGGCACACGCTTCGTTGGGTTAGAAACTGGCTGGATAGCCGGGCCCAAAGAGCTGTGGTGAATGGAGACAAATCCAGCTGGAGGCCAGTCACTAGTGGCATTCCCCAGGGCTCGGTGCTGGGGCCAGTCCTCTTTAATATCTTCATCAATGATCTGGATGAGGGGATCGAGTGCACCCTCAGTAAGTTCACAGATGACACCAAGTTAGGTGAGTGTGTCGATCTGCTCAAGGGTAGGAAGGCTCTGCAGGAGGATCCGGATAGGCTGGACCAATGGGCTGAGGTCAGCTGCATGAAGTTCAACAAGGCCAAGTGCCGGGTCCTGCACCTGGGGCGCAATAACCCCAAGCAGAGCTACAGGCTGGCAGAGGAATGGTTGGAAAGCTGCCTGGCGGAGAAGGACCTGGGAGTGATGGTTGATAGTTGGCTGAATATGAGCAAGCAGTGTGCTCAGGTGGCCAAGGCCAATGGCATCCTGGCTTGTATAAGAAGCAGTGTGGCCAGCAGGGCTAGGGAAGTGATCGTCCCCCTGTACTCGGCTCTGGTGAGGCCGCACCTTGAGTACTGTGTTCAGTTTTGGGCCCCTCACTACAAGAAGGACATGGAGGTGCTTGAGCGAGTCCAGAGAAGGGCGACGAAGCTGGTGAGGGGTCTGGAGAACAAGTCTTATGAGGGAGCTGGGCTTGTTCAGCCTGGAGAAGAGGAGGCTCAGGGGCGACCTTATTGCTCTCTATAGGTACATAAAGGAGGCAGTAGCGAGGTGGGGGTTGGTCTATTCTCCCACGTACCTGGTGACAGGACGAGGGGGAATGGGCTAAAGTTTCACCAGGGGAGTTTTAGGTTGGATATGAGGAAGAACTTCTTTACTGAAAGGGTTGTTAGGCATTGGAATAGGCTGCATGGGGAAGTGGTGGAGTCACCATCCCTGGAGGTCTTTAAAAGATGTTTAGATGTAGAGCTTAGTGATATGGTTTAGTGGAGGACTTAGTGTTAGGTCAGAGGTTGGACTCGATGATCTTGAGGTCTCTTCCAACCTAGAAATTCTGTGATTCTGAGAACATAAATCAGTAAGGATTTGTATTTCCTCTTCAGTTAAAGAAGTGGCTGTTCACTTGCAATCTACCACACCTGCTGTAGCTGTCCACCTGAGAGGAATATTATGCACACTTATGTTACTTTTTAAATAAATAAATACCGCCCTCTGTGCTGGTCCCCTGAAGAGCACTACTATATCATAGCCTGGGTAAAGCTTTCCAAATGCTGACCTGCTTTCTGGGTAGTCAAAGCTAGGTGTAGATTGGGGTTACTGTTGAATGGGCATGAAAGAGATTATTTTGGGTTGCTCTGTTATGAAATTTTTTTGCTAATATGACTAAAAATAGGTAGAGCATAAAACAAGCATTTCTGACAGTGGAGCTAACTACTGACTGAATGTGTAGGATTATTTTTTTTTTTTTTTTTAATGAGACTGGGAAATATAAACTGGATATGACACATAAATAGGTACGTACATCTGTCCTGACAGGGAGTTCAAGAAACGTCATCATGAAGTTTTATGGCTCATTTCCATTCAGTTACTGTGATTGACACAAAATAAAAAAGCTTTTTTGACTCATGAGATCATTTCTCATTTTGACAATGAAAACATGTCTAGAGGAGGGCCACAAAAATAATCAGAGGGCTGGAGCACCTCTCCTATGAAGACGGGCTGAGGGAGATGGGGTTGTCCAGCCTGGAGAAGAGATGACTCTGGGGAGACCTTATAGTGGTCTTCCAGTACCTAAAGGGGGCTAGAGAAAATCTGGGAAGGGACTTTTCATTAAGGGGTGTAGCAATAGGAGAAGGAGTAATAGCTTTAAACTAGATTTAAAGTTATTACTCCTTACTAAATTTAAACTGTTTTTAAATTTGGTATCTTTTTGGGGGGAGAGAAGGAGGGGATAATCAATTGGTTTATTGTTGTAAATGCTCTCTGACTGTATGCTGAAGATATCTACTAACCAGGCATATTCTATTTTAGATAGATTAGTCTGATTAAGACAATGAACTCTGTGTGTGCCTGGGACATCGGTAAACTGCAATTTTAATTATGTTTCCAAAAGGAGAGGAAAAATATTATTTAGGCTGCTTTGGCTTACACAGGTATATATTTTGCAGTACCATTAGATAGTCTCTCAAAAAAAAGTAGCTTAAGTCCATTATCCCTAAGGTCTCCCAGTAGATGGTGAATTTAGCCATGCAATTCTATTATTCTGAGGGCTCACAGAATCACAGAATTTCTAGGTTGGAAGAGACCTTTAGATCATTGAGTCCAACCTCTGACCTAACACTAACAAGTCCTCCACTAAACCATATCACTAAGCTCTACATCTAAACGTCTTTTAAAGACCTTCAGGGATGGTGACTCCACCACTTCCTGGGCAGCCTATTCCAATGCCTTTCGGCTGAGTGACTAAATCCAGTGTAACCAAGAAATTAACATTGTTACACTGATTTGTCATCATCACTGACTATTAATCCATTCTTTAACCCCAGACCTAGTGACAAATAAAGTATTCCAGCAAGTGCAGCAGTTTAAGTTCCAGTTAAATCACGTTCAGCATTTTAAACTCAATTATTATCATAAAATCAATTGTAAAATTTCTTTGTACTATGAAGTAAGGAAAAAATTATAACCTGTAGTAAGTGCTTTTTTTTTTTTTTTAATGCTGTTATATAACTTATGGTATGCTATTGTATGTATTTAAAGCAAAGCAGAAGATTATTATGGTCAACTATATTAGTCTAAAAGTAGAGTGTATTGAAATGAACAGACTTAGAAATATATTTCTTTTTAATGTGTACAGTTAGTTATCATAAAAGATGAAACTTTTCAAGGTTTAAAAAAAAAAAAAAGACTTGTGGAATAACAGTACAAGAGAAGCCTAAAAAATTTAACAAGCTGTATCTGGATGAGGACGTTTATATTAATTACAAAGAGGAACTCTGGAATTTGAGCATCTGGGATCCAGTTACTAGCTGATGTTTTTTGCATAGTTCTTCATGTAAGACTCTGCAAATAATAAAATATGTAGTTAATCGTTAACCCTTAATGAATTCCCCCACAGGAAAAAATTCATATTCCAAGAGATCCGTAGCCTACTTATTTATAGTGACATGACTAGAACCCTTCATATTATAACCTATGCTTGAGTGAAAACCTGACAGTTTTGTGCATTTCTAGAGTATGTTAGACATATTCTATGCCAGTATGTTGTATTACAGAGGAAAGGAAATTCCCACTGCAACCATCTGGAAGTAATATTTTTAAACATTTCATTAGATGGTTGATATATTAGCAGGACAAAAGAGTTTTGCCTATCAAAAGATTATGCATACTCAGAAATGTGGAAGATGCAAATCAGCAAGAGAGATTTTATTTAGAGAAGCAAAGGAGGAAAATCTATCTTTTGCATATTTGTGCCTATCACTGACAAATAATTTTAAATGTTTTATATATGCGGGTCTCAGAGTGACTGGATCATTACCAACAAGAGCCTCATGTACCTTCCTGCAAGGGAAATTAACTGAAACTTCAACCTGCTAAAGTCAGCAGTCAGTTGAAATAACAGAGCTTGACAGTGACTGGAGGTGGCATTTTTCTAGGCTCCTGACAGCTGAGGTATATCTAAATTGCCAGAGAGAAAAAACATTTATAGCCGGCAACCTAAAATCTGTGTTAGATTTATTTTCTTTCTGATAACTCTTTCCCAAGCACTTTAAGGTCAAAATGCTTTTCGTACTGTGCACCTTATAGAACTTGGTTCTTTCAATGAATTCATCCAGTTTGAGGGAGTTGTAGAGAAAGGTGTGTGTATCTAGGCTTTGACATAATCCTTTGCTTCAGAAAAGGATTCCCAGGCTTCTGTCAAATGCTCTTTTGCAACTTTGCAACTGTTATGTACATATATATGTGACTGAGTATATAATGTTAATAACTATATAGTTTATCATTTAAAGCTGTTATTTTGATGTCTCCTTGTCATAAGTTAGATACTGGATCGTACTTAGATGAATATCTGAAATAGTCATCTCTTGAACAAAAAGGATTCTTGATTTTGAAGACTGTCTTTTCTCTGATTAACTGGCTAAACGAAGGGGTGGAGAAATTCCAAGGCACCAGTCATGAAAGATGTGACCCTATTGATCTTGGACATTTCTTTCCTTGTTATAAACTTCCAATCTCCCTTATGCATTGTGCCATCATTATCACTCCCATGCTGCACTTGCTATGTGCTTCTAACATGATGACTTTGATTGCCAGTTGTACCCTTCTTAGTGTAAGCTCTTCAACTTGCAAGTCTTTAGTTTAAAACAATGATCCTTTAAACAGTCTAGAAGTGCTATCAGAGTTTTGGGAATAGAAATGAAGATTTTTATAGCACACTCTTTTACCAGGGAAATTTATTTATGGACAAGCAGTTCTCTAATTGGAGACATGTGAGTGTCACAAATTAAGAATTCTTTAGGTATGTATTCTGTTGTTAATTTAAGTACCTCCTTTCACCCTCTTCCTTTGAATCAATTATTTAAAAAGCACTTGATTTGACATCATGAAAGTATAATGTTTTGATAATGAACCATTAGATTTATTGAAATATTGAAATAATTGTTTAAAAAGGTAATGAATGCCTAATTTGGAAACTCCCCATGAAGATTAGTTAATGGAACTGCCATAATGTGAGTTTTGTTTTCTTTATTAACTCTGAAATAATCCCTGGTTTTCTTAGTTCTGAATATATATTTTTCATTAATAGTATTTATGACACAGCCAATTTAACTTTTTTTTTTTTTTTTTTTTTTTTTTTAATAATTTTAATGTCTTTATTTATTACGTGATTTGTATATCTGAACATGTGTTTAAGGATTCATTCCAAAGTCAGTGGTGGCAATGACTTATTTTAATCTTGGTGATATGAACTGATTTCAGTGGAAATTATGTGTCAAAAGGTCTTTGAAGATCTGGAAATAAATTACTTGTGGATAATTCTGCAGACTAGAATTAAGTCATCTGTTTCCTTAAATGAAGTAAGTAATTATGTGTTTTTGTAGATCCAGTCAGTAGAACTTAGATTTGATGATGAACTTTTCTGGAGTGTTTGGTCAAGAATTTATGCATGAATGAGTGAATTTAAACAAAGAATTTTTGACAGAGCTCATCCTTCTCTCTTCTAGTGTTATCAAATAGTCTTCCACTTCTGTCCATGACAAAGAGTTATTCACTCTTTGTACTTAGCCTAGGTATTGATCAATGAAACATTCAAAGAAAAATTTTTGTTCATATAAATAAAAATCCTCAGAACACTCCTATTTTTAATGAAAAATTTACAGAACACTTAAAGACTAGGGATTACTAGCTTAGCTAAAGAATGAATGTGCATAAGCTACAACACAAAATAAAATCAGAACCTGTAATGTTTTTGCTAGTGCATATTTTTCAGCGTGATAAACTTTTCTTTATTCCTTTATCATTTTGAAGTGGGAGAGAGCTGGACCTGACATTTCATCCAAGATCTTAATCTTTTTCTTGCTTTATTAGATCTGTTCCCTTACTGAAAATACTATAAATGAAAATGTTATAATTAATTCCTTATATAGAACAAGAAGTTTAATTTATTAGACTTGTTCCAGGATTTTTTTTTTTTCACATTTAAATTAATATTTTCCCTAGCAAGTTTTATTATTTCTTAGAGGAATATAGGATCAGAAAGTACTTCTCAGGTCACTGAATTCAGTCATCTGTTACTGAAGAATCTTTTCATAAACTTGTTGAGCTCCCCTGACACTGTGCTCACTCATGAAAAAACAAACATTTGTTTCCACAGATTGTTACAGAACCCCTCTGGTCTCATGCACAGTTATCAACTTCTGATTTTGTCAAGGTTGCTTTATACAATTTTTTATGGACAGAGTTCACCGAAAATGTCCTTTGGTTTAAATAACACATTGCTTACCAGTTACTCCTTGCAATAATAATGAAAATGAGTTTGTTCAATTCAGTGCGCATTGCTTTGGAGAAGAGAGGAAGGGGGTAGGTGGGTGGAAAATAGTTTAAAATTAAGCTTTCTGGTGTCATGCTTTTCTGAAATTAGAGTCACAGTGATCAACACTTTGATGGTAAGTCCATAATTTGAAAATGCACATTCAGGAGATGAGAGACCAATCCTAGAGTTTTCTGCTGGATCTGTACTGCCCTGGTTGAAGCTTCCTTCAACATGAAGCTCCCCATTACAGGGAGCACAGAAGACAGAAAGAAGAGAGGCAGTCTTGTGGGTTGTAAGGGAAATGAGAGAAATAAGCAGCAGTGAAGTAGCTAATCCACTTTGAGGTTTTAAATTGGGCTCTTACACCAATTAAACACTTAAACAAATATTCTTTCTCTCAGCCTTCAAGTCCTTATTCACCTTTTGTGTTGGATGGCATTTCTGTTTCTCTCAAATCTCTCTAAGGTGATGGAATCACATAATATATTCCACAGCAAAATGCATTGTCATCTTAAATTATGATATCACTAAAATACAGTCTGCTCTTCTGAACCTTACATGCTTAGATGCTTTCTGCTTTCTGAAATTAACAGCAGTTTGTAGATAGCTTGGTGTACTGGCAAAGATTCTTTTTAAAAGAACTCACTCCAAGTGCTAAAGAAAGTACTTGTGCTGAAGATGTGCATGGAGACCAAAACATGAAAAACACCATCTGTGACCTAAACTGCATCTGTTGGTTGGCCACTAAAAGTGGAGGAAGGTTTTGATTTACTAGCCAGACAGTTTTCTCAATTTTCTTGTCAGGAAATATCTTTTAAACTGCAATACAGTTATGACAGCTTGGATAACAGCATTTAGCTATATTCCAGCAGCTTTTAGATTTTACATGCTGTATGCCTAGGCCTGTCAGAGAGACCTGTGCCAGACACAACACTTCTAAAGTATTTTTTTTCTTGCACTTGCCGAATGTGATGTCATCTAGTCACTCAGGATAAGAACTAGTCATCTAGTGATGTCATCTAGTCACTCAGGATAAGAACTTTAGAGTTTTTTCCCCACAGATGTGGTCTTTGAAGTCCCTTCAATATTAATAATCACTGAACTAATGGTTCTTCATCGCTGTTATTTACAACAACAACAAAAGAGTAGTTTGAAAAGGAATCATACAATAAGTACATCAGTAGTACATATGTATTGACAGATTTTGAAAGATGGATAAGCAAGTTTTCTGCATTTTTTTTTAATAAGCTTAGTATATTTTAATAACAGCATATATTTGCTAATAGATCTTAAAATACTGAGTTGATAAGTAAATGATGCTCTCTGGTTACCTTAATGAACAGTAGATACATATGTGGCTCTACTTGTAACACCTGATTTGCAGATGGTTAATTGTTTTTTTTAATATATATATATATATATTAATAAAATGAGAACAATTTCAATATAATAACCAATTCCTATGAACTTTATCATAAATGTTTATTTACATTCTTTTTATATTCACTCATATGCTTGTATATGGAAAGATACAGTTTAGCGCGTGGACTGCTTCTGTCTTATCACTTCATGTTGCACTTGAGACGTTGAATTTATATTGGCAGGATGATATGAGTCTCAACAGCAATGACTCATCATCTTCCTGCTGATTCTTTTTCTAGAGATGTGTATGAGTTTCATGATAAATTAAGTGGATAAAATTTGTAACACTGCTGTAAAGTGTATTTTCCATTGATATAAGTAACTTTGTTGGCCCAAATGTCAGGTGAATTTTTATGTGAAATCCTCAGTTTGTATAGAACTAGTTGTGGTGTTGTACCAAGTAATGACTGCCATGTAGTAGGCATAGTAATTTGTCACACAGGAGATCTTTGCACAAGAAAATAATATATATATTTTTCAAGATATCAAATCAAGTGTGTTTCCTGTACAGGTCTGTTTTATACTTTAATTTATTTAGATTTTTGATTTTATTTAGATTTATTTAGATTTAATTTATTTAGATTTTTAGGCTTGTATTCATCATACCTACCATAAGCAGTCCAGAAGTCAGGCATTTATTCTAGGCTTGTCATTTAAACTCCATTTAGTCTAAGCTATCTTCCATAGTCAACTCCACTGAAGAATATGTTGGTCTCACTTGGCTTGAACATTTACCTTAACCTGGAAAGATGAATTACATTACAAAATCATTTTTCTGGCCATTTAATAGATAAAATCTTGGATGACCTTGTATTTCTTAATTTGCAATCTAGTTCATACTGAATATAAATACAAATGGATTCCTGCTCTGTTGACAGGTAAGCATATAGAACATTAAGGTTATAGCTATTTTTATAGATTTTACCGATTATTATTGAAAAACAATCTGTTTTTGATGAAAAAATGTGTTACCTGTAGTATAAGATTTCATGTATTTTATATACCTTTTAGATTTTGAATAGACCAAGTGTAAAACTGGATGTAATTTTGGATATTTTCATGACTTTACTTGCTACAAGAGAAGCTACCAGTATCCTTTAATAAAGTTTCGCAGAATCACAGAATCATCTAGGTTGGAAGAGACCTCCAAGATCACCTAGTCCAACCTCTGACCTAACACTAACAAGTCCTCCACTAAACCATATCACTAAGCTTTACATCTAAACATCTTTTAAAGACCTCCAGGGATGGTGACTCCACCACTTCCCCATGCAGCCTATTCCAATGCCTAACAACCCTTTTGGTAAAGAAGTTCTTCCTAATATCCAACCTAAACCTCCCTTGGTGCAACTTTAGTCCATTCCCCCTCGTCCTGTCACAAGGCATGTGGGAGAATAGACCAATCGCCACCTTGCTACTGCCTCCTTTATGTACCTATAGAGAGCAATAAGGTCGCCCCTGAGCCTCCTCTTCTCCAGGCTGAACAAGCCCAGCTCCCTCATAAGACTTGTTCTCCAGACCCCTCACCAGCTTCGTCGCCCTTCTCTGGACTCGCTCAAGCACCTCGATATCCTTCTTGTAGTGAGGGGCCCAAAACTGAACACAGTACTCGAGGTGCGGCCTCACCAGAGCCGAGTACAGGGGGACGATCACTTCCCTAGCCCTGCTGGCCACACTGCTTCTTATACAAGCCAGGATGCCATTGGCCTTGGCCAACTGGGCACACTGCTTGCTCATATTCAGCCAACTATCAACCATCACTCCCAGGTCCTTCTCCGCCAGGCAGCTTTCCAACCATTCCTCTGCCAGCCTGTAGCTCTGCTTGGGGTTATTGCGCCCCAGGTGCAGGACCCGGCACTTGGCCTTGTTGAACTTCATGCAGCTGACCTCAGCCCATTGGTCCAGCCTATCCGGATCCTCCTGCAGAGCCTTCCTACCCTTGAGCAGATCGACACACTCACCTAACTTGGTATCATCTGTGAACTTACTGAGGGTGCACTCGATCCCCTCATCCAGATCATCGATGAAGATATTAAAGAGGACTGGCCCCAGCACCGAGCCCTGGGGAATGCCACTAGTGACTGGCCTCCAGCTGGATTTGTCTCCATTCACCACAGCTCTTTGGGCCCGGCTATCCAGCCAGTTTCTAACCCAACGAAGCGTGTGCCAGTCCAAGACATGAGCAACCAGTTTCTTGAGGAGAATGCTGTGGGAAACGGTGTCAAAAGCCTTGCTGAAGTCAAGGTAGACCACATCCACAGCCTTTCCCTCATCCACCAAGCGCGTCACTTTGTCATAGAAGGAGATCAGGTTCATCAAGCAGGACCTGCCTTTCAGAAACCCATGCTGACTGGGCCTGATCGCCTGCTTGCCCTGTAAGTGCCGCGTGATGACTCTCAGGAGGATCTGCTCCATGAGCTTCCCTGGCACTGAGGTCAAACTGACAGGCCTATAGTTCCCTGGGTCTGACCTCTGGCCCTTCTTGTAGATGGGCATCACGTTTGCTAGCCTCCAGTCAACTGGGACCTCCCCTGATAGCCAGGACTGCTGATAAATATTGCAGCTTGGCCAGCTCCTCCACCAGTTCTCTCAATACGCTCAGGTGGATCCCATCTGGCCCCATCGACTTGCGCACATCCAAGTGCCGTAGCAGGTCGCCAAACATTTCTTCGTGGATAGTGAGGATCACATTCTGCTCCCCATCCCCTTCCGCCAGCTCAGGGTACTGGGTATCCAGAGAACAAACAAACAAACAAACAAACAAAAACCCAGAAGAAAATTTGTTGGTTTCACTAAGTAAAAAATCATTAGTATTTATATCTTATTCCATCCTACAGATGGAATAACTGCATTTGTTCGACCTTCTGATGTGCAAGGCTAACATCATTCCTTGTACCTCCAATAACTTGGTCAGCACCATCAGCAATGTCATAACATTTGAAGGTTCTTACATTTCTCTGCTTGAATTATTTTTGTAGTGGTTTGGACTCTCTGGTGTGTCCAGTTCAATCAGACAACAGTATATTCCCAGGAAAATTGTTTTATTATACTTTTTCAAAAATGTCAGGCAGGCGGGGCAGGAGGCCGGCGTGGCTGACCAGGAACATTCTAATGGAGATTAGGTGGAAACAGAGAGTGTTTCGCTACTGGAAGGAGGGCCAGGTGTCATAGAAAGAATACAGGGATGCTGTTCGTGTTTGTAGGGAGAAAGTTCGTGTGGCCAAAGCACACCTAGAGTTGAAGCTGGCTGTGTCTGTGAGAGAAAATAAAAAGTTTTTTTTTAGATATGTGAATGGAAAAAGGAGAACTAAAGAATACACAAGACCGCTCCTTGATAGGGAAAGTCTCCTCACAGACAATGACATAGGCAAAGCAGAGACGCTTAACGCCTTCTTTGCCTCTCTCTTTAATGCCAATGATGGGCTTTGGGACCCAGGGTGCCCTGAGCTGGAGGACCGGGATGGTGGGGATGACAAACTCCCAACCGACCCTGAACGTGTGCGGGATTTGCTACTCCACCTGGATCCCTACAAGTCCATGGGTCCGGATGGGATTCATCCCCGGGTGCTGAAAGAGCTGGCGGACATCATCGCGGAACCTCTCTCAATTATTTTTCAATGATCCTGGGAATTTGGAGAGGTCCCAGTAGACTGGAAGCTGGCAAATGTTGTGCCGATTTTCAAGAAGGGTCAGAAAGAAGACCCTAGCAATTACAGGCCTGTCAGTCTCACGTCAGTGCCTGGTAAAATCATGGAGAAGATGGTTCTCGAACTTATTGAGGCGCACCTGGGGGACAAAGCAGTCATTGGTCCCAGCCAGCATGGGTTTGTGAAGGGTAGGTCCTGCCTAACTAACCTGATTTCCTTTTATGATAAGATCACCCGTATGGTGGACCAAGGGAAACCAGCTGATGTGATTTTTTTGGACTTCAGCAAGGCTTTTGACACGGTTTCCCATAGGATCCTACTGGACAAAATGTCCACCATACAGCTAAATAAAAACATCATACGATGGGTGAGCAATTGGCTAACGGGCAGGGCCCAAAGGGTTATGGTAAATGGGGCTGCGTCAGGCTGGCAGGCGGTCACCAGTGGGGTCCCTCAAGGCTCCATTTTAGGGCCGGTACTTTTCAATATTTTTATAAACGATCTGGATGTAGGAATAGAAGGTATTTTGAGCAAGTTTGCTGATGACACCAAACTTGGAGGAGTTGTGGACTCGAATGAGGGTGGAAAGGCCTTGCAGAGGGATCTGGATAGGTTGGAGAGCTGGGCGATCACCAACCGCATGAAGTTCAATAAGAGCAAGTGCCGGGTCCTGCACCTGGGATGGGGAAACCCTGGCTGCACGTACAGACTGGGCGATGAGACGCTGGAGAGCAGCCTAGAAGAGAGGGATCTGGGGGTCGTGGTAGACAGCAAGTTGAATATGAGCCAGCAGTGTGCCCTGGCAGCCAGGAGGGCCAACCGTGTCCTGGGGTGCATGAAGCACGGCATCGCTAGTAGGTCAAGGGAGGTGATTGTCCCGCTCTACTCTGCGCTGGTGCGGCCTCACCTCGAGTACTGTGTGCAGTTCTGGGCACCACAGTATAAAAAGGACATGAAACTGTTGGAGAGTGTCCAGAGGAGGGCTACAAAGATGGTGAAAGGCCTGGAGGGGAAGACATACGAAGAACGGCTGAGGTCACTGGGCCTGTTCAGCCTGGAGAAGAGGAGGCTGAGGGGAGACCTCATCACAGTCTACAACTTCCTCGTAAGGGGGTGTCGAGAGGCAGGAGACCTTTTCTCCATTAACCCCAGTGACAGGACCCGCGGGAACGGGGTTAAGCTGAGGCAGGGGAAATTTAGGCTTGACATCAGGAGGGGGTTCTTCACAGAGAGGGTGGTTGCACACTGGAACAGGCTCCCCAGGGAAGTGGTCACTGCACCGAGCCTGTCTGAATTTAAGAAGAGATTGGACTGTGCACTTAGTCACATGGTCTGAACTGTTGGGTAGACCTGTGCGGTGTCAAGATTTGGACTTGATGATCCTTAAGGGTCCCTTCCAACTCAGGATATTCTATGATTCTATGATTCTATGATAATTTCCAACAGATCGTTGTTTAGGGATTTCCTGAGCAAATTTCTCAGGTACTTTTCTGAACCGAGTAATCTTTTGCCATCCACACAGGTTCTGTGGCCAGGAGTTAGCTTAACTATGTATTGTGTAATGTGCCACCTCACTTTTTCTTTTTGCCTCAGAAATTTTTGTTGTTTCATTTCTATAATTTCCAATTTCTTTGTTGGAAGAGACAGTGATGCTGTTTGCTCTTCATGATTTTATGTATCTCAGTGTTAGTCCCCTTAGCTCTTTTTCTACCTGAAGAGACCTATTCTGTTCAGTTGTTTGTCTTACAGGAGCTGTTCCATATCTCTGATCATTCTTGTTGTCTCTACCCAAACACCTTCCATTCTGAGTACATCTGCTTGGGACTAGACAGGACATGCTTCATGCATCATGTTTAAATGAGGGTGAGCTGTGGACTGATTTAGTAACCTCAGCATGTTTCATAATATTGCAATCTTTCTTATTTTTTAATGTGATTCACTTTTGATCACTACTGAGCACTGAACTGACGCTTTATTAGTGCTATCAATATTACCTCAAAATCTTATTTTTGAGTGGTTATACCTCTTTATTTATAAATTTAGGACTGCTTTTATCATGCTTAGTTTTAAACTTATCTGCATTGAATTTGATCCTAAATTTAACACCCAGTCTGCCAAAGCTGTAGAGTCCTCTTCAGGTTTTTCACATTTAACATTTGACTTATCTGTTTCAAATAACTTCACTGACACTCATTTTTACTTCATAGTTCATCATTTCTTCAGTTCCTCCATTAATGGGCTGAACAGCAGTCGTGAACTTTTACCTTTCTTCTTTTGCCTGGATCATGGTAGGTGACTATTTTCTTCTGCCATACTTAAATCACATACTGTGATTTATGCAAGCATAAACAAGAGTATTTTTTTTTTTCTCCAGTATTTTAATGTCTATCTTAGATGTTCTTGCTAGCAAAGCTACTAAGTCATTGTCTGTGCTTATGATGTCTACTCAAGTTCAGTTTGGAGTAAATTTAGTAAAGTTTGAACTGTACTACCGAAGAAATTCCACATGTAATGTAAATCTTTTAGTGGAGAATTAAGGAATTTACTTTGCAAAGGACATGATAGACATAATCTACACTTCTTTCTTCTGTCCATAGATCAGACAGCATACTGAGTTCCTAGTTGTTATCATCTGCTTCCATGTGTCCTTTTTTCCTTTTTGTTACTAAGGCATATTACTTTGTTACTTTAATTTAAAAAAAAAATTAATTAAATCACAGAATTCTGGATTTCAAAAAATGTATAGGTGACATTTAATATATCTTGAGTTTTTATCACTAGTAAATAAAAGAAAAAAATACTTTTTTTTCCCCTAGAGAAAATCCAAAAGAACCACTCAGGGAAAAAGTACTCTTTGAAGAAACATAATGAAGTATTTCTAGCTTTTTAATAAATGTTTTGACATTTTTCTGTAGTAGAAAAATATGATGTTTTTGTTCATGGTACTTTTACTGATTAACTGTTCTGTGATGCTTTAGTCCTCTGGTGCTTTTTTCCTGAGAGCTGCAGATGATTGTGGTTGTCTCTAGTATTTGCTTTCCAGATTCACACTGTAATATGTGCATCTTTTCTCAGACTCCCACAAAAGGGTCTTGTGATTTACAGTTTACATCTACTATCTGCCATTTGAGAAGTCTAAGCAAATGTGCTTAAACAGATAACCTTTGCACAAAGTTTTGGAACATATCTTTTCTTGTACGTAATAGGATAAACAGAAAAGATTTCAGTCACTGGAAAAATACATATTCTGAAAGAGAAATACATTGTTATCAAGATCCCATTTTTTAGAAGATCACAGATATTCACTCATTTTGAAGATGACAGACAAGGTGTTGCTTGTCTTCACTCACCTCAGTTGGCCTTGTATCTATATTATAGTCTCTTCTACAAAAGGAAGTTCAACCATATCTTTTTGTAAGCTGTTCTGGTGTCTATTCAATCTTTTCCCAGGGGAACCCTGATGCAACTTTTTTCAGGCTCCTTTTTTTGCAGCCTCTTTCTCACATTGTAATATTGCTGTCAACTTTCCCCTATTTAAATTCCAAACAGCTTTCTAAAAAGAAACTTGTTTAAGTTGGTTTGCCAAGATTTGATTTAACCATTTGTCTTTAGTTGTATGTTAAGCTTCCATAGTAGACTGTTATCCTTAGACTGACATATACAAATGAAAACCGGAAAGCCAAGTGAAGAGACCGTACCTTGTAAGAAACACTTCTGATGTTTCAAATCAGCCAGAAACTGTAAGCTGTTATAGTGAGATACCTCAAATCATCATGCCTCCAAACAGCTATGCTTTCTTCAGCTCAACAGGGATTTTCCAGCAGTTCATAACAATCAAGTTTTAGACTGAAGCCTTATCTTCTTGAACCTATTGTATTTATTGGGAAGGTGATAAAGGCTTTCTGATTCATTCAAGCTTAATTTGGGGTGGTTGTGGTGGGATTTTTCCACTATTTATTATTATTATTATTTTTTTCCTTTAACCTTTCTTCAGCACAAAGACAGTAGTTCCTTAGTTATTTAACTTATCCTAGCAGATGACCACATTCATGAATTGAGGAGACACTGAAACCCTGCAACAATCTATAGTGTATCAGAGAAGTAGCTATAGTTTCATCCTTAAATGCTACCTTAATCAAATTATAGTTAGGCATCAAGTCCAAACTATGAAAATATTTGCTTCTGACATCTAATACATGGAAATGGGGAACTCTTCTGAACTCTCAAGGAATTTAAAGTCTCACAACCACTGAAGATGCTCAATGTGTTTTCTTAATTAGTCTCTTCTCTAACACATTAACATTTACCAAGATTTGCACAGCTACCTGACTCACTAGGGAAAATCTGTTGTAAGACTCTTTCACAGAAATACTGCTTGTCTTTAGCACAGTCTAGTGTGTCAGTTAATCATAGCTGTCAAAATGCTTCTCTTCCTTGGAGAGCATGTTAGCATAGTGTAAAAGCTGATACTGCTTCTTGTTGCCTCTAGGGCTGTTTCTGTTAAGTCAAATGAGTATGCAATTCAACACTTTTAACCTCTGTCCTCCTCAGAGGCTCGACGACAACATGCAGGCAGTTTCCAGCATAGCTAATCTGACTTTTCCACTAGCTTTTTACCTTCTAAGTGGTTTTAGTTGGTCTCACCTACTCCTCAGCCTTTTCTTATGGTTGAAATAGAATTCTTATAAGCACTGTTTGTTCTTGGGATATTTGTGCTATTAGGTACCCTTTTACCATCAGAAGTGTGATTTTGTGATGATCTATGTGATCATAATGTTTGAAGCTACCATAGAGAATAACTCACCCTCAGGAATGATGGTCCTCTAGAATTTCCGTGAAGATACATTATTTAGCATAAAACCCTAGCTGAATAAGCCCCTTTTTAAGCCCCCCCCCTTTTTTTTTTTTTTTTTTTTTTTTTTTTTTGTGTGTGTGTGTGTGCGCGTGTGCATCATTATTGCTTCAATGATGGTCCTAAATTAATGCATTCCTAGAGGTGCTGGTTGCTTGCTGTAACAAAAGTTCATTTAATATGCAGAATGGTCACATACTGCGATAGTTGTTTTTTTAATGTTTTCAGGGTTAAGAAATAGATATGTCACCTGTTTTACATCCTGCACTACAAATTCTTACCCTTTTATTTTTTAACACTTCTTTTTGGTAATATGAAAGACTACTTTCAAGTCTCTAGCTGTTTTCTAGCTGACATTGACTAGAGTTATTACAAACCTTTTGACAGTTCTTCATATCCATCATTCATGTTATCACTGGTAGTAGCCATATTGTATTAGCCACTCCTAATTTGTCTTTGATTCTTTGCCTGGGTAACTCTTCTAGTGGCCTTCCCTCAATTTTGTTTATGCTCACTTGGCATGGGTCCTGCACGGGAAGCAGCTTGCTTGTACCATGGACAGGTACAGTTTGTTATTTATTAAAACTACCTTAGTAGTTTAGGACTGGTAGTAGTCTAGGACTCAGGTTCTCAAGTTTTTTTTTTTTTTTTTTTTTTTTTTTGAGTAAAGTAATAGTCTTATGGTAGTAAATTAACGTTTAAAGCCAATTAATACAATTAAGGAAATTGATTTCTGCTTTTACATCAGTAGCTATGATGAGTGAATCCTATAGGTTTAGACAGTACTTTGCCATAGATTTCCCTGTTAAACCACTTACAGATGAACATATCTTGCAGAACTCACTCATAATTTTTTACTACTGAAAGATCCTCTTGCATTTACCAGGGTTAGTAATTTACAAACAATGTCTCTGGTAAATGTAAATGTGTGGTCGTGATTTCTGCCACTAAATCACATATCAGATAAGAGAGAGAGAACAGTAGGTCTAGCTTTATTTCCACTTCTCTAGTGAGGGAGAAGTATTTTTGCTCTCTTGAAACCCTTATTACCTACTGTAATTCCTGCTTATAATAATCAAATGCACTGGAGTTGTCACTTTCAAATGGAACAACACACAGAGTTATCCTAAGCGTCCCTCCTGTAGGACATAAATACATATATTCTTTCCAGAGAGAAGCATTGTATCAAAGTGAGACTATAATTAAAGATATGGGAAAATATTATCAATATTTTCTAACATTTACAGTAAAGATAAAACTAATGGCACTGATTCTTAAACTGTTTGTTGTTGTTGTTTGCATTGATTGTTTTGGACAAGTTTTACAGGTAAACATAAACTAAAACACTAGAAGGCAGAAAAATAAAATTTTGTATGTTATTGAACTGACATTTTTTAAAATAAATTCTTATACTTTGGGGATAGTTGTTCTTGAAATTGGCAAATTTGATTTAAGAGCAAAATTTCCCTAACTCCATACTACTTACATGTGTGTCTATCTTTTTGCCTCTGGTTCTCTACATGTCCTGGTTATCAATGATTTTTACCACATTTGCCCCTTATGGTGTGTTGTAAGTATCAAATGCACGAAGAACCTTAAATAATTCTATGGATGCAAGCTTCTGAAATGGTGTTAAATATGTTTCCTGCTCTGGCAGGGGAATTCCTGCTCTGACAGGGGGATTTTCCTGCTCCAGCAGGGGGATTGAACTATATCATCTTTTAAGATCCCTTCCAATCTCTAACATTCTGTGATTTTGTGAAAAAATATTTTTTTTTTTTAAATCTCAGTTAATGACTTATTTGCCATTTGGTGACTGTACTCATACATACATTCTAAGAAAATTTGAAATCTTTTTAACAATGCATTAAAACAATCCATCACTCATTGGGATATATTATTTATATTTTCAAATATGTTACTATTATTTTCAAAAACTAAGATACAAAATGAATTATACCAGAAAATTACACTTCTCATTTTGTCTTAACCAGCTGCAAATGACAGCAGCATTTTAGAACTCCTTACAAAAATGCTACAACAAATTTGAATCCCTGCAGAAATCTATTATCAGGAATACACTCAAGTTTTTAAAATTCTATTTAGTTACTCAATTCAAATTAAAATGTATATTCACATCATTAATTACAAAAACCCTGATTTTTCTAGTAGTCTCAAGTTTAAAACCACCCATGGTACAATGCAAATTCCTCCAAAGTCTGATTCTGTGGATACTCTGCTTATATTGAATTGTACACAGTAGACCAATAAAAGCAATCTGATTGATCTCTCTTGTTATGGTTTTGATGACTTCCAAAGCTCTAGCTATAAAATAAGCTAACTGGAAAATCAAAGTTTTAGTGACCCCTAAGAACTCTTCATCAGGCAGGTTGGTCTAAATCATGTTACTTTAAAATTAGATAGTACACTCACAACACATTTTATGTAACAAATATTGACTGTTTGTGAATAGCCTCCCTCCTCTGTTGAATGTAGAATTTGTAAAGGAAAAGGCTCCAAGTAGCTGGGAGCAAGACTTTAACAAGTTAAATAGAGTGCTTGGGTACTAAAATCTTCAGAGAGGCTACCTTACAGCAAAACCTAGTTTATTTTTATTATTCATGGAATCATAAACTATCCTGCGTTGGAAGGGACCCACAAGGATCATCGAGTTCAACTCCTGTCTCCACACAGGTCTACCCAATAATTCAGACTAAATGACATAGTCTAAATGCTTCTTAAACTCTGATAGGCTTGGTGCCATGACTACATCTGTGGTGAGCCTGTTCCAGTCAGTGAGTACCCTTTTAGAGAAGAATCTTTTCCTGATATCCAACCCAAACCTACCCTGCCACAGCTTGACTCCATTCCCTCAGGTCCTATTGCTGGTCACCAGAGAGAAGACACCAGCACCTGCTCCTCCACTCTCCCTCATGAGGAAGCTGTAGACCACGATGAGGTCTCCTCCCCTCAGCCTTCTCTTTTCCTTGTATGTCTACCCCTCTAGGCCCTTCACCATCTTTGCAGCCCTTCTCTGGACACTCTCCAATAGTTTTACGTTCTTTTTGTACTATGGTGCCCAAAATTGCACACAGTACTTGAGGTGAGGCTGCACCAGCACAGAGTGGGAAAATTTCTTCCCTTGACCAACTAGCAATGCCGTGCTTGATGCAAACCAGGATATGGTTGGCCCTCCTGGCTGCCAGGGCACACTGCTGGCTCATACTCAACTTGCTATCAACCAAAACCCCCAGATTCCTCTCTGTGGTGTTGCTTCCCAGCATCTTGTCTCCTAGTGTGTACATATAGCGAGGGATGCCCCTTCTCAGGTGCAGGACCCAGCAGTTGCTCTTGTTAAACTTCATGCAGTTGATGATTGCCCATCTCTCCAATTTGTCCAGATCTCTCTGCAAGGCCTTCCCACCCTTGACAGTGTCAACAGCTCCTGCCAGTTTAGTATCATCAGCAAACGTACTCCAAAAAGCCTTCTAAACCTACATCCAAATCATTTATGAAAACATTGAAAAGAACTGTACCTAGAATGGAGCCCTGGGGGACCCCACTGGTAACTGACCACCAGCCTGATATAATCCCACTTACCATAATCCTTTGAGCCCTACCCATCAGCCAAATTGTTCACCCATTGTATTATGTTTTATCTAGCTGTATGTGGGACGTGTTGTCCAGTAGGGTCCTATGAGAAATTATTGTTAAATATTTTGTGGTTTTCCATAGTTGCATGCTACTTCTGCCTCTTGTTTTGATGATTTCTCAGTCACTGGTTTGTATAATAAGAATCTGCACCTGCAAAATTGAAAAGACCATCCCCTGTTGTTGACTTAATTCCAAGGATTGCTCTGAGAAAAAGACAATTTTGCTGACAGAGAAAAATGAATCTATGGATTTGTATTACTTCAAAAATTATCTTCTGTGTGTTTAGAAATAAAACTTGTGAATCAGAGCCATAAACTTCTATCAGTATCTTCAGTAACAAGTTTAGCTATTCAAGTTTCTTGTGTGCTTACTATAAAGGTATCTGAACACTTTTGTTTGAAGGTACTTGAAATCAGCCTAGAAACTTACTGTTAACGTTTGCTTTGTGATCAAATGTGACAGATGCTTCTTAAAAGTTTCAAGATTCTTACTAAAAACTGTAAGTGTAAACTTGTTTATTCCATTTCCAAATACAGTTTTAAAATATTTTGATTAAAATAGTAAAGCACAAAGTTATTGGGTGCTCTTGGTAAGTCTGTCTTGATTCATAATTGAGATTTTATATTTTCTACAGTTTCTACTTAGAGAACTAATTACTTGCCTTTAAAAGTATTAAAGCTATTTAGGATGTCTTAAGTGAAACTGCATCTCACTAGTTTTAATTTGAAGAAACAAAACATATTGATTTGTTAAACTTCAAGTGCACTTATTCATTCAGGTTAATCCTGCAGTGTTACAATTTTACAATGGTGATAATACACTTCATCCTTTCCGTGCTATAAAGGTGTCCCTGTGGTGAAATGAAGTTTATCAAACAACTATCAGAACAAGGGAGGGAGGATAATTTCACTTAAATACTGTTAGGAGATGTAGTCAAACCACCCTTTTCTTCATAACAGGTAACTTGGTATAGAGGTTACTGGGCTTGCACCATTAATGCCTCCTGAGTTTTTGTTCTGAAAACTTAAGCATACAAACAAACAAACAAACAAAAACACATTCTGTATCTTGCCAAAACTGCAGAACCAAGTCTGGATCAGGAATCTAGAGGAAGTGCTCTTTCACTTCAGAATTGCTATGAAGAACCTCTTATCTTCTGTTTATCCTGTGGAGTTTCTACTTTATCATCCCTGGTCCTCTGCCTGTTGGTCCTCTTCCTGCAAGCTATGCTACTGCCACACTGTCTCCTGTCCTTCAGAAATGCAGAGGGACACTGCAGTGTTGGGTGCTGGGTAGCCACATCTTGCCCTAGCAATTTCATGTGAGTTGAGGCATCTGACCTTGGGGTAACTCTAGACAATGCAGGACTGTCATCATTGTGCACCTGTGGTGTCACTATCATTGTGCCAGCTCTAGCAGTAAGATGTAGAACTGAGTAAACCATTTGGGACACCAAGCACCCTTATTGGGTGCAGCCTTAACTGTCTGATTTGTGCCTGCCCACCCTGCTGCTAGTGCTTTTGGTTGCTGGCATTCCCATGTTAGTAAAATTAGGTAACGGGGTATACAACCACTGGCATTTCTTAATGGACAGGTAACTTCTTGCTTCTGGCTCCAGCTGTAGTTCACACCTTTTGAATGCTGTGCCTTTTTCCTGCTACGTGTACAAAACAGGATGACATAGCTGGTCCAGAGAAGGTGTTCAGTTGCTAGCAGTTTTTAGTATGTGCTATTTTGTTTAAATAAAACTGTTTTGAGTAAGTAGCTCTTTTTTACTTGTCTTTAAATAACACAGGTGCACCTAGCAAGCCATGTACAAAATTAAAGGCTGTGTAATATTAGTTTCCAATGAAAATACAATATGCTAAGGGATCTAAACTGTCAGATTAGGTTGGTAGGATAGCCCAGAGCAGGCCCTACTCCCTGCTGAGTATATCCGTTTGTAACACATTATTTGAAAACCAACTATTTCAAAAAAAGCTGCAACCATTTCTAATGCTTAAAGAATTTTCATTTTGGATAGTTTTTAGACTTTTTTATTTTTTTTTCTTATTTCAAATAAGCATTTTAATATTTGTGTTTGTTTTTATTTACCCTGATGCAACCCACATCTAAAAGCATCAGAAACTCTTTGGTAAGAGTTCAATGATTAATAAAGAACCATCTCTTTCTAAGGGCATCCTTGTTTTTTGTCACTAAGTGTAAAGCCAAACTTGGGACAAGATACTTCTTTTGCTCTATATTTTCAAGAGGTGAAGACAATTGAGAGGAAATGACAATGATTATGTTAGAAAACACTAATCTGTATTTTGGTCTTATTGAGTATAATGGAAGAAAGAAATCTAAAGTCTAAAAAAAACATCAGGAAGATAGAGAATGTTTCAACTCCACTAAAATAAGGGAATATTAAAATCATGTGTAACAGACCATTAATTGTGGAGCTGCTTGAGGAAAGTGTTATTTTTCAGCCTTACTAAAAAGGATTTTTTTTTTTTTTTTTAATTTAATTTTGAAAATATTGAAAATGTCATGGTACAAATTTTCCTGATAGTGTTTAATCAATTCTTTCTTTTATCACCTCTTCAAAAGATGTTTGATATTTCAGATATGTTTAAGTAAATCTAAGAAAACAGCAATAGCTAGGCCACACTAAAGTGTTCTTCGTATTCCAGCTTTCCATCTCTAGCAAAAGTCATTAGGGAACGTTAGTTAGGACAAGAACAGAGTGAAACTTGCCCTCCAGCTTCTGGTAATCAGCAGTTCAGGACTATAGGTATAGCATTTACATTGGTCTAGATAGATCTATTCGATAGGTCATGACAGAAATTTATTCCATGATTTTTTTTTACATTCTTTGAGGATTTTATGACTTTGAGCAGTCAAAAAAAGTTCTGTGGCAATGAATTCCATAATCTAATTGCAGGTTATGTAAAAAACAACAACAACAACAAAACCCTCTGTTTTAATTCTACTGTTGTAGGGTTGGGTCTCCTATTTTTTTGTATTTTAAGAAGCAATGAGTTCCCAGTCATCTTCTTTATTTGATACAAATATCTGAATCACATACATATTAAATCTTTTTATCCAAACCAATTTCTATGATGTTATGTGGTTCAAAACCAAAAAGTACTTCATTTATTGAAGAAAGACAGTTTTATAATTACTGTGATGATAAATTAGCTACCAATTTACTTGTTAAATCTCATCAAATTCAATTTTATCTGTGAAGAATAAATGCTGTAATTTGGGAAGTATAGCTGTTTTTCTCACATCTGTGTGTGAGGTTGAATCTATTGAATTTGTGCTTTACTAACAAAACTGGTAGTTAACTGCAAAGGATATGTCCATAATTCTACTTTATTGATAACATTTTTAAATTTATAATGTCTCTACTTTAGTTAAATAATGTAAAATTCAATATATTCATGATAAATATGGAATTAATTATAAGACAAAGATAAAACCCAGCTTTACTAGATTCATTAGATTTTATTGCTCTTTTCCTCTCCATGATACATCAGTTTCTACTAGCTGTTTTTTTTTAATTATTTATTATTATTATTATTATTATTATTATTATTATTATTATTATTATTATTATTATTATTTTAATTTTTAACTGCTATAGTCAAAGTGCATATGGCAGAAATCCTCTGGTAAAAGGAGACATCTTTAGGATATTTCATCTGTTGTCTGTATTTGGTCATGCTCAGTGCTGGGGTATTTCTCAACACCTGGTCCTCCATTTGAAACCAATGCTTCCAGAGCAGATGCTTTGTGAACTGCCTGCAAAAAGAAAGGTGACTTTTTCTACCAGCTACACCTTCATAAATAGGGTGTGGGGATAGAACTGAGATGTACCTATTTGACTTGAAGTGGAGTAGACCAAGTGCACAGGCTGCTTGCAACAATATTTATGGGAGGAGTAAGTTTCCTCTGCTCAGTTCAATTAGGGTAGTAACTTTAAAGCCTTATTATTATTCATATGACAATTTTTTTTTTCCTTTCTTTTTTTTTTTGCCCTGCTAATCAGAACATTCAAAACGAAAAGGAATAATGATAGCTCATAGATTTGCATTCAGAATCTGTATGGAAGGAAGAATTTAATTGCTTGACGGAGATCTGAAAAAAAGATTGTGATGTGTTGTTTGGTGTCTTTGTATCATAAACACATCGCCTGTGTTTATGAGGTCTTTGAGAGCCACTGCTATGCTTTTGTCTGTAAACTACTGCATAATTTATTCAGTGAAGAAATATTCTTTTGTTGGGAGGATTAACATAGTTTTTCTGATGTCTAACTTTGGTTCCATAAAACAAATTTGAGAACTACCATTTTCCCTCTTTTCCCTGTAGCATACTCCTTTACTCCACAATCAAGTAAATGAAGCCTGGAATGTTGTGTTTTAAAAATGCAAAGGTGAAGAGTTTTAAAGGTGAAAAGATACATAGTCTGAGTATGACTTATCAAAGAGACAGTTGATGGGAGAAGGTGACAAAGCTAATGAAATGGCAGAATGCATTATTATTTGAAATTGTATGATTTATGAAGATCCCATTTAGAATTCTTGTTTTAGAACATGAAATGTTTATTATTTATTTATTTATTTATTTATGTATGATTGAGAATGAGCTATATAGCACTAAGTTTGGGGGTTTATCTTTAAAACACTTGCTACAAAAAAATGTTAAATGCCCAGTCCCCTTGTAAGCAAATGTTTTTGACCCAATTTTTGAATTAAAATAGAAATTTAAAAGTATGTCTTAACATTTTAACTATGCCAATATGAACAGCTGTAGCTGTTTGCAAGTTAGGACTTCACCTTGCACAGAGGAGTCTAATGTTTACATAAAAGAGAGTATACTACAGACTAAAACTGCATAGATCAAAACCAAAACAAACCTTTGGAAACCAAAACCGTAAACATACAACACCAAGAATAGTTATTTCTGTGTTTGTAAAAGCCACATGTGCTTTCCTATTCCTATTTCTTACAAGATTTATCTTGACTGAGATGAACATTAAAATACTTAAATTTTATTTTAACCATACCCAATATTCTTTACCTAATATTTAAAAAATTAGATACTTTCTTAGGCAATTAAATGAGTTCAAGACACATAATCCAATAGGGTGAAATAAGGTGGTTTCTAAATATAGCCATCCTGAAAGAAATGGACACTGGGATAATGGTTTCAGTCAGTGTGTCATTGACTAGTTTTCATGAAAAGTTGTAAAAACAAACCACTAAACCAATTAAAATACAGAATGGAGAAAACTCATCTATAATTACTTTCAGGGTCCATATTTTTCCAATGCTAGAATAAAATACTCAGAGAATGATAAAATAGTTAATTTTGAATCTTATAATAAACAAGTAACTTTAAATTTTAAGCACAAACTCATTTCTTAAATACGACATTTTCCTTTTCACCTCATACTTCTCATGAGAAGGGAGTTACATCTTTTTCTTGTTTGCAATGATATATATATATATTTTAAATCAATGATAAAGACTATCACAACTTTGGTTGAAATTCAGATTTCTTTATGATAACTTGTTTTAAACTAGTTATCTATTTTTTTTTTTTTCCTCCTCAGGCTTTCACTGAAAATACTCTGAAGTCATATAGGAGATGTCAGATATTTAGAAATATCAATATTGCAAAGATATGCCACTTTGCTTCTGTGGCACAAAGACACACAGAGAGCAAAACAATGAATAGTGTAGGTAAACCTTTAGGTTCATTAAATTTTAATATGCTCAGAATTTGTAGATTTTATAGGAGAAGAAACAGATAAAGGCTTCTTAATGGTTATCTTTTTTTCATGTCTATAGCTATTTGGGACTTCTAGGCTGTAATGCTTTGAGCTAGGCTACTCACATAAGCTTTCCTAAAGCCACTGGAACAATTTATGGTAAGAAAGGAACACTTATGTGAATGGATATGGGTCATGAAATAGGTCTGTATCTTTATTCATATTCATATTCAATAATCAGCAATTCATGTTTTAAACACCATATGTACAACTGAACTGGATTGTCCTTGAGATAAAATTCATTGCAGAAGATATTAGCAAAAGAACATAAAGGTTATTCTGAAACAGCACACATAATGGATTTGATTTTCTTTTTTTCTGTCCTTGGCAGCATGATGCAATATTACTTTTTGTTGTTGTTGTTGTTGTTGTTGTTGTTGTTGTTGTAGTAGTTGTTTTTTCTTCAGTTCCTCTTTTTCCCCCAAATTTGACACCAAAGATGTTTCTCTCCTGTTAACATAATTCTTAGTGCTATGAGGTCTTCCATCTTTGAAAAGAATCAATGGTGAGAAGAACTGCAATAATTTGTATTTATACAGTCTACATTGTAACATATTCATCAGAGAATAGTTATGCTCTTAGATACAGGAATAGTCCATTTTGTAAAGAACTATTCTATCTTTCACTAATATCTCTTGGATTAACCCCAAATTTAGACACTACTGACTTCCCCCTTCCCAGTTCAATCTTAACCAGCCCTCATTCTAACAAACAAGCAAGCAAAAAAAAAAAATCCAGTTAAAAAGAGTTTCACTGTAAGGATACATCCTTCAATAAATAAAACAACAAAATCCCTCTGTTTTCTTCAAGAAATAACAAAATTTTCCATGAAGAAGGTCCATTTTTTTCCATGAAGAGGCAGTGTACAGTTATTTACTGAAGGTGCTACAATTTCTTTCCATTTATTAATTAACTTAACCCACATTTCCAGGAGACATGATATTTGGTCTCAGAAAAGAATGATAATATCCGTAGTATCAAAAGCTGTAAGCAGCAACTATTCAAAGGAGCAGAATATGTAACATTTCAGTCCTTTTGCTTTGCTGAAGTTAAAATACAGGAAAAAGTAAGCAGAGCTAATGATCCTAAAGATATATCGTCAGGAACTCTTAAGGAGATTATTACGAAACATGAGAAACAAGAAGAAATGATTAATTTCTCTAGCAATAGGGATGGGTCTAGTAGTGAGAATATTAATAAAGGATCAATCTGTATCTAAATAGGCTTTTTATGTTTACTTTTAACATTTATTATGTGGATTAAAATGTGTCTAACTGAAATAATCACCTTTCTAAAGCAGATGTAAATAATGACAGATACCATTGCTATAAAATAGAAATTACTCAGATCACAGTAGCTCTGATGTTATTGTATTCAAGCATCAAAAACATTAATAGGAAAGAACAATGCTTTCATTCTTTTTCCCCTCCCCTCCCCTCCCCCCCCTCCCCTCCTCTCATCTCCTCTCCCTTCTCCTCCCTTAGACAGGAGATTTCTCTCAGTTAAATACACATGTAGAAAGACCAGCATAATATCATAATACGTCGAGGTTCCTTACTCACTTGAATAGGTAGGAAAAAAGTCCCAAGACTCTCTAGAATCAATAGAAAAGAAAACCGTTGCATGACATGATCTTGTTTTAAATCAGTCTCAATCTTAAGACTTGTGGCAGTTTTCTAAATCTGTATATTGGTAAAGCATGAAAATGCCACTAGATGGTGCTCAAGAACACCTAGAGTCCTTGGATTTATTAACCCAGTGGACTGAAATACACGGGGGATTGTATTTACCACAACGTTGAATGGTTTATAACATCTAGAGGCTTTGTTTCTCTGGTAAATTCTAGAAATGACTATAAAGCTACTGGGATCCTAGGAAAGAGAGGAGAAATACATCTTTCAGAACTGGGCACAAAATAAGCAAAATATCCCTGTGCAAATTTACAAATTTGATGATGGGTGTGGTGAAATTCACTCAATTCAAAGGATAACGATCTGCCTGAAAGGAGGCTCCTCCTGTGTTCTGGGTCACAAAAGACTCTTTCCACCACTCTTCCTTGCAAGGAACTTTTAACTGTGCAGGTACAGCTACGAGATCCATTATTCTTGAAGCAATGGGCAAAATACACGGCACCTTCTAGTAATTGATTAGGAAAATCCATGAGAAGAAGTCTGGTTTATGGCCTTTGTTTTGAGAACTGTTCAGTCTCTTCATATGAGATAACACCCACAGTTCAATTCCTGTAACACTGCAGAGACCAGAGCAATACATACTACCTTTAGTATGTACATGCTCTAACCATGACACTATGGAAAAAATATTTTCTTTCCTTCTGGCTCCCAGCAAACCTGTGGAATATGAGATAAGTTTTCTTGCCTTTCAGAGATCTTACTGCTTAGGGAATTTTGTCAGCTGGGAAAGATATTTGGATACCTTTAGTTAATGGAAAGTGAAAGGGGATGTAGTTTCATTATAGTGTGTAGTCTAATGTCAAGTTTAAACAGTTTAAACAGAAAGCATCAGCATCAGCATCAGGTTAGTTGTGTCTGATTAGGTTTACTCTGAGAACAGTTACCAGGTTAAACTACACAGCACCATTAAGTAAGGAAACTCCAGACTGTATCTGCTTAACAGAGATGCATTGACCAAAACTGACATGTACTCTTAGGAATATGGAGAGTAGTAAGATCAAATCTGAGGCACTGATAGAAAATTGTCTAGAATCTAAACTGAACTGATTTGTTTACTGTTTTTTTAAAGTTGTCTCCAGTCACTTTTTTTTTTTTTTTTTTTTTTTTTCCTTTCTCCTTTGCCACATATAGCTTACAGTGAAATGGTGAAATGGCTATGTTGAACAGGTTTTTCTAGTTCTGTAAAGAATGATGGAGGTATTACTCATCCTTTAGCAGAAAGTAGTTATTGACTATCTTTCACTGAAGATGCAGAATGCAGTGTGGTTTCTCTGTGCAAAACTACCTCCTTTTTCCACAGAAAGAGCAAAAGAACTTTAGACTGGACAATGAACAACCTATGAGAGAAAAAAGGCGAAACAAGAGAGACAGAACATCTCTTTGTTTTGCTTGTTCAGAATGTCTCTGGCTTAAAAAAGGAAAAGAATGAAAAGCTTCTTTGATTGATTTTGCAATTAATAGAGTAACACAAAAGCATGCTAATTTCTTTAAAATGGAGATGGAGAACTTAATTCAAAACTGGCACAAGCACTGAATATAGCAGTAATTAACAATTGCATCTTCAGACTTTTATTCCAACAAAACCCTATACATAGAAAAGCATAACCCATGAGTTACATTGTACTCACATTTCTATATGCCAAACAAGAGTTATATTCCACTATACATTTATTTATTACTACATTCTATAGATTTCTTAGAATGATATTACTATACACTGCACTACCTAAATTAGATTTTAGTTTATCCAGAATACTTCATGACTATAGATCCAGGAAAGGTGATCTTGGTCTCATTTGGTTTCCATGTGCTTTACACATTTTCTTGCTAAGTCATTCAAAATGATGACAAAGCTTGGTGAAGTCAGTAAAGTGTTGTGAAACTGCCCAAATAATTTAGAAATTTGCATGTCAAAGTGGTCATGACACGAAGGTGTCAAGTTTGTTGTAATGTTGCAGTGCCATACTCCCAGTAGGAGTGAAAAAATCTTTTGTTATCACAAATTCCAAGTATATTCTGAGTTAAAGGCAGTCTCTTTTCATAATTGCAGTACACAAATCAATATTATCATTCTATACAATATGCCAAAATGAACAGTGGTAACAGTGGTTTCCTATTGCTTTTGCAATTTTTTCAAGGCTGTTTTCAAGCTCCAGTGCTTTTCAGTATAGGAAGGTGAATAAGATGTCAATGGGATAGATTTAGTACTTTGGGGTTCTGTGTCATTTATATTATTTGCCGATTCTTGATTAAGCGGATTGACACGACCAGACTCTCAAGGTCAGTTAAATTAAATAAGGATGTGAAAAAAGGTGATGAATCTGTTCTTGAAGATAATGTGTAAGTAGTTTGAAAATGTTTAACCTGATATTTAAAAGTAAAAATCTCAGGACTAATGTGGAAAAGGCTGGATGCAAAACAGCCCACTTACTGAATCTAAGCAAGATGGAATAATTCAAACCAAATGGAAAGATATGGGGAAAACAAAACAAAACTCAGCTGTTGAGCAGTAAAGCTGTTGCTACAGTACCACCACCACTGTGGTCTCTTCCACGGTTGCTGCAGCTGTTGCTGCAGTACCACTACCCCCGTGGTCTCTTCAGCTTTTATATTAGGAAGGTCATGGCTAGGTCAGCACTTTTGCTCTGAGTTTAACACTCTGAGCAACAATTTATTGCGCCTGTAAGTACATTCAGTAACATAATAAGAAGCATCTTCCCTGACACCTGTTCAAAACCATAAAATGTAAAAAGTGTATCATTTGCGGTCAAATATAACCTCACCTTTTTCTATCAAAGCAAGTTAAATCTAATTAAAAAAAATATAATCTCTTCAGCTTTTTTTTTTTTTTTTTTTTTTTTTTCTCCTTTTCTCTCTTTTAGGCTTCATTCTGAATATGTATATTTTCACCGAGTGACATAAAATTGTTTCTGTACTTTACCCTGAAAAGATAATTATTTCTTTAGCTGTGATTTGAGAATTCTGGATTTGGGTACTCATCTACTTCATCAGGGAATGCTGGAATGTTAATGCTTAACTTTAAACCTCCAGATTAGTTAAAGAATTGCAAGCAAGCAGATGTTGTGAGGGCAGTCATGGTAACAGATAATACAGCACAGAATATTAATTTTTTTTTTCTTCACATGGTTATGTAGTTTATATAAATTATAGGCAACATGATTCAACCCTTTATCATTATGACTGGGTATTCTATAATCAGAGGACCTTACATTAACAGTAAAGGACATAAAAAGAAAGGTGATTAGACCTGAAATACTGTGTTTATTTCATGTAAAACAAAGTTCAAATTGACTAAAATACCAGAATGTGTGAGATCAGTTTATGAATACCAACGGCTGTGGAAGGAGAAATGTAACAAATCAGGAAGCAGCAAGGGAGGTGCTGGCATAGACTGTTATCATATGGGGCCACAATACATGCTTTACACTTTATTACAATTTTCCAGTTAGCTGGCTGTTGGAAAGCACCCTGGTTCAGTGTGTTAGTGACACATTTTGCTGCTGCTGCTGCTGCTGGGTTTTAGAATCCATAGACAATCATGCCATATTGAGAGTGTTATAGACAAACAGAGCAGAACCACCTATGTAACCTTTTAATAATTAAATTTTTCTGCTTTTCTAAAATGCTTTCCAAGTGTTACAGCAGGTTCAAGACCCTGTTTGTGTCCTGCATGTTAAAAAGCATTAATGGTTTATGTACCATTTAAAGAAAATCCTCATTAAAAAAATATTGCAAAGATGACATTGGTATCTTCCTTTCTCGATACCCATATGAACCTGTAAGGCATGTCTGTTTGAATGGATTGAGAATAATAAATGTATTTTGTAAATTAAAAGATAATCCTCTATATTCACTGCTATCACCTGAATCAATGCATGATACAAGTTCTTAGTGAGTCATATCAGCAAAATCTTTTTCACTCTTTCTCTCCTGTGCTAAGGTTTTGGTTTCACTGCTATTTTCTGTTCCTAATTGGTAGTAAAACTCTTAGAAAAACACCAAAGACAGGCAG
Organism: Aythya marila; assembly: GCF_965140915.1. Taxonomy (NCBI): domain Eukaryota; kingdom Metazoa; phylum Chordata; class Aves; order Anseriformes; family Anatidae; genus Aythya; species Aythya marila. Next base: position 42,672,898 of record NC_139046.1, on the reverse strand, counting down.
AAACTTCAGCTCATGTAAATCATTGTGTTTCCCTAAAGCTATGTACTGATTTACACCAAGTAAACACCTGGCTGTAGAATTACTAACTGCCGTTGTACTGGTGACAGAAATCAAAACATAGCAGAGTTTACAAAACAAAATGTTAAATGAGAGGAAATAGCAATCAAATACTCTCTCAAATTTCTTCTTTAGATGATGGGAAGAATAGATTCATCTGGATTGAGATGAATCAGAATCAAGAGCTTTCTGAAGTGTTTTTTAAATGTAGTTTAGACACTTAACACTCTTCTATCCAGGCCTTACTATTCTTGAGTATTATATTACATAGGAAGTATGTATCTACCAGTAGATAGCAGTAATCTCTGTAGGTTTTCAGGGAATATTTTAAGCACTCAAAAGGGAGAGTGAAGAGTGATTATATGCCCTTCTCTACCCATGGAGATTCAAACATTCATCTCACTCCTTCTGGCAGTTTAGGTAGACAGGCAGATCAACAGATTGTCCATGATGGTTTTTCCACCACACTAGATATCAGTTCTTTTACAGAAATAGATGTAGAATTCACAGAGAGAGAGAGCACAACTAAAAAGTCAATGAAAAAAAAATGTTAATTGCTGGAAATACAGACAAGGACCTCAACTCTTCAGCTCTCTGTTGTAGTCAATAGGCTGATATATCTTGTTTGTGTCTGGCACTGGATCACAGCTTCCCCATGTTGCCTAAGCCACTTTCCTAGCATGTCTAAACCACTTTCCTGCAGCTGGGAAGAAAAAAAATGAACAAACGAATTACTATCTTTTCAGTTTGGAAGGAGAAGTTATTCCAGTAAATGGAAATGGAGCAAACTGAGTTTTATATAGGCTCCATTTGTATAGCAAACAAAATACAAAAGTCACAACAAAGTAAAATACATATCTTATAGATAAAAAAGAAAAAAATAAAAACAACAAAAACAAACAGCTGCATCCTCAAAATAAATAGAATAAGTGAGAAAAAATCGAACTTGTTAGCAAACAAGTTACTTCTTCACCGTAAACATTTGCTTTTACTTACTTTTGCTTATGCATATTTTGAGCTGTAGGTGTTTGAGCACTGATTTCTGTGGAACTCCAAAGGCAACAACTTATTCACATGAAAATTAACCACTTCAACAATTGCATTCCACTTTTAAATCAAATGAATCCATGAAATTATCTTCCCTCTACTATCGTAAACTTCATGATAGGTTAGTCTGTAAGAGAGTCTGTAAGAGTCTGATAAAGGATGTTTTGGTTGTATAAATAAGTAACATATTAACATAAGTCATTTTATATACATTCTTGTTTAACACCTCAGTTATGGGACTCCTTCTCTCTGTTTAAATATTTATTCATATATTTCACTAACTTCAATTTGTATTAAAGGTTTTCCTAATTTGACTGTTGCAGGTGCTATGTTTATTGGTTTCTTGTTACCTGTATACCACTTAGAGACCTGTTAAAAAAAAAAATAAAAAATTAGATTTCTTACCTTGAGCAAATTAATTCCATATTTCACTGATTTCTTTAGAACTTTCAGGTGAATAGTACCTGATCTTAGTCAGAGTTTTTATTTAATTTTATTCAATTTTCTTCATTTAGCTGTAACTTCTATTTTTTACACTGCAAGTTTTGTTGAGCATGCTCATTTACACTGATGTTTAACTATGCATTTGGCTTCTTAATTTTTTTTCCTAATTTAATATACAATGTTCAAACTACTGTAACAAAGTATATTGTATTGAATTGTATTTCTACAAAATTTTACCCTTTTAATCATTCTTTTGATTTTTTTTTTTTTAATCAGACTCCCTGACTTTGACCTGTCTGCCTTTTTGAAGTAAATTATTAATACAGTGGATTTTTAAACTTTTCTTACACCCAAAGTGATGCTGATTTTGAATGGATCAAAACTGAAAATTTTGAAATGATCTCTGTATACTTTTCAGGACAAAAATTAATAATTGTTTCTCCTATTATTGATCCTCTGGCTGATTTTCCTAAGGCCCAGCCAAATAAGTTCAACAGACCTTTCTGTCAAATAATGCATTATAACTCATTTTAATGATAAGAAAATAACACATCTAAGCAGGAGCACATCAGAATGAGTGATTCTACATACTCTGAAGAAAAAGGATATCTGCACATCTCAGTGGAGTATTCCAAAATCTGTGTTACATCCTATTACAGTCTTAATGCAGGGGCAGATCTATCTGCATTTTTAGTTATGGTCAATGCTGATGATTTTCCATGTGATTAAGTTATGTGATTCTTGTACAAGGTTAACTTCTTTTCCCACAGAATCTTCATGTTTACTTTGAAGATGCATCTATTTTGTGGACAATCCTATCAGAGTATTTTTTATTAGATGTCCTGTTCATCTTGTGAACAATGTATATTTATTTAGATATTTATTTAGATATTTGTTTACACCACCATTAAAATCTATAAAAATTTACAAAATATCTAAAAAATCGTTACAGTCATGTTACATCAACACACGTTAACTCAGCTTAATAAATAAAGATGGGATAGAACATTTCATGTCTTCATCCATAGAAATACATTGACTTATAATTTAATATTTTAATAATTTAATAAAATGATTTAATTTTTATACAAGATACAAGAATAAAAGAAAAGAAAAAGAAATGTCTTAGAGAAAACTGTTATAAAAATAACAGCGACTCTTTCAGAAGAACAACTATTAATATCACCGACTGTAACTTCTTGTTTGTGCTTCCTTTGGTTTACATGCCCAAAGGGTTTTTTATGCCCTTTAGTAAGGGCATAAAAACAATGTAAGACTATTTCAGTGATGAGTTTCTAGCACTATCAGCTGATGAAATTCTCTCTCATGTGTTTCTTCCCTTACATTGCTTGATTACTGGCATCCATTAAATTGCTTGTCAAGCTGTGCCATTAAATGGCTCACTAGATCTAGAATAAAAGAGGAAAGATCTGGAGCTTCCTTCAGGATTGCAAAGAGTTTTCTCCTCTACTCTCTGTTGCTGGTGAATTCCATTCATCAGGATGGCCCCACTGGAGAAGAGCATAAGGGCTCCCTTTTCTGGTTGTCTTCCTCTCTTACAGAGGAATTAGTTCTTTCCTAAAGATTAAAATGTTTTGGAATGCTTTGTCTGGGACAACATATATGCGCATATCTTCTCCATTGAATTTACACCTTAAACAGAATCTAGATGTATTTTTCTAGATTGTAGACAGTGTAGTAATTATCTGGAGTCTGCAAATTGTAATATGTGAACACTACCATGTCAATAAAGGGTTTGTTTAGCTGTAGCACACACACACAATCCTTTTATTTCAAATACCTAGAAATTTTCAGATTAAATTTAAAGTGTCTTACAATATATCACATAGATATAAAACTTTCTTTTTCTCTTCTCAGAAGTCTTTCTCTTTCCAATTTAGCATGCATAATGCTTGTAAGTTGTATTCAGTGAAAATGAAAAGCTTTAGGTCTCCGAGACTCATTACTATGTAAATGAACTAACAAGCGTGTGCACAGCAAAACAGGCTATAAAAAGTAAAATGGAGTTCAGCTTACCAATATTTTGTAAGTGTTTTAACAGTTTGCACAATTAAGTTGGGAACTATGGTGAATTGGATTTGTATGTGTGTGTTTTCATCTGTTTGATTGACTTTTTTTTTCTTTGTTTAACTCTAATTACTTTTTTTGGGTTACTTTCAAGCTGTAGATTTGTATTTACTAGGCTTCATGTATCTTTGCCAACATATATGAGAGTATATCTATATCTCCAGTAGCTGGACTGTCAAGGACTGAGGAACAGAAAGTACATGAGCTTATTAAAATCCAAATTACTGTCCAAGAATTCACTATCTGGAGGAAGTCACTTTTCATAGCTAACATATTTTGAGGGAAAATTCTCAAATTTGGAGAGAGATGGAGCGATCTGTTCCCTGTCAAGCTGAAGATGGGACAAAAAGAGCTTTCCCTTTTTCTGTAATGCTTCAGGTTATAGGCTATTACATCAAACATAGATATGCGAACATGAACATTAAATATATTTTTTCATCACCATGTGGTAAACATACTTAGAACATGGATATTGCATTGGCACTCACAAAGATTTTAGGTATTGTAACAGAGGTCAATGTCTCTCAGCCTAGTGTGGATATCTATGTATGACTAAATCATTATTGAATAAAAAACCAAACATCTCATCCTAGAGTAGATATCTGAGGTAGGTTAGATAAACCATTTTCTACACTTTCCTTTTTCATTTTTTGAAGTATAGAATAACTAGCTTGGATAAAAACATCTGTATAACAGATATCAGAAATCTAGTGAGATTAATCTACCCTCATTTCTAGATCTATGTGTTGCTCCTACCAGCACAATACTAGACATATGCCACAGCAAAACTGTAGGGAGCTGTCAGCTTTAAAGCAAGTAATATTAGGCACCACTTGCCATGTGCACAAGCAGACATTTATCTTTGCTGTACTTAAAACATAAGCATCATCCTCTGGGATCTTTCCAAATGCAACTTAAAGATGTGGGTGCATATACAGCCAACAGTGATACCCAATTTGACTGAGTCATGGATTCACGCAATAGCAAGTGTGGGAATAAAATATATGACGCACAAAATAACATGAAAAATTTGATGGACTGAAATAACCAAGAAAAATATTTTAAAAGTCAAATCTAAAGTTGTACACCAAAATATAAGAAATACAAATCACATTTCTGCTTCCTGAAAAATGTTGATCCAATTCATTGTGGACATGTAGTTCAACATTAGTTCCCAAAATGAAGCTGTAATAAAAAGAATAACATCTTATTAGAGTTGCAAATAGAGACTTATGAATAGTGATATGAACTTTTATCCTGTTAGATGGGGAAACGTATTATAGTATATGTATATGATTATATACATAGGATTATATAATCATATAGTATATGATTACATTTTAAAGTGGACACTAGCATAAGTACAGAGAAATAAAGGAATATTAAGAAATATTTGACAGCAAGAGATATAAGGAAACCAGTCTCAGAAAGAATTTTAAGATGTAAATTGATTGCAGTGTGTAAGTGTGGGGGAGAAATTAGAATACCAAAAGACCTAGTTTAACAGGAAAAAATATAGCAATTTTCAATAAATCACAAGAAAAAATGGAATCTAAAAGGGAGAAGAGTTGATTAACTCCTGGAACTAACTATCAAATTGAATGCCTGATTCAAAGTCTCTTGAGGATTTCAGTTCAAGACAGAATTGATGACATGCAAGTAGTTTAAGGATTTTTGCTATGTATCGTAAATCAGATTAGATGATCAAAAAGGTTCCTTCTGGCTTTCAACTCAGAGAATCTATGAATCTAAACTGATTTGATGGAAAGGAGAGGAACGTCCATTTAAAATTAACTGCTTCCCATCCTGAAAAGTGTTTGTAATATCTCCTTGCTTTACTAGAGTTCAGTACTGTTACAATTTCAGTGTGATGTACACTTACTGGATAACCTACATTCTCTGGCATTTCTAAGAGGTTTGTATCACTTCAGATAATGTTAGTAATTCCTTAGACAAGTCCAGCAGTGGTTGTATTTTTATATCAATTTGTTACAAATCTATTTTTAACATCCTCTAGGTACACTTCTACAATAAAAATATACACTGTTTTATCTAGTTCTGTTCTTATACATTAGTTTATTATCAAATCAACCTCACTTATTGTAAAATATTAATATAAAATATAAAAAAATATTTATATGCATATACATTTATAAATATAATTAAATAATAAATATAAAATATAAACATTTAATAAATATAAGTATATAAATATAAAATATATTAAATATAAATAAATATAAGAACATAAATAAAGTATAAATATTTATAAAAATTATAAATATTTATATAAAATATAAATATATATTTATAAAAATGAAATATTTATAAAATATGTATCTGAATATTAGGAATTGCTATCACTTGGACTCATGAAACACTATAAAGAGTTAGCTACTTCCACTCTCTCCCCTCCCCCCACAAAAAAAAAAAAAAAGGAAGAAAAAGCAATGTAGTCCTGAGAGGCACAGATCTAAATTTCCACCTAATAATCAAGTTCTCTACGCATTTCATCTCACAACTGACCTAACTCTTCACATAAGGTTAGACAACCAGCAGCCTTTATAATTATGTAAAGGACTGGCAACTCTTCTAAGTGGAGACTGCTTTGTTTTAGAACTCACTGGTCTTCTGAAGAGAACTTGAAGGCTTACAACTGTGCCATTGTGTCATAAGGGGAAAAGGACCCTTGACAAAATAGTTGCTCCTGATGCTGAATTCTACAATGTCATCTTCTGGAGACTGAGAAGGAGAATGTACAAGGTCTAGGGATGTTTCCACTACTAAGAACACCCTTCTCCCAAGATTTTACTTTTTTTTTTTTTTTTTTTTTTTTTTTTTTTTTTTTTTACTCTAACAGCTGCAGTCTTTTTACCTATTTTCATACTATGGTATAAAATGAAACAATTCAGAGGTAGAACAGATCCCAACAGAGCAAATTGAATACTCTTATCTCGGATTATATTAAAAAAAAATAGTAATGGGAGAGCACAGTGAGCAAGGAGAGTTTGTGTTCTGCAGAAGTCTTATGCATTTTCAGACCCTGAAATATATTCAGTTTTTAAAGAAAATGCTCAACAAGGACATTTGTCATGATGAAATTTGGTAGACACATTTGTGTCTATTTGTGTGATTTCAAGCCATAAACTGCAACACTGGATTACTTTTGGGAAAACTGCCTCTTCCTGCATCACTGTACTTTTGAAACAAATAGAAGACATCCCAATTTGATGAAGGTAGGGTTTTTTTTAGATGACATTACAGAAAGTAACAGAGAAAAATATTTTTCTACCACCGTGTTTGTACAAGGCAGGTAACAGCACAGTATCTTTGACTGAAGTACTGCTCTGAATTCCAGATAGAATGCTTTTGAGGAACTGATATAAAAGTACCAGCAAAGAATCTATAAATTGTTCAGTTTATTCATGTACATCTAAATGCATATATTAGAAATACATATGATTTCAATTATATAAGATACTATATATTAACAGCAGAGAAATGTATTAAATTTGCATGTATAACATCTGCTGAGTGTACCAGAACTGTTAGAAAGAAAATGTCTAAGTCCATTTATATCTGACTCTGTCACTTATTTGAAAAAGTGGTTCACATTTTTTATTGAAGCTGTCACTAAATGATGTTTAAAAATTTAGCATGCGTAAATATTCGATGACAGTTCCTGAGGTCTCCTTATCTTGGTCCTGAAGAAATATTAGTTCCTAAATTGATGCAAAAAATATCCCTAAAGAACTTATTAAATAAATCCAAAGTATATATTGTTTCAGGGAAGGCAAACAAAAATACTAATTGTTTGTTACAGTATTTCAAAAAGATAGATTAAAGGCAAACAAATTAAACTTCTCTTTCTTTCTCTCTTCCTCTCTCTAATAAGGCTGCAAAGCAATTTACATTTCATCTTAAAGCAGGTGAAGATGAAATTTTTTAGTTATTCCTTGCTTCCTTTTCAGTCTCTCATCCTACTGAGTAGGGCCCTTTCCTGAAATGCAATCTACATTGCATGATGGAGATTTTTGGAAAAGTTTAGATAAACTTTTGTAGATGCAAGGAAATTATTTGAAAATATATTTTCTGTCTCAGTTTAAATTCTTACCTCTGAAAAGAGCAAAGCTAGATTTAAAGGTATAATACTGAGAAGACAGAGGAGAAACAACTAAGAACAGCAACAGAAGTCCCACTCTTTGATCACTAGAGTACAGCGAGAAGGTATTCAGGGAATAATAGGTTAGTAAATTGTGTTCTAAAGCAAGTACAGTTTTAAAATCCCGTAAAATACATTTCTTTAGGATAAGCTGTTTATTTCACATAGAAATTTTTTGTTGCATTTTGAAAATCGTTTTAGAAAACTATTTTGATACCAAACAATTCAATGAATGTAGTCCCAATAAATTTTACTATTTTTCAGTAGAATGAGTGATTCATCAATGTTTTTTTGAATGCTGCAGCATTCAAGATACAGTGAAGCAGGGTCTGTTTGTATGTTACATGAATGCTGGATGTAGCAGTGAGCATTCTGCTGCTAGTCACGTGAAGAACATGTACATTTTGATTTGTCATTTATGATTCTTAAGGTAAAAATTATTCAGTTTAAATGTTGCCACTATTATGATGACATTGTGGTAATTCACCAATAAAATATATTTTTTCCTTGTCTTTGGTCCTATTCACTTATTTTTCAGCTAGTTTTCTGCTGGATCAGCTTCCTAAAGTAGCTTACTGCCTAGTCTCAAATATGCTAATGTTGGCAGAGAGGACAGGAAGGAACCAAAAGGACAGAGTAGTGAAGGAAATCAGCATGTTTGATATAGATGACATTAAGCAGAGATGGAATTACACGGTTAATTTCCTGTACTTGATAGAACTCATTTCTGATTCTAGCCAAGATATGAAGGCAGTTTACCATTTGTAAAGTGTAGAATATAGATGACCATGACTTTTATAGCGGTTATTCTATTATGCAGTTCTTTTTCCTTACGTTAGGAAGATAAATATTTACAGCAGTAGAAGCAACTTTTAGCCCACTTCACCTGTTAGCTGAGAAACATGGGGATAGAAAGATACTTGCTTATTTTTCATTTACCTCTCATGAGAATTCATACTTCTGATCTGAAAAGTCTCAGCTTCAGCCAGTTGCTAGAAGTCCTGAGATGTGAAGTCACTTCACATCTAATAAGTCAACTCTCTGATGTGAAATAATTATATACAGATTTCTTCAAAAACAGTGACTTCAATAATTTGTGGGATATAGGGCCAAGCATAGAAGATAATTGTAAGACCTTAATATAGCTTGATAAAGAGTAATTAACAAAGTTCTTCTGCATTCTCAGCTTCTCCATAATTAAAGAAATGACCTGTGTATTAATAAAATATGATTTAAAGCATTTTCATTTTGCACTGTTGAAGTAGGTAACATAATTTTAAAATTTCTTCTTTCTGTCAGAGTTAGATTACTAGTATATTATCAGTACAACATCAACTTATTTAGTAATGTTAATAATATGAGCAAATTAGTAAAGTAAGCCCCTGTTTAGCTGTTTCATAAAACCATACACTGTCCAAATATAGTATGTAATTAGATCAGAGTTTTTCAAGAAGCAAAAAGGGATAAAATTGTCTGCTTCAGAATAAACGGATCTTCTCCATGGTTAATGGAGTCTTCTGGTCTTATTTTACCAATCTAGTTCTAAAACACTTATTTTTAATTTAATTTAATTAATTTATTATTATTATTATTTTTTAATATGTAAAGAGATAAACAATAGAACTGGCAGCATCTAGCTTTCAGGGAAGGAATGCATAAAAGTTCTCTTGTTTATTTTGCTTGACCTTACAACAGATGACCGTCTGGATAACTGCTGTGTGTGGTGCCAAAAAAGCTGTTAACCAGTAAAATAAATAAATAAATATAATAAAAATGTAAATGTGCCAAGAATGTATGATCAAAAGTCTCAGAGTCAGATCTGCAGATACAGGTCAAATATTGATTGTCAAGGAGCTTGTCTTGCATAAATGTCTTGTGACAGGAGGGAGAACACCCCCATGACCTGATGCTCCTTGCTCACATGAATGTTTTATATTCAGTGTTATCTAACTTTTTCCTGACTTGAGGGGTGGGGGCAGAGGTCTTTTTCTGTCTATGTTATAACTACAGATAGATTATAAAAACATTAATTCAACTTCTGTTCTCACTTTGCTCACTGAGAAAGTTTCATTCACATGATGTCAGCTGGAATTGCAAGTGCCTTAAACCCCTGAAAACCAAGCTGCAATCCCTCTGAACCTTGTCTGCTTATCTGAAGGAATATTGTAAGGTAAAATACACAAGGTAGGTTCAGTTTAAAATCTACAGCTTTACAGAGCTCCAGGACATTCTGGATGAATTTGCAGTTTAACATATTAATTGCAGTTTAATATGTTAAACTGCAATTTGCTTGCTGGCTTTAGTGATCTTATTTGTAGCATCCAGTTCTTTACATTCAATGAATCACAGAATGTTAGGGATTGGAAGGGACCTTGAAAGATCATCTAGTCCAATCCCCCTGCTGGAGCAGGAGTACCTAGATCACGTCACACAGGAACACGTCCAGGTGGGTTCTGAATGTCTCCAGAGAAGGAGACTCCACAACCCACCCTGTGCAGCCTGTTCCAGTGTTTTGTCACCCTCACCATGAAGAAGTTTCTTCTCATATTTAAGTGGGACCCCCTATGTTCCAACTTGCACCCATTGCCCCTTGTCTTATCATTAGATGTCATTGAGAAGAGCCTAGCTCCATCCTCATGACACTCACCCTTTACATATTTATAAACATTAATAAGGTCACTGCTCAGTCTTGTCTTCTGCAAACTAAAGAGACCCAGCTCCACTTCCTTAATCGTCTTTGTGGCTCTGCACTGGACTCTCTCAAGCAGTTTCCTGTCCTTCTTGAACTGAGGGGCCCAGAACCGGATGCAATATTCCAGATGAGGTCTTACCAGGGCAGAGTAGAGGTGAAGGAGAATCTCTTGACCTATTAACCACACCCCTTCTAATACTCCCCAGGATGCCATTGGCCTTCATGGTGACAAGGGCACAGTGATGGCTCATGGTTATCTTGCTGTTGGAAATGGGAATAACATTTGCTTTCCTCTTTGAACACTCTTTTTCCTTTGGGCTGGAAAAGGCAGATTTTTGGTTATAAAACACAAAGTGTTTATACCCATTGGTAGCTCTAAGATTTTTAATAGAGAACTCTAAAAATTAAAAAAAATACACCATATAGGAAACACACATCTTTAATTTGCTTTCATTATCTAATAAACTAATAGGAAAAAAATACAAAACAAAAGATAAACCTTATAATATTAAAATAACAATAAAATTAATTATTAATAATTTAATAATTAATATAAATAATTAGCCATATAGAATTAAATATATTAATTCATTAAATTATAATTAATTGATTTAATAATAAAAAGATGACAAAGTGAGTAGAAAATAAATGTTTCTAAGAGTATGTAACAGATAATGCTTACCTCTTGTCATAAAGATTCCTGTCCTTATGCAATGGAAGACAGACAACAAATCAAACATATCTTTGTGATAGTACAGTGAGGTCTAGAAAGGGATCTGATTTCACAGAATGAGAACTCTGAATTTTCTTAGAATCAGGTTTCTTTATGAGGTTATGTTGGACCAAAGTGATAGAAAGTGAGATAGCAAAAATATCCAGTCACCCTGAAATTTGGGTAATAGCTGAAGATTAGATCTTTCAAGCTTTACCTCCAAGTCTGATACATGTGGCTTTATTGCTTGTATCACTGACAAGAATAAAGGCTTTAAACTGAACTGAACTAGTTTTTAAACTCCCTTACTCAACTGTTACAATATGTACACTATTGATTAAAGTATTTTTAAAATGGTATTCCACATTTTTTCCTTGTGAAAACTGTTATAAAATGAGTTGTGAAACCCAAGCTGTCCAGAAAATGAGTGTAAAAAACACCTATGTGGCACATTTAGAAATAAACTTTTATTTTCTAGCAAAAAATGCACAGATTTTTGTGAAATCATCCAATGTTTTTCTCCCTTCTGACTTCCAGTCATTCACGAGGTTTTTCCTGACAATACCTCAAATTGTTACTACTGACTCTATATGTTGGATTGTTTGGATACCTGTCATGCATAAGTGGAGGTTGAGGGTAAAAAATAAAAGAGGATTAATCAACGTGGGATTATAATTTTCTGCAACACCTGTTTTGCCCAGCTGCCTCTGACTGTTTCTCCAATTAGACAATAAAGTTGTTTTTGAAATCAATGGAGAGTCCATTGTAGTTTTGCCAAGATAGACACTCAGTAACAGAACTGTGAAACTTTTGAAATATATATTCAGGCCATTTAAAAAAAATGGAAACAGGAAAATATCGATAATGAAAAAAAGACACTTTAGTAGTCTGAATATATTTGCTCTGAGACACTATGACTGCAATTCCAACTACCCCAGAATATTATCTTTATAACCAAGCCCTGTTGCTACCCGTGGTCAGTAATTTTTGTTTCTCTGCTGCTCCCCTCCCCACTCTCAATGTTTTGGTATCAACAGTTATACTTCATACGTGTTCAGCAGAAATTGCATCCTCATTTTGGGAAGGACTGTTCCTGTCAGATCTGTGAGAAATACACTTCAGGCTGATTGTTTTTCTTCCCAGAAGAATGAGGTGGAATGAATTTTGTTATTTTTGTATATTTTTCTTTTGGCATGACAGAATCCCTATAAATATAGATTTAATACTGTAGAGTAGCAACACTGTATCTGGGCAAGATTAAAGACAAAAAAAGTATAGATAGTGGAGAAGACAGGGTATATAATAGATTCCTCTAAAATCTTTGATTTGTGAAAGAAAATAATCTCATCCTTTTTACATGTCCCCTGTATAATCCCAGATAGCATATTCTCTGCTAATTATTTTTTCTTCTCATAAATCCCCAGGTTTCAGTTTTCCTTTGAGATATTAAATAAAATAACATAGTAAATATGTAGATTTGCCACAATTCTCTAAAGAAACAGCAAAGTGCTGCAGAAAAATAGCCAGGCAGATTGGTATATTGCTTCAGATTCTGGAAAGTTCAGGCACTTCAAACTAGGTATTTGAAATCCCAATGAAAGCTCTGGGGTTGTTTCTTGACGCAGAATGTATATAAGAGAACCTCTTTGGTCCCTTGTTGAGAAAAATAAACTTGAGTTGCCTAAATCTCCTCTGTGCCTGAGAGAAACAGAAAATTTTACAAGCACAGTGTGATCATTTTCTGAATGTTACAAGTTTTCTTCATCAGATAGGTTCTGAACTGCATCCAAGAGAATACTTTGTCTTTATCAGTTTGAGAATTTACTAAATGTAGGATTTGTTTAGCATCTAAAGCTCTGCTGTCTTGATCTGTCTGCAATTTGTTTACTGCTTGAATTATTATCAATGACTATCAGCACTTCCCCAAACAAATCTAACAAGCCCCATGATACAAGTTTTGTGGTATTTTCTTTTACTGTAAGTTAATTTTTGTAGTTTAAAATTTTGTCAAATTTTAAACTACATGGTTTAGTCAAACCATGGCAAAGCTAATACTTCAAGCTGTGCAGCAAATGATACAAAGCATAGCATATGTGTTATATGTGCTCAGTATAGCAAATCCTGTGAAAATGCAGTTTTCCTGCCATATTTTGCCATAGATCTATTTATTTATTTACATCTTATCTTAAAGTTTCATTTTAACCTTCCAGTCTCTATTAAATCAGAAATGTGCTAAATCCAAGCAAGCCATCTATCTTTTTTTTTTTTTATTTTTGAGCTTTTGAAACCTTTTCATTCTAATTGTTTAAGAGGTACAAATAACACAACCAAGGAAGCTCCTCTATTACTGTTACAAATAAAAAAATGTAACCAGCTCTAAAGGATTCCATTTCACTGACAAAAATAATGTTTCTTAGTCATATTACATCTTGAAGACTATTTAGAAAAATGTAATAAATACTGTGACTGTAGTAGTGTTTTGGAAGCAATAAAAAGTGAGAGGACTTGTCAGGTGTATGGGATAAAGAAAAATGACATTTTGAAAATCTCAGGGCACATCTGCCAATTCATGAATTCATTCACCTGAGGCCGATTACGCAGATAACAGAGAGTAGCCTAACTAAAAGCAGGAATTTAAAAAGCGAAGGCTAGACCTAAACTCAGGTGATAGAGGTGACACAGGGCGGGCTCTGTGTCAAATCACTGTGGTAAATTACTGTTGTGGATGTTTTCCTATAGATCAGAATGATAAATGTTACGATTTGCCAATAAATACAATTCTAATTGTTCTGGAAGTATATTTACCAATTAGTGAGATATTAATATTGTCCTCTGAGAGTCATAATAGAAGAAAGATCTCACACACCATATTAAAATTCTGAGTATTAGCAAGGTACTTTTCATATAGGAGTCACTTCACAGTAAGGAGAAATTGTAATAGGGAGGAATGAAAGGAAGGTAAACATATAGCTATATATATAGATATATGTATGGTATATATAGATCTATATAGTATATATAGATATACCATATAGAAGGTAAGCATAATACCTGATGCTTACAACCAGCAGCTTGGCTCTGCACTGGTACAGATGAGGAGGTAGAGAAAAGCATCACTGAACTTTCTCGAGAAAAGCACTGGATCTGTAGTGCTTTGTTACTCTTGTCACGGTCGACTCAGGTGAAGTAAACTGAGAGGAGCAGGTGCAGTAGGGTGATGGGCCTAGCAAGAAGGCTGCGCTGTGAATACATCATGAGGCATTGAGCAGCTGCCTTTGGGAACCAGCATTTTTAGCAGAAACTTTGAAAGCATTTCTTTCAGAGGCTGCTTTGCACAGCTGCCCTTACTTCCATTTTCTTCAGCATAATCAAGAAAGCCTCTTATTTTGTTGAGAATAGAAATGGCTGAAGAACCTAAAAACAGTCCCTGTACATATATGTTCACTCTAAGCCTTTTAAGTGTATCTACTCTAGAGTGTATCTATCCCTCTGCCATACAGTTTTTTCTTTCTCCTCAGCCTTGTTAATTTAGCAGGGTTATAAAGATTTATTTGCATGACTTAGCACTGCCCTAGTTTCTCTCACTTTATGGAATCTTCTTACCTTACTAAATTAGTAAGCAATGAAGACCAGATTGCAAGTCTACTTTTGCTGAGATTTGTTCTTCCTTATGGGTTCAGTTCACAACAAATTTGACACGTTCAATTTATTTTATTTTATTTTATTTTATTTTATTTTATTTTATTTTATTTTATTTTATTTTATTTTATTTTATTTTATTTTATTTTATTTTATTTTATTTTATTTATTTATTTTCAGTAGTGCTTATATGGCTTTTTCTAGTTCTTATAGAAAGGCTTAGACAGCTTGCTAGAGCAAGCCCCTTTAGCTGTAGTATTCTCCCCAGGATTCTGTCCCTAAGAGAAATCAAGGAAGTGTGCTTTAAAGAGACTTTAAAAGGTAGAGCATATTTCCTTACATGAAGATCATGAAAATACATTTTCTTTCCTAATCTCTTATTACTGTGGAAGTTGAAAATAGAATAGACCTTTTTTTTTTTCTTTTCTTTTTTTTCTTTTTTTCTTTTTTTCCCTAGTATAATTTTATTGGTTTAACCCTTCATTACTGAAAGTGAATTTTTTCATGTGAAGGTAGTATTTTAGCTGTTTTGGTTTAATGGGACTATAAATAGTCTTATAAATGAGAGAAATATCCCTTTTTATTACAGCTGCAATTTATTCTGTATGTTATACATAACAACATTTGGGAGCAAAATTTTCTCTTTATTTTCTCTTATCATTTTGCAAATTAATATAAGGTTAATAAAGTTGTTCACAAATTCCCATTTCTAATTATTTAGTTACCAGTACCATTAATTTCCCGTGAGATTAGCAAATTAAGAATGCATTTTTTTTCAGTTAAATATTTTTGTTGTTGTTTTTCTATTTTGAGTAAATTTAATTTGGCATCTGTACAAAAATCATACTCCAAAGTAAAAATTATATATATATATATATTTTTTTTTTTTTTTTTGAGGGCCACATTTTTTTCTGCTTTCTGTTAACCCTTTCCAATTTGTAGAAGTTCACAGAGTCACAGAATCACAGAATTATCTAGGTTGGAAGAGACCTCAAGATCATCAAGTCCAACCTCTGACCTAACACTAAGTCCTCCACTAAACCATATCACTAAGTTCAACATCTAAACGTCTTTTAAAGATCTCCAGTGATGGTGACTCCACCACTATCCTGGGCAGTGGATATCCTGGGCAATATCCACCACTATTCCAATGCCTCACAACCCTCTCAGTAAAGTTCTTCCTCATATCCAACCTAAAACACCCAACTTTAGCCCGTTCCCCCTCATCCTGTCACCAGGCACGTGGGAGAACAGACCAACCCCCACCTCGCTACAGCCTCCTTTAAGGTACCTGTAGAGAGCAATAAGGTCACCCCTGAGCCTCCTTTTTCTCCAGGCTGAACAAGCCCAGCTCCCTCAGCCGCTCCTCGTAGGACTTGTTCTTCAGACCCCTCACCAGCTTCGTTGCCCTTCTCTGGACTCTTTCGAGCACCTCAATGTCCTTCTTGTAGCGAGGGGCCCAAAACTGAACACAGTACTCGAGGTTTGGCAGTACTTGAGGTGCGGTTAAATGACATTTAATTGTACAGTTTTAATACTATGCATTTGTTTTGGATGTAGCCTGAGAAACTTTTTTCTTAGACAGACTCCATGGATGAATCCTTTTCTTTTGTACTTATTGATTGATTTTCTTCAACTTTTTTTTCTTCAACTTTTAACAAGGTGATTAAGGGAAATTATGTTCTTAATCATTTTTGGAAATATACAGCCAAGGAGATTATGCAGATCATGCCAGTTACCTGTCTGAAGAAAAATTTTCAGACACCATGGATTAAGGTAACACTGATATGAAAAAAAGCTTCGGTCAGACATTAAAGGTACCTTGGTCCTAGGTACTTAGGTACCTACCTTTGGCCAAATTTGGTCAAAGACAAGATGTTAATCCAATAACTTTATTAGTTTAGATCTCATGGAACAGACTGATGTTTTTGAAATTACTTATTATTATTTTTTTAATGTATATTTTTTTCCAAGTAAATATTTTATACAAGGGTGATATTCATAAATATTTTTCCTCCACAGCTGTTATTGAAGTTATTGTGGCACTAAGAGACTACTGAAATATTAGAAGTAAAAAATGGTCTTCATGAGCAAACAAAGAAGTAAATATGATGACAACTTTGCAAATAAGTCCCCGCTGCTTATGCATTCAGAACATACCCAAACTCTGACTATTTGTTGATTTCATAAAATTTTCCATAGGTTCAAAAATGGCATTACACCGACTAATTATCTTTAATCAGTACTTCAGTTTCAGTTCTGTCATTTGGCATGTAAATATCATTAATCTTGTCATCAGCTTAACACTTATTTCTTCAGCTATAGAAGGTCACAACTTCAGCTGAAATTGAACCTAACCTTGATTTGAAAGTCTAATATTTAATGTGTATCCAAAAAATGATAGACAAAACAATCCCTAGTCTATTGCTTTTACTTTACACCATTTTGTCATTTTAACTTTAGATTCCAGAAGCTAGTGTTTCTCCTAAATTTTAGGAAGGAAGTCTTAGGAGATGTTTAACACGGCAGTTGGCTAGACTTCATACAAACTGCAGTGGTAGCTACTTCCTTTAAATATGAAATAGAGAATTATCTAATTTAGGATCATAGAATCATTTGGGTTGGAAAAGACCTCTAAGGTAACCTAATTCAACCCTTAACGTAGTACTGAAGTCCACCACACCTGTCCAGGCCTTGAGCACCCAGCTTCTTCAGGAAAATGCTGTGGAAAACAATGTAAAAAGCCTTACTGAAGCCTAGGTAGACTACATCCCTCATCCACTGAGCACATCACTTTGTCGTAGAAGGAGGCTGTTTGTCAAGCAGGACCTGCCTTTCATAAACCCTTGCTGACTGGGCCTGATCGCTTGGTTGTCCTATAAGTGCTTCATGATGGTACTCAAGATAAGCTGCTCAATGAACTTCCCTGGCACCAAGGTTAGACTGACAGGCCTGTACTTTCCCAGATCCTCCTTCTGGCCCTTATTGTAGATGGTCGTCACATTTACTAGCCACCACTAGATGGTGACCTCACCTGATAACCAGGACTGATGATTAATGATAGAAAGCGGCTTGATGAGCATGTCTGACAGCTGCCTCAGTACCCTTGGGTGTATCCCATCTGGCCTCATAGATATGTATACATATAAGTGGAGTAGCAGGTCGCTAATCATTTCCTCATGGATTATGAAGGCTTCATTCTATGCCCTGTGCCCATCTACCAGCTCAGGGGGGCTGACTACATGGAAAACAACTGATCTTGCTGTCAAAGACTGAGGCAAAGAAGGCATTAAATACATCAGCCTACAGACAACCTCATCTCTTGTCACTATGTTTTCCTCCATATCCAAAAAAAGGATGGAGATTCTCCTTAGTCCTCCTTTTCTTGTTTGTGTATTTATATATATATATTTTAATTGTCTTCAACAGTAATAGATTGAACTCAAATTGGGATTTGGCCATTCTAATTTTGTCCCTGCACAGCCTCATGACATCTCTGTAGTCCTCCTGAGTGACCTGCCTCTTCCAAAGATCAGAAACCCTCTTTTTCTTCCTAAGCTCTAGCCACATATCTGTGTTCAGCCAGGCTGGTCTTCTGTGAGGGCTCATCTTTTGGCATGAACGGACAGCCTGATCCTATGACTTTAAGATTCTTTTTCCTGAGGAGTGTCCAATCTTCCTGCACTCCTTTGCCCTTCAGGACTGCTTCCCAAGGGACTCCACCAACCAGTCTCCTTAGCAGGCCAAAGTCTGGCCTCTGGAAGTCCAGGGTGGCAGTTCTGGTAACCCCACTCCTTACTTTTCCAAGAATCAAAAACTCTATTAATTCATGACTGATGTGCCTGAGATGGCTTCCAACCATCACCCACAAGTCCTTCTCTATTTATGAGAAAAAAGGTCCAGTGGGGCACTGTCCCTAGTTGGTTCACTCACCAGCTGTGTCAGGAGTTACCTACCACAGACTCTAGAAACCTCATAGACTATTTCCTTTCTGCTATATTGTGTTTATGGCAGACATCTGGTAAGTTGAAGTTCCCCACAAGAGAAAGGGCTAATGATTGTGAGACTTCTCCCAGCTGTTTGTAGAATATTTCATTTGCCTCTTCAGCCTGCTTAGGCAGTCTCTAACAGGCACCCATGAGAACATCTGCCCCCATTGGCCTTCCCTCATTACTTACCCATAAACATTCAACTCTGTCATCACCATTATTAATCTCAAGACAATTAATCTCAAGACTCTCAAATCTCAATTTCCCCTACATCTTTTCTGCTGTCAGAGTGTAATGATGGTCATTGCTTGGAAAGTGGAAAATGCAAGTTTCTCTCCCTACTCTGAAAAAAAAAAAAAAAAATAATAATAATAAAAACAAACTCAAGAAAGCACCCCTAATGCCTGGGAAGTTCAGTAAGAAAATGGTAACAGGAAACCATGGAACTGTTTGTGTTTGTGTTCTTGCGTACAATACAGTTCAAGTTTCATTGTGCCAGCAGGAAAAAGAGAGTGAAAACTAGCACTGAACACCTCACTCATTGGTTAAGGGGAATGGAGAAAACTTATTGAAAGCTTGTCTGCACTTCCAAGAATTCTTTTGTTTTATGCTGAAATACTCTTTAAGAAAATAGATATACTTTCTTTTTTTTTTTTTTTCCTCTGCTCAGAATTCCTGGATAGTGCTGAGCACCTTCAAGCTGACTTAATTGATGTTAGGAGTTATATGCTCAGTGCCATGGCAGTTTCAGAGGTTATTCTGAAAACCTTATTTTTTCTCATTCAGATATAGAAAGTCCAGGCACTTACTATGGGTTCTTACATATCATGATGGTGGCCTAGCATAGAAAAATAGAATAGAATAAATAAGGTTGGAAAAGACCTCCAAGATCATCTGGTCCAACTCTTCCACCAATATCACCCACTAAACCATGGGAATATAACCATGTCCCTAAACACCATGTTCCATCTTTCCTTAAACACCGCCAGGGATGGTGACTTCATGCCCTCCCTGGGCAACCCCTTCCAATGCCTTTCTGAGAAGAAATTTATCCAAATTTCCAACCTACACCTTCCCTGCCGAAGTCCTTCATAATTAGGACCTAGGACATATGAGGCAATGACAAAATATTTGTTTTCCCATGTCTATAAAAGGCTTCAGATAAGCTTCTGTATGTTACTTTCTCATCACATTTACTTGATTTTACACTAAAAAATTATTACAACATTTGAAGAAAGAAAAGATTCTATGATTCTATGGTACGAAAGAAAAAAACAAATTGAGATGTTGTTCCAGCTTTGACAAAGTAGAAAACAGAAAAGTAGATTTATTTTAGAAAAGTAGTATTTAATATTAAATATAGTTTTCTACTTTGACAAAGTAGAAAACTATATTTAATATTAAACTGATGTTACATTTGATTTTAGATAAAAGGCCAAGAAAATAAATGCTTGTAGTGAAATTTCAAAGAAATAAACATTATTTTCAGTGTAATAAAATTCATTCATTTTATTCTTTCTGTCTCTAGATATCTACATAGATATACTTGACATAGTATAGATATTCTGTCTCTACATATCTACATATATATCTATGGAACAGTAAGCAGTGCTGCAGCTAATATTTGTGTGACCTTCAGTATCATGGTAATTTATTTAAATGTTCTTTGATAATTAAGAATATTTCACATAAAAGGCAACTAAATTACTTTTACCAATTAATTATATCTTTGAAGTTATCGGAGTGATCAATTATCATAATCAACAAGCATTACATAAATAAAACAAAAAATGAGTCTGAAATGCCAACTGGTCTCTTTTAGGCTTTTTTTTTATTATTTTTTTTATTTTTTTTTATTTCTCATTGATGAAATAACTATTTTTAATGCAAAATGATTTATGTGTTGCTCTACATAAACTAGTAATAGAATTTTCATTAACTTACTGAATTACTATTTTCAAAAGTCTTGCTTATTCAAAATTGCATAACATTTGTTTCTGATCTGTCAAAAATCTGATTCAGCAGATTATTTACAGATGTGAAATAATATTGCTATTAGGTAACGCTTGTAGCACTTGTCCTTCCTTCCTTCCTTCTCTTCCTTTCTCCTTCTCTCTTTTGTCTTCTCAATTTCCCTCTCCCCTTTTCTATTCTTTCCTGTACCATCCCCAAACAAAATTATAGTTCTTATCATCACAAAATAAAGCTTGAAATTTAACAGGTAGCAGGAGATTCTCTCCTTGTCTCTTTTTTTTTTTAATTTAATTTTATTTTTATTTATTATTTATTTATTTATTTATTTATTTATTTTATTTTATTTTTATTTTTATTTTTTGTTTTGTTTTGTTTTGTTTTAATATTGCTAATCACTGGTGTCATTTCTAAGCATTTTCTAGACAAAACTGACAATCATCTCACTGGAGAATTAAGACTTCAAAATGGGAAATATATGAAACTGTTGGAAAGTGTCCAGAGGAGGGCTACGAAGATGGTGAAAGGCCTGGAGGGGAAGACGTATGAAGAACGGCTGAGATCACTGGGCCTGTTCAGCCTGGAGAAGAGGAGGCTGAGGGGAGACCTCATCACAGTCTACAACTTCCTCGTAAGGGGGTGTCGAGAGGCAGGAGACCTTTTCTCCATTAACCCCAGTGACAGGACCTGCGGGAACGGGGTTAAGCTGAGGCAGGGGAAATTTAGGCTTGACATCAGGAGGGGGTTCTTCACAGAGAGGGTGGTTGCACACTGGAACAGGCTCCCCAGGGAAGTGGTCACTGCACCGAGCCTGTCTGAATTTAAGAAGAGATTGGACTGTGCACTTAGTCACATGGTCTGAACTGTTGGGTAGACCTGTGCGGTGTCAAGAGTTGGACTTGATGATCCTTAAGGGCCCCTTCCAACTCAGGATATTCTATGATTCTATGATTCTATGATTCTATGATTTGTACTCAGAAGCCATAGATGTTGATGAAGATTATGAAGACAATATTCAGACTAGTAAAGTTATGAAATGTACTTTTCCGGTATACATAGAGTGACATATTTAATGAAGAAATAAGTGAAACTAAATTTTCTCAGTATTTTAATCATTTTAATTGATTAAATTATTTTTTTTTTCTAGGTGAATTCTTTTTGAAAATTTGTAACATAAAATTTATAATTCAGAATTAAACAGCCACCTATGTCCCATCCATAAAGTATATGAACTTTCCTCTATGTTGCTACAAGATTAACAAAAGAACAGAACACATATGACCATGGCTGACAAAATTAAATACATTTTTCAGAAATCTGTAATTATTTTAATAACTTTTAATTGACAAGAGTCATAACAGGAAACAAACAAACAGTAAACAAACAGGTTGCAAACAGTAGACAATGAGCATAAGAAATTGCAGCTACTTTACAGTCTAGAGATTCTAATTAGTTGCCATCCTAGATTAATCCATTGCTTAAATAAGAATGTGATAAATATGCTTGTCAAATAAGCAATATCAACAATGAGATGGCTGCTTCATCCTTAGTATTACCCTTACAATTACATAGTGTGGCTCAAAAATGTTTTTATTTGAACATATATACACGTGGGCAAGGAGTGAGCTGATGCCTTGATCATGCCTTCTTCATCGTGCCTATTCTTCATATCACAGATGAGGTACAGAGAACTACGAAGTGTTGGCAGCTCTGTGTCACCCCCATGTTTCTCCTATTCAGACAGAAAAGCCCTGCTGGACTGACTATTAAGCTAACTTCTAACCTCATTGGCATCAACAAGAGTAAGACCAGTGATTCTGGCCTTGTAGCATTTTTCTCCTTCAAACACAAAATCAAACAACATGGCTGAACCTGGAAGACAGAACAAGTAGCTCTTTCTGGATAATGAAGGACAAAGAAGGAAAAAGAAAGCCAATAGAACAAAAGCATGTTTACTTATTTGTGCTTTGAACTTCGACTCCAGCAGACAACGTCCTCTCTGAGCCTTTGCTCAGAAAAATAGCATGTGTGTGATGTGTGGTACAAAAGGCACAGCAAAGCCTTCCACAGCTCTGAAACAGAAGTTTGAGAGCATCCCAGCGAGAAATTCATGGTTATAGTAGCTCAGATTTGTTACAGATATTGGGAGTAGGTTTGGAAATAAAAAAGACAGTCAAGGTTTTCTGATTCCTTCGATAGAACTGCTAAAAGCAAGTAACATTTCAGCGAGAGAGAAATAAAAATAAATTTAAAAAGGACAGAGAGGAGAGAAGGGACCACAATGAAAGAATAAAGACAAAAGAAAGAATAAAAATACACCTAAAGAATTATTAATACCTTTAACTAATGGTTTCTACCTTAGAATTGTTGACCTGTCTTTGGAGATCCCTGTCTCCCCACAGTGTTCTTAATTCTAACTGTACCCAAGACAGTATGTTAGATAGAATGTTACTTTGAGATGTAAATATTTTTTTTTCAGGGGGATTTAATTTTGTAGTGATCGGGTCTGTGTAATTAGATTAAATTCTTTAACTAAACTTTTGCAAACATTTGCATGATAAAGAAGAGAATATTACAGGGTCTGATCAAGTATAGGATATATTCTCTTCACCTCCTCACTTCTTTTGACCCTTTTCTCATCAGACACTGAAACTTCTGTACTTTCTCTTTTCTAATGCATTTTTACAAATTCCACAGTCCAGATAGCACATCTATTTTCTTTAAAACACATCTAAATCAGTAGGTTCAAATAATGAAAATACATGGAAAACATCTCTGAACTTGAATGTAATTTTGAACAGACAAGCTAGTCTGTAGAATGCCTTGCAACCAATTTATAGAATACAAAGGAAAGAATAAGAAAAAGAATCCTGAAGGTCTTGCAATGTTCTTGCCTTCTCAGCCTTGCTAAAAACAAACACAGCCATTAAAAATCAGTTGAATTACTATTAGTACTCATGATTTTTATGCTATATTGTGCAGTTGGGGATGAATTTGATAATATAAGTATGGTCATTAAAATTTCTCATCCTGTAAAACATTGAGACAGTTGAAATTAAATGTTTATCCCTTTCAAGCACGTGTTTGTGCTAGTCTTCCTCTCCTTTGATCCCACTGGCCTTGTTAAAGGCTTAAATCCATGGTTTGTTTCTCTTAATATTCATTCATTGCAAAAGATAGTGAGTTTAATTTCACACACAAAAAAAATGAGAATAACTTTCCTGAAATAACTGACAGTAGAAATTTGAGTGAAAAATATTTGAGTGAATGTGGCTCCTTACTTTCTGCCACGGTTTCTTGTTCTCTCTATGGCAAATTATAGACACTTACGATAGTTATTTAATGTTGCATAACATATAAATTATTATTTTCTATTAAGAATATGAGGAAAACCTCCATTAAAGCAACTACAAGATAAAGTTATCAAGATAAAGTGTAAAGACTACCTCTATAGTATAGTTCTTTCATTCATGCTTGAATAAAGTATCTCAGTGAAGGAAACAAAAAGCTTAAGCCTGTATTCTTCTCAAGATACTTTGTAAAGATAACCAGTGGAATAATTAAAAACAAACAAGCAAACAAATCTTGTTAAACCACAAGAATTTATTCAGTTCTGATTCTCGTTATAGTGAGCTTTCCACTGACCTGTTTCTTCAATTCACAACATTTTATTACCTATCATTGCATTTCCACACTGAATATTATTTTTATGTGACATTAATCACTTTGGAATCTGCATTTGCTACAGCTATAATATATTACTTCATATATCTGTTGATTTTACCAATATTTCTTTTTCCTATAAGTAACAGTTTCTAATATAATATTATCAGAGCAAAGATATCTCATGAGTGGATCCAGAAAAATATGTGCCACTGGGATGCAAATACTGTAAAACATCTGAAGTCCCATTAAATATGCTGTGCCACAAATAGGGCCTAATATTTTCTACAGAGACTTATATGGCTTGGTTCTTCTGAGGAATGTGTTGCCTAAAATTAAGCTCTGAAATACAGCACAGAAATAATGAAAAGTAAGTCTTAATACAAAATTAATACATCAGGTATATTTTTTTTTCAGGCTTTCCCACAGTTTTTGTCAGGAAGATTATAGTATATTTTTTGTGTTAGAGCATTCTCATTCTTATTTTTATCCTGACCAGCAGTAAAGAGCTTGGCTAGCATGCTAAGATGCTAAGATGATGTTTTACTAGCACTAATCATAATGATATCATATATTTTTTTCAAAGTGAACCCTTCAAGTAAGCATCTCACGTGAATGTGACCAGGAAATGACCAAATACACAGCTCTTTGTGTTTGTTTAATACCTAGTACTTAATGACTTTAGCTAAAAAAAAAAAAAAAAAAAAAAAAGTAGTAACAATGCTGAACATTCTGCTTATATTTTACTGCTCCCCATATAGTATTAGATAATGGAATGATTCATTATTTTTATTAGGCCCATTTTCTCCAGAAATGTGTTTGTGAATTTCCACTGGAAAAGTGATAACTTACATTGCAAGTTTTCAACCACAGTAATTGAACCTACTACAGTTTTGGACAGGGGACCTAACCTAAGTCAGTAATGTCCTTTCTGTGGCCTTTGTCACTATTGGTAGAGATAGCTAGCCTACAGCTAAGATTACCTTTTAATATTTGCAACCAGCTGTTGCCTATTTTTCTGTTTTCATACATTTCCAGGAAAACATAAAATGCATGTTTTTCTTCTCTCTCTCTCTCTCTCTCTCTCTCTCTCTCTCTCTCTCTCTCTCTCTCTCTCTCTCTCTCTTTCTCTCTCTCTCTCTTTTTTTTTTTTTTTCCCTGTGACTGAATGTGCGTTTGTAAATTTCGGAAAGCACAAACACATCTGCATGCACTTCTCATGCAATCAGCAGCACTGTACTTATTGTTGAGACTTCCTTAGCAGTAACTAAAACAAACGACATGCAAATACCATCCTTCTATGTCCTACAAGTTTGCTAATTAATGTCTGCATTAATGATCTTAAGTAGGCACACACCCAGAATAGGGCATAAGAAATTTTTTACAGTCAGATGTAGGGACACTTACACAGACTGCATAAATTGTGAGACAGTATCGAATGGCTGTTCAAACACAATATCAATAGCACATGTCCAGGATAGTTTCACAAGTGGGCATATGGAATCATATTTTATAGCACAACACATGTTTCACTATATGTCTTTGGTAACACTCGCTGGGTGTATGGCTAAAAGGGTTCTTCCAGAATGCTTCTGTATGGTCTGTTACAGCTGCAGAATAGACATTGCCTTAGACAGTATTCTCTGTGAACAGGTACGTTTGTATCAGTAACTGAAGAACAGTTATTTTAGGAGAAAGATGCAAAAAGAAAGTATAATTAGATCCTGTGAATACTTTGTTTTCCTGAAACATCTATTGACTTAGATTGGAATAATGCTTCCTTTTGAAGTGCATCACTTTATTTCCACAATGTATTTTACCATTCTGGCACGTAGACAACTTAAATTATGTTGACTGCGAAGCATAGAACATTAAAATGCTTTAAAAATACTTCTTAGGATAACATATGATCTGCTTAGGATAGTTCCTCTAGCTAACCAGCTCAAAAGCTCAAAAGAAATGGAAAACAGTGTTTTTAGTCCCCAGATAGTTATTATTATTATTATTTTTTTTCCCCATGGATATTAAGTTTGATATCACTGTTTGCTAGATTTTCCATATATTCTTATAAAGGTAGAAAGAACATGAAGAACATATGCTGAGGGTCTTCATTCAGTATTCATTCTCCTGAAGATGGGCTTACAAACAAAGCCACAGTAGAATAGAATAGATATATAATATTATGTAAGAGTGTGACAAAACTTACTTTTAATTTTAAATTATATAGAATGACATCCTTCCTCCTGTAAGAATATCCTACATTCAATTTGATATCACTCTTCTTCCTTCCTCCTTTTTGTGTTAACACAGAAAACATTTTCTATAAAACATTTAGTGTTTCTTTTGTATCTGCAGTCAATTTCAAATTTATTATGAACAAAGACACATACTAATACAATAGCATATTTGCTTTATGAGTCATGTCACTAGGTCTCTCCATGTGGAACAAGTTACTCAGATGTAAAAAAAAGTCTGTAGAGGCATTCAGTCCTGATATTAAGACTGTAACAGGCAGTCATAATGTGTGATCCCAAACAGATAGCATATGCTGAGCTTATTTAATTAGCTTTAAATAAGCAATTTTCCTTAAAACACTGTCTTTGGAGGTTATGTGTCTGGTGAATAACTGTGTAATTTTTATGGACAATAGAAAGGTCTTGTGTTTTCAAACTATTTCAACTGAGTGTTGACTAACAGTCATGAAAATTTGAAGGTTTCAATTTCCATTCACAAAATGGTAGAAGAAATTGTTTGTTGCTTATTTTAGAAGTTTTTATTTATATTTATCTTAAGAAAATATTTAAATATTTGTGAGCACTTATTTACCTTACAGGCATTTGGGGGACAGTGAATACAGAGAGGAAGTCAGAGAAATGCTAAGTTGCTTAATGACAGTCTTTATGAGGACAGGCAGATGTGATGGACAGATGGGTGGACTAACAGAACTAAGTGCATTATTAGCTGCTCAGACATTTATTGAATGTCAGCCAAAACTACTGAAACATGGCAATTGACCATTGTTAAACATATCCCATAGGGTAAAAAACTACATACATAACAAAAATGTGTATTATTTATTATTATTATATTATTAATTATTATTATTATATAAGATGAAGACCCAGAAAAATAATTGCACAAACTCATACTAAACCTGTTTTGAAAACAGCTGAAAAAACTCATTTACTTCTAAAGTGGCTATGTGTGTTAAAATTAGATCAGATGTTCTGACAGGTGTTCTGGTAGATGATGTAGATCATCTACCTACTTAATACAATACTTTAAAAAATATTTATATCTTGTGTTCCACCTTCTTCAACACATCAAGAAAAATAATATGGTATTTTTTATTATGACTCTGAATCAAAGAGTTTAGAATGGTTTTAGTAGAGCCCTATTCAATTAGTTTTACTCCTTACTGAAATGCAGCCACTGCAAGTGGAATTATGCTGCTGTCTTAGAGTATTTAGTGTAGGATTTCTTCTTGTAGAGTAATGATCTTCAGGTAGGCTTTTTGTTTGTTTACTGATTTCTGTTATCACAGCTAATGGATGAATTAAATCAGGAACTACATTTACCAAAGAAATAGAGATGTATTGCTGGTCCTGATTTCTTTAAAATAAAACCTTTCTAATACACAGAGGCTAATTGGAAATGGATGGCAGCACCTCTGAAGGAGGTCATGGTTTGAGACACGGCATAAGAGTGAGTAATACTTGGGAAAAAAATGATCTGCTTTCTAACATGACAAGAATGATTTGCAGTTAATAATAGAGAGGGTAAAGGCCAGTCTTTTCAGCTACCCTTGGCTTCACCTAGGACAAAATATAAAATCACTTCTGTTGCTGTGAGCTACTTGCCTTTTCCCCAATCATTACTGCTAAGTTATAACTTAGTGATAAAATTTGTCATTACAGACTTTATTGCCATTAAAGTTGATTTATTTGCATGCCTGGTGAATAAGAACTGCATTACATTGGCTTTCAGATTGCTTGCGTACTCAAGACAGTAAGTGCATCACTGACTTAATTGTCTTTTGCTGCTTTACTTGCTCTCTAATCTGAAAACAATATGTGGTCAAATTCATCTTTGGCAGAAGTCCACTGACTACTCAGAAACCATCTTCCTGAATTGTTGCACTTTCTGTACCATTCTCGGTTAGTAACATAAGACTGAAAAGACCAAAGCCAAGTACTTTCTGTGTACATGGGGGACACATCCTGCATGTTGCTTAGCACCTAACAACTCTGTCTTTTACTCCTCCTGATTTTAGAAGAAGATGATACAATACTGTAACTTTAGCCTCCAAATCGCCAAACAAATCCACGAGGGTGCACCTTAGTCCGGTCATTCTGAACCACCCTCATCTTTGTGGTTCCCTGAATACCTCCACTCACAGATGCAAGAATCTAGATTTTTAAAGCTAGAACACTCTAGAATAAATGTTGGAAAACCTAGAAAATATTCTGATTGCTTGAATTCTAACACTTATATACAGAATTTGGGTCTACAGCAGTATTCTGGTATAGTATTATTGGGAGCAAGGAATGAGGAAAGGTGGAGTAAAAGGGAGTGCTAAGCTTGTACCTCACTTTGTTCACTTCCATTTCCTTGCCTAGATTTCTGTCCATGGTGCCTTGCTGTCAGATGGATACTGCTATATTCCCTGTTTCCAGGGTAAAGACTGGAAACTTTTGCCACACTGCATTGAAACTAACGCCATTCCAGAATGATGGTAAAATTTAGAAATAGGAACTAAGAAAGGAATAAACCATTAAGGGACTTGGAAAATAGATCCATTTAACATCAATAGTGATACTGAAAGGCTGAGAGAGTTAGAAACTATGTCAGAATTGGTGCATGGAATAATGGCAAGAAGAAACTTATTACCAACTTGGAAATATATAGATATATTTTTTAAATTAAGAAATCCATTCAGTTGGTGAAGTATAGACTCATGTGTCATTGTTTTAGGCACAATAGATTAAAATATTTTTTGCCTTTGGTCCTTGTCCTGGGTTTACTGCCCAATAAATATATTTTACTGCAAATCAAATTTATCAAAATTATTCATGATTTTCATTACCAAATATTTCTGTAACAAACGATTCTGGAATTAATAAAAATGTTTTATTTTTATTTTTTATGTTTATGTTTATTTTCATTTATTTTACAGCAAAGTTTCCTTACAGTTCAGTTTCTGGAAGGGTCTTTAAAAAGAGTAATACTGATTCATAGTAATTTGTTCTTCTGTGTAATGCAATTTTTCCTGTGTAAAGGAAGATTTTATTTTTTTTTGCAGGATTTAGTTTGGTCCCCCAGTCTTGCACTTCCATCTAACCGTTTTGTGATGCAACTATTCAAACTACTCATGTTCAGTTGGACTTTTAGTGTTAACACACAACATTGAGCATCAGTAATTGAAATGACTGAACTCTCCTGAGTTCAATCAAACAAAGTCTATGAATCATCTATATCAACAGTACTCAGAAGGCCACCGGGCAAATTTGCAAACAGAGATTCAAGCTGAATCATAACAGCTTTTTGAACATTACTTGAAATTTCAGATCCAAAAATATATTCTACAGAGTGTTCACTGATGGAAATGGTAACATTTTAACCTTAATTAAAGTATGAACTTTCTTGAGTACCTGTTAAAAGCAACTGTGAAATTTCATATAGAAATGCTTTTCATTTGGAACAGTATTGGCTGTACTTAACATTGCAGTGTTCAAAGTTTTGAAGTATTAAAACACAAATGTTGCCCAGTAATATAAACACACCTCTGCATTGCAGGGACAGATACTGCATTACCATGCAGAACAAATTCTCACTGAATTTCACTGTAGTTTTGCCTTGCTATAAAAACACTTTCTTGCTCTTCAGTCAGTATGATAAGATGAAGCTTTTTGTAATAGCTAAAAACATCTTACTAAATTACTTTCTATTAATTCATCCATAAACTGACATATTCTGTAGCAGTTTCCCCTTTTCCCAGATTTCTCTGTTAAATATAATTGCTCTCCTACACCTCCCTCCCCCACCAATTTTAATCCTGTTAGATGAGTTTTAATAAAACATATTTATGACTATTTTAAAACTTCAGCTTTTGTACTTAGGCTCAAAGAAAAGAACTTTGATCCTAAAGAAAAGAACCTTTATTTTTGGTGCTTGAATAACAAACCAAATTAATGGGTTGATACAGCTGGAAGAAAATGCAGTATGCCATTAAATCTTTTCACACCCGCAGAAAAGAACAAAGTTTTATTGATACAAGTTGTTTGTACAACCTGTACAGTTGTTTGTACGGTTTGTACAGTGAGACCCACAATGACGGAGATTCTACAGTCACATTCAGGAACATTTTCCATAGGTTCATTATTTAAAATGTTCAAAAGATTTTTGTAATATTTAGTGAAAATATTTGTGGTTGCAATTGAAGTAGCTTATCTAAGTGTTTTTCTGGCCTAATCCTAGTAATAATTACAATGTGACAAGGAGTTCCAAAGGTCATTTAGAGACTGTATAATGAAACAAAAAACTTAAACTTGATGACTTTTAGCTTTCTTGGGTGAAATTTGTTCTAGTAATATGAATTATTATTATGTTAACTTTTCAATTATTAAAAATAATTTTACAATATCAATTATTTTTAGTTGACATCCTAAAACTATGGTATAATCTTTTAAATTTTCCCTTATATATTGTCTTACTCTATGTTCTTCTATATCTTCTCTAGAACTGTTCTAATGGCATGCCAACATTCCACAGGAAGGTGGTAAAATATTCTCAATACTCTATTTTTCTTCAGTAGAAATTATCATCTTGCTTTGCAATTCTTTTGCTTCCCTAACTACTTTGAAGAACTGTATTAAATAAATTGTCCATCCTGGCAATTATTTTTGTAACATATGTGAATATAACATATATGTTATATGAATAGTTTATATATATAGTGAATAGTTTTATATATATATGTAACATATTCATATAATATTATGCATGAATTAATGTAAAGTGGCTACATACAATATCTACCTCTCATTCTGCTGTAGGAATTTCCTTGGGTGTTACACCAGCTTGTTATCTAGTTTTTTTTTTTTTTTTTTTTTTTTAATGCATGGAGTTCTTTTTTATTCTTGACCTACTTACTTTTCAGTAAAAGACCTCAACCTATTTTTCTGTTTACCTTTCTCTTTGAGACTTTAATAAGTGTGTAATAAATGTGTCAAGTACCATGACTGTTAGAAAAAATGTAGGGACATATCATTATTAACCTTCTTCCATGCGGAAAATGAACACTTATATTTACCCTTTGTTTTCCTATCTCTTAGTCATTTTTCTAATATAAAGTAGCATTTTTATCATTTATTCTGTGACTTCTCTTTCTGTAATCTCCTGTGAAGGATTTTATCAAAAACATCTTGAAAGTCTAAGTAAAGGGTATTTATTGAGTATTTTCTACTCACCCTGTGCTGTGACTTCTTCTATGCCAGTTGGGTTTGTGTTCTAGCAGAGAGTGAGTGAGAAAGTGAGTATTTTCTCAACTATTTCCAGTTCAAATAGTTCAATTCAGTCAGGTGGAAAGCGCAGTTTAGTCACTGGAATCCTACATTATTTTGAGGAAGATGTGTACTAGGAGCTTTATTCTGCAAGACATTTTCTTAACCAACAGAATACATTTTGGCAATATTAAATATAAATATAATGGAAGGTAGACTATTTTCCAGGAAATTTTGCTCATTCTTCATGCATCCAAACTTCTGAAATGAAGCTCAATGTTGACAATATTATTTGTATCAATCTTAATCAATGCAATAAAACAATGCTTAATGAGTGTTCTTTTCATTACTAGGTAAACCAGTATCTTTGAATATTATTTATTTTTAATATCTTGTGCAGTTTGGTATGCTTTAGTAGTTCTTACTCCTGAAGGATATTACAGTACTCAAAAGAGTAATTTTTTTGTTTTTGTTTTTGTTTTTTTGTTTTCAGAATTTCCCCAAACTGGATTGCCTATCAGGCAAAAAGGTTAAGGTGTGATTCACCTACCTTCAGCTGTCTAAGCACAGAATGCCTTAAATGTCTTAAGTACGTCCAGAAGCTTTCTAGGCAATGAAGGGAAAGAATTACTTAGATAAGATGAACAATGTCATTTAAAAATAGTGGGGATCAGTCATGTCTTTCATGTCTTTTTTTTTTTTTTTTTTTTTTTTTTTTGTCTGTAGAGACAATCTAAATTACTAGTTTGGGCTTAGTCAATTTACATTTTACTAAAAGCTGGTAGAAATCGTCTGTTGAGATAAATCTCACAATGAATCTTACTACAACTGGAGACAAATGACAATGTTTGCTATGAGAAGCAAACTTTAAATCACTCCACTGGGTCTATAACAAGAATTGTTATGTCTACAGTGAATTAAGTAATCAAATCTGAGTGGTTAAGCTTACATGCTTCCTACGTTTCTTGCCAACTTTAAAAGGAGCAATGAACTTCAAAAGAGATAAATAGAGAGGCTTCCACATGTAAGAAGAAAGAATAATTATTATTCATTACGTCTTCAAAGGTATTTACTGTGAACATGAACGTTCAGCACTGTTTTACTTTAAAATTTTTTGGAGTTCCTTAAATGAATGATAAGTAACTTGCTAAGCAGTCTGATTTTAAGAGACAGTGAGCACAGGCAGTATGTACTTACATTAGATGAAATTATAGCTGCATACTAGAGGCAGGAATTCATACACATCATTTACATCAAACACAAAATAAGATATGTCTAAGGCAGTAGTTTAGCGAAGAGAATGTGGCTTTCAACACAGCACAATTTTCTTCAAGGCACTGCTTCCAAATATATTAAATGGAAATGCATTTTACAACCAGTGTGATCAGTTATTTTAATGCTAATATGGTAAATAGGACATACCTAAGGAAGGATCTCTTCTCAGGGATCCAAAAATATACAGAAGGCGATATAACTTTGAATGTTTTGTGTCTGTACAGATCTATACCAATTTCCATTTTTTTTCTATAGTGTTGTGTGATTATATGATATTATTATTTACTATATTTATATTGTGTGATTATATGATATTATTATTTACTATATGTATAATAAATATGAAAAAATAGGCTCTGTTCTGAAAAAAATAATCCTTGCAATAACAAGTCTCTTTAAAAATATGCGTAGCAAAACAATTACAGATAGCCCATCTTGTTTTCTTGGAAAAAGTCATAAGAATGTGAGAGAAACTTAAAATGGCATAATTATTTTCAGAATTTTTCTTAAGGTAAAATATATATATATATATATATAATATTTCCATGATGGGAAACCACATCAGAGAAAATCAGAGCATTCTCAGCATATTTTCTTTAAAAGCAGTACTTTTGAAGTTGATTTGGAGTTGAGAAAAATTGGAGTTATAGCACTAATCTGCTACACTAGATTTGTACTGACAATGACTAGTCAGAGGTATATACATTTTCTGTATTTTTTTTTTTCTATTGCAAAGAAAGAAAACTGCTTTTCCAGTGAAAATGAAGGAACTGCTTCTTGCATGACAAAATGTTAATGTGTCCAGGGTTTGTCCCTGGATATACAAAGACTTATTTATTGTTTTTGGAACAGGAGAACAAGAAAACAAAAATGCTACTGTAGATACCTGTCTTCCTTCTGCCTCAGAACACAACATTACACAGAGGTGAGGGACCTTTCACCAACCTGTTCTACCAAGTATATCAGGCAGATGTTTACACTGCCATGTTACTTGCTTTGATAGCCTCTGATGCATGGGTAAGCTTTTGCATTTTATACTTTCCCCCCCTTTTTCCCCCTTGCTTTTTTTGTTTGTTTGTTTTTTTTTTTTTGTTTTTCTTTTTCCCTGTTATCTTATATCAGTTAAATAACATGCTTTGTGTAAAGTGGATTGTTCACCAATAAACATTTTTTTTTTCTTGACAGTTTTTGTTATTTTTTTCAACTAAATCCTACACAGTGACAATGTGAAAGGATAATGGATGGTGGTATAATCTGTTGCTGATGTTGTAAGACTCTCTAAACAGATTTACATAATCTATTCCGTTTCACCAAAAATAGAATTCTTATTTTCCTTTTACCTGTTAATGAAATATTCTGTTGACTAGAAATGTTTGTGCAGTCCTAAATATTTAAGGAAAAACGTTCACAATAAAAAAGTTTTTTTTTTTTTTTTTTTTTCCAATTTTTATAAGTCTTATCCCCACTTCCCCAAGTTAACATTTTGACAAAATAAACGTGAACCTGTAAAATGTTTGTAACATTATTGTTTTTTACAAAAGACAGAGAGAAAGTAGGTATTTTCAGCTGTGGAATTAATTCAGTGCATCTTTGCAGATGATACTGAATACCGTAGCACAAGACTGCAGTCTATATTGGGAGAAAATTGTGGAATCTGGTACATACAAACATTTTATACTTATAAGAACTGTGTTTTATTTCTTCTGTTCATCACCAAACTCTTCAATGAATTGTAAGAACTAAATAAACATGAACAAAATGATGTTTATTGCATCCCTTGTAAAAACTCCAAGCTTGGTTCAGTTTGGTGGTAGGTAGCTTGGAATAGAATTGTCATTCAGTCTGAATAACTTATTTTAACAACAATGTCAAGCTTAACTGTTTCTGTAAGAGACTGTTAAATCAAGTTTATATTGTAGACAAGCATTTCCTTTTTACTTTGTCACCAATGGGTATTTTATCTGTTCAAACTAATAGAACTCTGAAAATGTACCTTGCTTAGAGGTTCTTTACAGGTATTGTATCTCAGGCAATGAAAATTAACTCAGTCATATCTTAGTTAGTTTCACTTTTAGATTTACTGTAGTGCAACATCTGGGTTGTAACTACTACAGTACAATTAAGAATAAAACATGGTTTATTTTGAAGTTGCCACAATCTCATAGTTCAAAGCTTAATAAAAGCAACTTTCTAAAATTTATATTTGCTTGAAAATACTTTCAACCTCTGCCTGATAAATCTTTTGTCGTACACCACGCGCACACACATTGAGGAAAACAACAGCTAAACAAACAAACAAACCCCTCTTCTAGATGGCAAGAATAACTGGAAAAATGTACTGGGGGGAGGCTGTAATTTTTTTTCCCCCTTCCCATCTTAAAACATCTGTATTCACACAGTTAATTTCCCTATTCATATTATTCATATAATAGTTTAATATTGTTTTTACTGAGAAGCTTAATGGAAGAAATAAAACAACATTTAGCTCTCAAAAATTGTGTCAAGTCTTGTAACTAATTTATATGCAATGGAAAAAGACAGTAACTAAAATGTCTGCCATTTAATTTAGTTAACAATTACAGATGAACTTCTTGTATGTTCACACTTTTTAATATGTTTTTCCTATCACTTAATTAATCAACATCTATGGAGAACATTGTAAAATAGGAAGTTGGCTATTTCTCTAATAAAAATGTTGGCCAACGTTTTCTTAACAAACAGTAAAAATAATTACTTGTTTATTGAAAATGGAAAAAGTAAACCATTTAAAAAAATCTCATCATAAATGATATGCAGGGGAATTCATAATGATTAATTAATATTTTTTAATGCAATTCATATTTTTACAGAGACATAATGCATGTTTTCATTTATAATTACATACAGGAAACTGTCAGGTTCATAACTCATTCATCCACCAGAGGCTGCAATTCTGCTTTCATGGTGGAATGACACCATATAAATATGTTATTTATATGAATACAATGGCTTGAGGCATATTGATGTTTCATATCTACACATGGTAAAAACTACCAGGTATAGAAATAAATTTTATATAGAAAGAGTTTTAGACAGATTCTAATTTAAAATTTTGTAGGGAAGATACTGGCAAATTTAATCAATTTCTTGTTACATTCTTTTATTCCCTTGAAGATATTTTTATATTCAGGCAAGATTTCATGTAATTCTTGCTGGAAAAAAAAGATGGCTTGGCCACTGAAATTGTTGTTAAACATGGACTGCAACAGTTTTCTGAAAGTTGAAAACATGCTGGTAGAATGGGAAACAAGTACATAGCAGCTGTTAAGTCACTATTTCTCTCTGATCAGGCTTCTCTCCAATTCATTTGCAAGAGAAAATAGCTACAACATTATTTCTTTTCTCAGATGAAGCAAAGTCAACCATCCTGCTCTACTTGAAAATTTTGTGGCTCCATTTACAGGGATTCTTGCAAGTGTTATAATGTTGTAAGTCTCTCACATCAGGAATTGGTCTCATAAATGAAATAAAGTTGAATATTACAATGTTCCTCAACTCTTGATATCTAAATTTAGATTAAACAAAAACAAAAACAAAAACAAAAACAAAACAACAAAAAAAAACAAACAACTACCAAAGTTTCGGATATATAGCTGAAGTAGGAGATATTTGCCCTTCTCATCCAATAACTACTGATAAAAAGAGGAATTTTTATCTATTTTTTACACTTTTTACACTATTCCAGTAATGCACAGATGCACAGGTCAAAATTAAGAATATTAGTGCCCTTGTTGTGCAAATATATCTAATTTAGCAGACAAAGCTAAAAGGTCCATTGCTTGGAACTTCTGTAGTTTTAAACCAGAATAAATAAATAAATAAATCAGGATTAAATCACTAGAAGAAAAGGTAATGTGGAACGTGGTGAAATTTCTGGTGTTTGAAGTCTGTAAATAAAAGTTTTACTTCACTTGAATTGCAAACCATAGATGTGGTCTTGAATTAGTTGAAATTCTGGGATTTGAGTTCTTCAAGAGTTTGTCTGGTTAAGTCATGATAATTGCCCTTTCTTGCCATGTACGCTTTTAGGATTTTTTTGGAAAAATTTCCATTAAATTCATAGTTTGCAAAATCAGAATAGGAATCTGACAGGTCCAAAAGTTTCATTGTATCCTCCCTCAGAATGATCTCTGTTCTGCCAGTCTAATACCAAAGATCATTGAATCTGAAGCTACAGCAAACAACAAAGATTAGATATAATGTACAGCTTCAGTAGTTATGCTGCTGTAGAAATAGTTTACTGAAATCTGAGTTAAAACTTATGAAAACCTACAAATCTATATTAGAGTAGAAAGAAATGTTTTAGGTCAAGTAATGTTCTATCAGAATGGGAAGAATCTTCAATGCCCACTAGCTGTAAACGAGCTAAACATTCAGTACTACTAACTTTTAATCTTGTATGAGATTTCCCTTGTTAGAGATAAGCTTTAACCAACTATATATATATATATTTATTTGAGCAGTAGTCATGCAGTAATCACAGAGTCAAGCATGGTAAAAAATATTTTGAGTTGTGTTTTGTCTGTAAACATTTCTATATTTCAGTCTTTTACCTCATTGGTTCTCTTAATGGTTTTAGACAGATGTCGAATAGGAGAGAGGATTGATCCCCATGAAATTCCAGAAAATCAAAGATAAGAGCTGGAGTTATCTGGGCATTCTTTTTGGGTACTTCTCTTAGGAAGACCCTAAACCACATGAAGTCTTTCCCTTGCTTCCTGTTGAGTGGAAAAATAGTGATGTGAGTGTTGAGAGAATTAATGTTGCAAGGAGGCCATAAAAGATAGGAACGAATACCTGTCCATCATCCTTTATGAGGCCTACTAAAGCTGTTTACTATCTCTGCTCAAGTAAAAGAAAGGAGGCTTCCAAATCTAAATTATCAGTATCTGATAGATGAATTTGCAGTTGGCTAGATTTTATTTAACTTTTTTTTTTTTTTTCTTTTAAATCAAATCCACGTGAAGAAAGGTTTAACATATTCCAAGAGTTTTTGTCCCCCATCTGTGTTCTCTCCCTTTTGATCCCTGTGTTGAACAGAAACTGCAGTGGCACACATGCAGCGAAAGCTATGTTAGTGGTCAATTGCAGCTACTGAAATCTACCCTAGAAATCATCAATAATTTTGCCCATAATGATTCTTCCACATAAATCACTGCACTTTTTGCTTACATGGGACAACCAACAAGAAAACAAATGCACGTTCATGTTAGGAGATATTCACTATTGTTCACAATATCCTACAAAGAAATTATTTGAGAATTAATAAAAGAAATTTTGTTGCCTCATCATACTTTCCATTGTGGGGTGACAGACCTCAAATCTCTTACAGTGCAGTAGCTGCTGGTCTGACTGACTTCAGCTTAAACTTCTGCTTTAAGGATGTTTCACCTTCTGTGAATGCATGATGTTATTGTTTGTCTCCTCCCACACATAAATATGCTTGGTTAGTTTTTGTTGTTTCTGTTACATTATTATACAAATTGCTGCCAGCATCTCCTAGCCCAGATGAATCTTCTGATATGAGGTTCTCATCCTAGCTGTTGTTCAGCTACATATCCTATTTGACTAAGTGACTTAATAGTTATGGCATTTTGATATTCAGCACATCTGATTGGCAAGCAATGAAACAAAAATGTGAGGCAGTTTGTGTTCCAGTAGTGAATAAGTGCACAGACTGATCAATAACATAATGGGCAAAGAAGTGATGAAACAGTGAGCCATAGTTTGTGTCGATACGGCACCATATATATAAATGGCTCCCAGAGGTGTTTTTCTCAAAAAAATTGCCAAGATTGAGGTGGCACAGGTCCAGTCCCTTGTGCCTTCTTAAAGAAACCACAACTGTTCAGTAGCAGTATAACAGATGTTCAAAAGAATCATTAACAATCTAAATGTATGTGTGAGCAGATGTACCATTTCTAGTACACATAACTTTGGGGGAGAGGGAGTGTTAAAGAAAATCAATAATGAGCAAATCCATATACAAATTACTCATCTAATTATATTTAAAAGGTAGAGTAAGGTTCTTTGCTTCAGTGATTGTGGTTGAGATAAGGAGAACAACTGATGAGAGGAGCTATTAGAGTAACCATGCACCATTGACTTGGCACGTATTACCAGATCAATGAGAGGCAAAATAATTGGCAGTATAAGAGAAGCTTGTGCCAAAACCCCAGTCCTGCTATTTTCAGTGCCTTTCACTAGAGACACAGGAAAAATAGTGTCATTAAATTAAAGGCATAAGTTAAATAAATGGTACTAAAAGAGTAGGAAAATCTGTTGACCTATTTAGTGACAGGAACAATATAACTTCTGTAATCCTTTCAAGATTATATTACTGGCATTGACTGAGTGGATGCTCCCAGTGAAGAATGACCTTTTGGAAACTGAATGAATCTTTCAGGCATGATGTCACATTGACTAAAAGATATGCAGATAGCCATAACTGTTGGGGAATATTTTGCCTCCGGACCACCTCTGAAAGTGGCACTGGGGATGTGTAGAAGACTATTTTGTCTCCCAAGTCTGTGCCCACAAAAACAATTATGGAGTTCCCCTTTACTTTCCTGATTTACTTTCACAACAGACAACCTTGTCTAATATTGGAATAGTAGTCATAATTTAAAGCAGCTATTTAGAAAGGAGTTGGAAACTTTGGGAATGGGTCTTAGTATTAGTACTAGAATTCTAAAAACCTTAGTAACTCTTTGGCTTTCTGTATCTTAGAAACCATCATATCTTACATGGAGTAGTAGTAGTAGAGAAGGACAGAGTAAATAGAAAGGTGAAATCAGTTAAATTCCAGAACTTTTTAGAGCTTTCTAGTACTCACAAATATTATTTCTATGATTTCCTTCTTAATTTTCCTTTTTTTTTTTTTTTGGTAAGAAAAATACAATTATTAAACTAGACACCAGTTCTCATTCTCTCCTCCATCTCTGCTTTTTGGCACATATAGAAGCAAAACAGATTAGTTTGAATATACAGAAATACAGGATATAATTCCTTTCCTTAACCATGTGAGATATGTTTTTAATACAGAAAGGAGTAATGACTGTTTTGGCTCATCTAATGAGCCTTGCACTACTGGTGCTTGCTATCTACTGGTGAACTCACATGAAGCTGATACCAAAAACTAAAAGGGGATTTTCAGTGTCGCATCAGGTACTGAAATAGTACTAAATTTTTGGAGTCTATTTTGGCACCATAACTTTGACTAATTTGTGGAAAGTGCTTTGTGCCTATCCCTCTTACTTCAGTACACCACATTTCCTATCTTACCCAAACTTCACAGAATCACAGAATCACAGAATTTCTAGGTTGGAAGAGACCTCAAGATCATCGAGTCCAACCTCTGACCTAACGCTAGCAGTCCCCACTAAACCATATCCCTAAGCTCTACATCTAAACATCTTTTGAAGACTTCCAGGGATGGTGACTCCACCACTTCCCTGGGCAGCCTGTTCCAATGCCTAGCAACCCTTTCAGTAAAGAAGTTCTTCCTCACATCTAATCTAAAACTCTCCCGGCTCAACTTAAGCCCATTCCCCCTCGTCCTGTCACCAGGCACGTGGGAGAACAGACCAACCCCCACCTCGCTACAGCCTCCCTTGAGGTACCTATAGAGAGCGATAAGGTCGCCCCTGAGCCTCCTCTTCTCCAGGCTGAACAAGCCCAGCTCCCTCAGCCGCTCCTCGTAGGACTTGTTCTCCAGGCCCCTCACCAGCTTTGTCGCCCTTCTCTGCACCCTTTCAAGCACCTCCATGTCCTTCTTGTAGCGAGGGGCCCAAAACTGAACACAGTACTCGAGGTGCGGCCTCACCAGAGCCGAGTACAGGGGGACAATCACCTCCCTAGCCCTTCTGGTCACACTGTTTCTGATACAAGCCAGGATGCCGTTGGCCTTCTTGGCCACCTGAGCACACTGCTTGCTCATATTCAACCGACTATCCACCATCACTCCCAGGTCCTTCTCTTCTAGGCAGCTCTCCAACCACTCATCTCCCAGCCTGTAGCTTTGCTTGGGGTTATTGCGCCCCAGGTGCAGGACCCGGCACTTGGCCTTGTTGAACTTGCTGGAAAATTCAAGAGCATAGGGTTTTCCTCACCATGCAGATGGCACCACCATGCTGTCATGTGAGTACAAGTGAAATTTGCTAATCCTCTCTCTTTTCTACTTCCATTCTGACTCACTCAAAAATTCAGCTTCAGCTCACTAAGAAGGGAATGCATCTTTCCTCTAGCTTTCCTTCCTCCATCGTCAGCTGGATCAAGTAAGTTATATCATGGTACCTTTGAGGCAAGCCAGGGAAATTAAAAGATTCAACAAGGCTAGGTGATGTAAAGCCAAGCCCAGAAAGGTTGGGCAGAACAAGACACAGCATTTCATCAGACAGGATGAAATTTCCTTCACTTGGAGTCATCCCTATTGTGCATCTTTACAATTAGTAAAGTACAACACCTAACATGATTATCTGAGTTATGTTTAGGACCACAAGCTTGCAGTCACATCTTACTGCTGGAGCTGTGCTTAATTGTTTATGCTATTTGGATATGGGAAAACACATACACACACTCTTCCCCTCTTTGTCTCTAGCTTCCACTTGTTCAATATTGTCTTATACCTTACAGAAAATTTTACATAAACATAGCTGAGAATATGTTTTCCAACAGCCACTGCTATTTGCCATCTAGACAAAGGAGATGTAATTTTCACTCCCATCTGCTTAGAGCTGGTCATCATATTTTTGCTTTAGAAAATGCATCTGCTCTCCTCTAAATCAATGCCATCAATTCACTAAACAATGTAGTTCTACATCTGATATATTGTGAGACAAAACAGAGAACAGAGCAGGGACCAAAATAAAGCATATCTGTGAGGTGCAGAGGACAATCAATTAGGTTCATAATATGTTTTACATTCTAGTCACTGAAGAGGAGTATGTAATACCATGGCAACAGTTGGAACTGCAGTTCTTTATGGTATATAGTCATTATGGATTCTTCAGCATTCCCTGAAAATTGATATAAAAAAGTCACAGAAGTTGTACTACCTACTGTGTTGATTAAATGACAAGTTTATAATTTACAAGTGCTTTATTGCCATGGGAAGGCAATCACACAACTCCGTTTTCAAACTTAAGGGTTTTTGAAACCCTTAAAGAAACATTGCATGATCTCTAGCAGGGCTGCAAGCTAAGATTAAATTGAAAGGATAGCATGTAGATTTTAGAACATGATGTTGACATTTACTGACCAATCAAGTTTTGTAACTTTCTCGCATGACAGCAGATGTTGACTTTTCAAGCTTTCCCTATCTGCTTTCACACATTACCTGAAGAAATTAACATTAACTTGCTTCTTGCTCCTTGCTGCTATTAATGTCAGCTGGGAATTGAAAATCATGAATTCATTTGTTGCACAGAGTGGAGACTCCAAGCACAGAAGGACTGCTCATGGGAGCTGGTATTTTCGGAAGCTGCTTCAACTACCTTTGTGGTTGAGGGATAGCTGGGAGCTATGGTGTAGAAAATGTCACAGGGAAAAAGAGCAGAAAAAGACAGTGGAGGACAGATTCAAGGAGAAACCTAGGGGCCAAATACTTGCAAATGGTATTGGATAGAGAGAGCTTAAAGTCTAAAATGAAACAAAGCTATTCTAATGGAGTGCCAAACTAGATGTAAGGTACCAGATGTATGTCTTTTTGCCTTGTTAAGTGAACTATGAAAATGTAAGCCTGTGTAATAAACAGCCTGGTAACAATCCCTTCAGGGGATTACACACTATTGCCTAGGGCTCTCTGATATTATACTCTGATATTATATTCTGAGGGAAATATTAACCTTGGTAGAGATGTCTCTAGCAATCTGACTAAGATTTTGATATAATGTCAAATCATCAAATCTTATCCCTAAAAAGCAACTAAGTATAAAGAAAATATTTTAATGTTTATCCTTTCACTTATTTTAAGAGGAAAGTCTTAAGTGTCTACAGACATAATATTATCAGAAAGGAAAAGCTAAAGTTTAGAACTGTAAAAGAGTCTGCAAACATCAACTGGCCTACATTTTATTTTTGAGAATAACTTTCCATTGCAGTGGGTCATTATACTTCAAGTAGCTATGAGTTTCATGCATACATATTTCTAATCTTATAGTAATATAGTTTGAAGAAAGGTCTCATTAAATGACAATAATGACAATGATGAACTTTTTCAAGTTAAAAAGATCCCAGATAGTTCTCCAAATAAAAAAAAAGAAAAGGGAAGTAATCAGGAAAAATTAGAGGTCTGTGTGCAGTTGCAGGGCTACAATTTCATTGGGATCAGAGAATCATAGTGGGATAAGACCATATATTGGCAGCACAAAGTCCAGCTAAAGGCCAGTCACTAGTGGCTTGCCTCAGAGGCTAATCCCGAGGCCAATGCTATTTAACATTAATAACCTGACTGATTATGGGACAGAGCAAACCTCAACAGATTGCAGGTATTGCAAAACTGAAAGGACTGTCAAACACCAGATGATGGTGCTGCTGTTCAGAGAGACCTTAGCAGACTGGAGAATGGACCAGCATGAACCTTATGAAGATGCGAAGTCCTGCATCTGCTTCTCATCAGCTTCCTCCATGGTGGACTCGCAGTTGGCTTCCCCGTGTCACCATAGTGCTAAATGAGTTTGAGGCACAAAAACCAGGAAGATACTCTGGTCCTAGCAATAGACGGCCATTATCTGCATGTGTGGAGCCCTACCTTGCACCAGCATTGGTGCCATTTGTCCCTGATAGCACTAAATGTATTTGACCCATCAACTGAAAATGCATACTGCTGCTAATAATCCACAAAGAAATGTTATAGAGACACAAATGTGCCACAGCATAGCTTTCTTTTCACTGGTAGCTCAAGAATTTATGAAAAATTAATAATTCTTAATAATATATCAGATAGAAATGGAGTAGTTTGGAAGTTGCAATTCTCCTAAAAATATCCTATCTGTTAACTGTCAAAGCCCAACAGGACTCATAAAACTTACTTAGTGCTACTGTTATAGCAGAGCAATAATGTGTTTGTTGTGAAACTGTTGGAGCCTGAACTGCAGCTTATTCTGTTGAAGATTGATTGATAGCAATTGCATTGGTAATTGAGTTCTTATTTCCTGCAGGGACTATCAGTGAGGACAGGATAGAATTTCAAGAAAGGTAGCTATGTTAATGATTAATTGAAACACTTATTCTTACATCAGACAAAGATTTATAGATGCAATGCAAATTTGCTCACTTCAGGGCAAAAGTCAATTAATAGATGAAACAGGAATAAGCTGCCTTTATGTAGCAGTTTTTCCCTCTATTGTCCCTGCAATTTTATTTTATTTTTTTTTCTGAAAAAGCTCGGAAAAGTTTGTGAAACAGTGTATACCCCAGTAAACTGATAGTCTTCTACTACTCCCTGGACTAGTGATTTGATCTTTCAGACTATGATGATAATAAAGGTAAAATAAATAAATAAATAAATAAATCACATGAAAATAACTTTTGCAAATTTAATCTGATTATAATACTACAGACCAATTATTTCTGGGAACTGTAGA
The DNA here is from genome assembly GCF_965140915.1 of Aythya marila. Lineage (NCBI taxonomy): Eukaryota > Metazoa > Chordata > Aves > Anseriformes > Anatidae > Aythya > Aythya marila. Next base: position 42,628,033 of record NC_139046.1, on the reverse strand, counting down.
GCTGGGCAGAAACCAAGACTTTGTGAGCTTTAAGAAACACTAATATGTGCTTAATTTACCATTAGCAACTAATTTATCTCTTAGCGTTAAAGAGACAGATATAACATGCTTTGATTTTAGGCTGCTGCCTATCCATTGTCAAAAATAAAAACAAAACCAAAAAACAGTACATGCTTTCCTGTTTTTGTGTGAAAGGGAATCAGCTGAATAGTCTGGCTACCAGCTTGTACTGTGAAATATATTTAAAACTGCTAACACCATTTCTATGGGCAGAAGGACAAATGCATACTCATTAGATACAGTTACTGTCTATGTGGCCAATCTACAAGTCTCTACAGCATTTCCTGAACATACATTCACCTGCCTCAGAAACTTGTATCATGGACAATCATAGATGATGTCCATATCACCAAATATTGTTCTCCTACAAACACTGGATTTTTTTAGTAGGATTCCACAACCACCTTTTGTCTCCTGGCTGCTAAACATCATCCACAATAGCTGTAGAACTTTTATGTAGATCTATATGCTAAAACAGATTGTTAACTTCCTCCCACTTACAAAATGGAATATTAGAATAGTTTCTTAATAAGTATATGTACTGGGTCAAAGTATTCATCTGTTGTCTATGTTTTTTTGGTCCTTTAGACCTTATGGATCTAAATCATATGGCAACTCCCTGTTGTGGTAGCTTAAGAAACAGTTGGGTCTCTTCTTTACTGTACACTATTCCTTCCATATAATCCTTCAAATGACAGATTGTGTGGGCATCTAATACAGACATCTATCTACAGCACAGAAAGCATCTACTTTGAGATTATAGCTTTTCCTCAAGCAGGAGGAGGTATTTCTCTTCCTGTACCACTCACCTCTGTCAAATCACCCTGCAATGGAAGCTACTTGACAGTCTCAGCCAGGAGAAATAAAGCATGGAGGCTCCAAAATACTGAGAGTAAAGAAATACTGGGCAATTCTAAAAGACTCTTAGCTACTGTAGTGGGTTTACGTGGCAAGGTTTTGGTAGCAGGGAGCCATAGGGGTGGTTTCTGTGGGAAAGATCTAGAAGCTGCCCCATGTTTGGGAAGGGCCCCATTGTTTTCCAGATCTGAGCCAATAAGCGATGTTGTTTTGCACCTCTGTGAGAGCATATTTAAAACAGGGAAAAAAACGCTGCACCACACAGCAGCCGGGAGAGTGAAGGGAGTGAGAAAACAGCCTTGCAGGTGCCAAGGTCAGTGTAGAAGGAAGGGGAGAGGTGCTCCAGGCGCCGGAGCAGAAGTCCCCTGCGGCCTGTGGTGAGGACCATGGTGAAGCAGGATGTCCCCCTGCAGCCCATGGAGTACCACAGTGGAGCAGGGTTCCACGCTACAGCCTGTGGAGGAGACCACGGTGGAGCAGGTGGCCCTGCACCGACGGAGGCTGCCGCCTGTGGAAGATCCCTGCTGGAGCAGATTCCGGGCTGGACCTGTAGCCCGTGGAGAGGAGCCCATGCAGGAGCAGGTGACCTGGCAGGAGCTGCTGCCCGTAGGGGAGCCAGGTTGGAGCAGTTTTCTCCTGAGGGATGGACCCCGTGGTACAGACCCATATCTGGAGCAGTTCTGGAAGAGCTGCTGCCTGTGGGAAGCCCACACTGGATCAGTTCATCAAGGACTTCATCCCGTGGGTGGGACCCCACAGCACAGGGGACGAGAGTGACCGAGAAGGAGCGGCAGAGAAGAAGTGCTGTAGACTGACCATAACCCCCATTCCCCGTTCCCCTGCGCCGCTCGGGGGGAGGAGGTGGAAAAGGGTGGATGGGGGGGGGGAAGGTGCTTTTGGTTTTTTTTTCCTTTGTTTTCTCACTTCTCTCGCTTGTTAGTTGTAGGCAATAAATCTTACTATCTCCTTATGCCGAGTCTGTTTTGCCCGTTACAATAATTATTGCGTGATTTTCTCGTCCTTATCTCAATCCTTGAGCCCTTTTCACATATTTTCTTCCCATTCCTCTTTGAGGAGGGGGAGTGAGAAAACAGCTGTGGTGGAGCTCGGCTGCCCACTCGAGCGGAACCACGACAGCTACTATGCAGATATGGTTTATTTTCCTCTAAAATTATAGCGCCTGATAGTGTTTAGAGAGAAATTATCACTTGGAAGTTACAGTTTGTCTCCTCATTGAAAAACAAAAACAAACAAACAAAGAACAACAACAAACAAACAAACAAACAAAAAAACACCAACAAACAATTTCTGAGAATGAAAATTGAGAATGAAATTATCAAAAGTGCAAGTTATGAACTTTTAAAATAATGAGGTAATAAGCAAAAGGACACAATGTTATTGATCATTTGTTTTTCAGAATGGATTTTAGATAATGTTAGTTTTATGAATTATAAGTAGTCACCATTGCTGAATCCTAGGGATCACAATCTGTACCCTCCTCTAATTTGTACTTTGGGATTTCAAAGGTGATAAATAGTTATTTTGCTAATTATTTTGGATAATGACATTATTGCTTGCAGTGACTTTCTAATACTTGTTTTAATGTTAAATAAAGCTTTTTCAAAATATTAAGGTTTATTTTTACATTGTGCAATCTATCTTAAAAATAGGTTTTATATATAAAAATCTTAAAGATATGCAAAACCAGTGAAGATAGTTAATTATAGAGTAGGTATGATCTGTTCTCAAGTATATTGTTATTATGATTTATGTGTTTCTACTTAGCTGTGTGCTAGTAACAGACAAATCCTTCTCCTGTTACTTTAAGAAATTGTGTCTTTATTCCATTGTTTGGTGGAAAGCTGCCAATATTCAAGTCCATCAGTCTTTGTCAGGACATATACAACTTACAAAGGAAGAATCTATTTAAAGATGCTCCTGTTACCTTGAGTTTATGGAAAATAGAATTATTTAGAATTATGGGAAATTTTCCAGTGACCTAGATACCATAGGCAATCATGAAAGTTATTTCTTTTTATTTAAACATTTATTTTCATCACTTTGTTATATGAGCTTTCTCTTCTTAACCAAGTATAAATACAAGTCATCAAGGTTCATCCCCAACAGGTGATCTCTTTAAAGTAGGCAATTTAGTCTTAGCGTGAAAAAGTTTTCTGACACACTAGAACTGCAAGTACTGTTATCTAATGTTTACAAGAAATCAGATTTTGTATTTCAGAGTTTGAAACAAAGACAAATAATGCCTGAAAAACAGGGAGAAAAATGTAAATGTATGAGGTACTTTTTCCACCTTCACTTAAGGTTTACGGAAGACATTTGTTAGGCCTATGAGATGTCTCAGAATATTTTCTGGTAAATAATCTTTAAATCTTGGTCACCATATGCGGTTTGAAGAAATGTCTTTCTTTATACATTTATACATACAGGAAATTCTTATTCTCCTAAGCATTTCTTTACTTTGAAAAGTCTTGATATTTCCTTGAAAAAAAACACAACAACTTGACAGATACTCCTACAAGTTCATAAAATGGTTCACTAATGATATTAATTCCATATAGAAAATTCTTAAATACTAAGGAGATAAGGAGAACTGTCCTGAATGGTAGCCAGAATCCTTCAAATAGTCTTTGAGAAAAATAAATCTATGGCACGTTTTCCTTCCTTCACTACTGTTTTTGTTTGTTTGTTTGCTTGCTTTGCTTTTAACTATGAGGGAAAAAAATACAGTGGAGTGATAAAATAAAGCTAAGCACCAGTATATTAAAATTACCATTCAGTAATTACTTGGTTCTATTCTCACAACATTTAATAAAACAATATTTATACAAAGTAACAGAATTATCTATTAAGTATACTTACAATTTAGTTGTCAAGAGGCATAAGTCATTCTAAAATATCTGAGTTTACAAATTATATGATAATTTATAAATTAAACTTTTCAGAAGCACTCACTGCAGTGCAATAACAGGTTTCTAATTCCTCCTGTGCTCTCAGTATCTTGGCGGCTACACAGAAAAGAAGAAATAATTACATTCTTGTATGATATGAAATAGTGCCAAATGGAATAGTGCCAAAACACTTCTGCTTCTGCTTTATTGATCTCATCAATAGATTTAGACTGCCCAGAGGGGCACATCCCATTCACCATTTAAGAATATGTTACTTATAAGTTGGTTGTTGGGTTTGTAAAACTTCATATTCTATCTCTTGCTAGGAAGGTCTTAGAAGGAGCAGTGGCTCTTGAAGGAGCAGTGACTACTTGACTGTAACTGTATTCTGCTTTCCTGATAAAGCAAACGCTGCATTTATTATTTTTTTTTCCCACTCAAGATCATTTTTATTTCTTTGATAAAAAAGTCTTTGATTATGAAGCTGCAGACATAGACTAAACTGTTAACCTGAAATTTTTGCACTTCTATATCACTGGAATCCTTTATCACTGTTGCTCTTCTGTCTTTCTTTTACATTTCCATTTTAAGAGATAGAAGTAGAGGTGTAATGTGTTTTCAGGAGTTAAAGAAAGTGTATGTCATGTAAGCAAAATTTTCTTCAAAGGATACAGAATTCTTAGAAATTTGTTTTCCTGTCCAGAAAAAGAGAGTAGATTTGGGTATTGCTTCAGTCAAGCCTCTATGGTTCTCTATCTAGCAGTTTTCACATTCATAAAAGCTATTAACAAAAATTTATAGATGTCCTAGTGATCTGGAGGTAGAAAGTTTTACATAAAAATATTTATTGTTTAAATTTAATGTTGAAACATAGTCATATTTAATATTATTCTGCTATTGTATTATCCATTTAATAGGTTTCTAGATATCAATATCAGGTTTTCATTTGATAACTTGCTAACTGTGGTCCCGGAGCTCTAGGTAAAGCCTAGAGCCTCCATTATACTGGGAGGACAGCCAGGCCCAGAGAGTGGTGGCAAATGGAGTTAAAGCCAGCTGGTGACTGGTCACAAGTGGTGTTCCCCAGAGTGAAGAAGAGCTTAGACTAAGAAGACCAGCAGGTTCATTGGGAGGAAGCCACCAAATCTTTACAGAACTGAAGGTTTGTTCAGTTCTACCAAAATCAGCAACTCTGTCTTGATATTAGTGTAATTTAGTTCTTGGGTTTACTGATAATTAACAGTGTCCATGTTAAAGAATAACAGAAATTGTTTTACTGTTTCCATTTCTGTGCTGATGAAAGAAGAAAATGCATATTCCTTAGTGTAAATTTAACAAATTATCAAAAGGTTAAATGTCGATAATATTATAAGGTTGCTGTTAATAATAACAAAACTAAAATTCTTTCTTACTTCTGCTGTTAGCTTGTTCTCAGAAAAATCTAATTTGGTATAATTAACATTGAAAAATTATCTCTCATTCATTTTGTATAAGCTGTTTAACTCCTGAGTTTCATATTCAATGCCAAACTTCATTTACATTTGTATGTTGGGGCATAATTTGATTTACCATTTCTCCTGCTTTCCACAAAATGTGCTAATGACATGTATAAAATTGATGAACACATATGCAAAAAGCCAAAGAACAGATCTGAAGAATCCTGTTTGGCTGAAGTAAGCAGGGCATATATATCTCTGTTAGAAAAAATGTCATTTCCCATATGAGCTCTGCTAATGTAGTACTTGTCATCCCAAGCTTCTTTTTGCTGTACAGTTGGTCAGCCTATTGCATCTATAAACTTCCTGTATAACCATCAAAAGACCAGCCTATGTCATGGCATTTTCAGAGCTCTCATCATCCAATCAAGTTAAAAATACTAAAAAAAAGCGGTTTTTCTTGAAATGTTACAACGCCCCTGCTTCTGCCCCAGATGGAGATGAAACTAAAGTGTGATTTCAAAAATGGCAAAGAAAATGTGTGACAGACGGAAATGACAAGGCTTTGTCTACAGCTGGTGATACAATAATTTGAAATGCCTTCCCATTGTGCCTAAGCAATATGTCTAGGGCAAGTTATACTATATAACTTGAACATGTTCGTTGAGCCCAATTAGACCCTAACCAGAGAAGACTCGTATAATCTTCACTTGTAGTGTCTCAGTCTGTGAGACAACTGCATACATGCATGACTATATATATTTTTCCTATGATTCCGACATCTGTGAGTCGAGGAAGCTACATGTATCTGTATAAAAATTTTTCAGTCATCCAGACTGCAATCGTACTACTCCAGGCAAGTGTTACCCTTTCCACTTTTTTTTCAGTTGAGAACATGAAGATATCCTAATATCCTAATATCCTAGATTTATGGAAGTACACTTTTTCAGGAGATGCAAGTTGTGACAATACTAAAGTTAATAACTAAGGGATTTTAATGTCGCACTTATTTCAGTTCTGTAGAAAACATAAGAATCTGTAAATTGAAAGAAGTCGTTATGCAACATTTAGTCTATGATTTCATGCAAGTTCATGAAGATGTATATGTTTGTAGTTGTTTATTAGATGTCAACAGATCATGTCAACTCTAGCCAAAATAAAAGAGATCAGCTTCTTCTGATGATATTTTTATAACAATTATAACATTTTTTCCACACTCATTTCTCAATAACTTCTAAAATTTTGATTTATACAGAGGCACGAACATTAACACAGTTATAATGCAATTCATAATAGTAAGCGTTTGCTGTGAAGTTATTTTATTACCCTTTGTAGTGTGTTGAACCTTAATTGTGGTGTCATTTTCTTTTGGTTATAGCAAAACAAAATAGGAATCATTCTACAAAAGTAATTCAAATCACTCTATTATGAAATACACAAGATGACAAACAGAAATGACTACTTGTACTGAGAAACAGGCAAAGGGTTTAACTGAATAGTGGTTTTAGCCAGCTTATCTTGCAGGCCCACATATGCAGATGCAATAAGTTTTTAATTCCTGAACCCTGCACATTGAACAGCATGACAATAACTATAAAGCGTTTTCTTCTCCTTCTTATGTAGTTATGCAATAAATTAGGGAATTATTGAATGGCAGCTTGGTCTATGCAATAAACAAATTGCATATATTTAGATGAATAAGTAATTACTGATCATAAAGTCAAACAAGACATCCAGAAAACATTTCTAGATGTTGCCTTGCCAGACAACTCAGAAAATTATTCTATTCCAGGGAACAGTTTTCTGCAGTTGTCACAGAAAGAGACAAAAGGTTTTTATAAACATGTTGAAAGATTCCATCTATCTCTAAATACGGTGATATGGAAATGCCTACAAAGTCCATTAGTTCTTCAACTGAATGAGTGCCTTTCACTTTACCCTGAGAAGAAAAATAAATAAATCTGGCTTGTAAAACTTTTCTTAGCTGTCAGCACAGTCAACTCATTTCCTCCTAGTCATTTCCATCTTTTAGTATTCAACTTGGCTTCAGGCTGCTACCTGCAGCCCCCTAAACAAATGAAAGGTATCAAACCAATTAGTTTTTGCCGTAATTCTAGGCATTTATATATACATACGCCTTATCTATCCAACAGCCAAAACAAAATACTTCTTTTAGAATATCATGGGAAAGGATGTAATCTTATATTAATCTAATTCTTAATTCTTATGTAGATAATCTGACTTAAAATTTTCTGTAAGTAACATTGTTTAAGGATAAAAAGAAAGGACTGAAAAATACTATTTTTGCCATTTTATTTTTATTTTTATTTTTATTTTTATTTTTATTTTTATTTTTATTTTTATTTTTATTTTTATTTTTATTTTTATTTTCTTCTATTTTAATTTACAATAGCATTTTAACTTACATTGCTCTTTCAATTTACAAAAGCATTAGTGTTGATAATTTTTACCTGGGAGCACACTAGATAGTGTATTTAATAATGATATTGGATACAAATGTTTTTGGAAGTCACCCCTTGCATGCTATGAATGACATGATCAAAACGAGATGTAGGATATCAGGCATGGTTGTAGATCAGTACAGATTGTTTAGAAAGGATAAGCAGGGAAGAAGAGAAGGTGTTTATGTTATATGTAAGTAACTTTTTGACTATGCTGAGCTCCAGCATACAGCCAAAAAGACATGGCTGTCAAAACTCTGGAAAGAACACTGGTGTTGTGGTGGTGATAGTTTGTTACCAACCACCTCATCAACAGGATGCAGAAGATGAGGGCTGGCAGCCAGAGAAGTAGCAATGGGAGAAAACAGTAAGTCTGAAACACTCGATGCCTCTTTGCCTCACATTTCATGAGCAAAATGTTCTTGCAGATTCCCATGAGTGCCAGACTTTTGGGAGAAGAAAGATAGCTAATAGTAGGGACTACAACAGTTTAGATCTCTCAGAAAAAGATGTATTCAAATCCAAGATGATGCTGGATGGTGCTGGACCTGGATGATATTTATGATGCCACATGACATCCTGATCTCCAAATTGGAGAGAAATGGACTTGGATAAGGAATTGGCTTGAAAGTTACATCCAGAGAGTGGTGGTAAATGGCTCTATGTCCAGGTGGAGGCTCATGACTAGTGGTGTCACTCAGGGGTCTGTCCTGGGACCGCTGCTGTTTAGTATCTTCACCAAATGACATAGTCAGTGGGATCGAGTGCACCGTCAACAAGTTTTCAGATGACACCAAGCTGAATGGTGCAGTTGATTCAACAGAAGGAAGGGATGCAGTCCTGGACAAGCTTGAGAATTGGGCTCATATGAACCTAATGAGGTTCAACAAGTCTAAGTGCAAGGTGCTGCACCTGGGTCAGGATAATCCCAGACATGAGTACAGGCTGGATGAAGAACTCATCAAGAGCAGCTCTGCAGAATTCTAGTGGACAAAAAGCTTGACATGAGCCAGTGGTGCATGCTTGCAGACCATAAGTCAAACTGCATCCTGGGCTGCATCAAAAGAGGAGTGGCCAACATGTCAAGGGATGTGATTGTTCTCTTCTACTTTGCCCTTGTGAGGCCCCACTTGGAGTACTGCATCCAGGTCTGGGGTCCGTAGCACAAGAATGATGACCTGTTAGAACAGGTCCAGAGGAAAGCCATGAAGATGATCAGAGATCTGGAGCACCTCTCCTTTGAAGAAAGGTTGAGAGAGCTGGGACAGTTCAGACTAAAGAAGAGACGCACCCCCCCCCCCCCCCCCCCCAGCAATGCGGCGCAGAGCCGTTTGATCAGAGCTGCTGCCCTGGCCCCACTCCTCGAGCAAGCAGGAGCTGTGCTTGTGTCGCCAAGTGTGCTGACATGCTGAAGGCAGAGCCAAGGGCGGCAGCAGCCATCCCCCTGACACTATAAAGGCAGTCTCTAGGGAGTGCCCTGATCCAGGATGTGCAAACAAGACAGGGCTGTCTTGGCAGACTGTGCAGTTCAGGCAGAGCAGTTCAGGTGGGGCAGGGAGGAGCATAGGGAGGATTCTCTCCTCCCTTTCCCACCTTCCTTTCTTTTCCTCTCCTCTCCTCTGGGAACTCTGCCTCTTGCAACTTATAATTCGCCATGGTGGACACCCGTTGTAGAGGCCAGGCCAAAGCAGCAACACAAGCTGAGGGGACACCGCCTTTCTGGGCTCATGTGGGCACCCAGGTGGATCTCCTGAGGGGTGAAGTGGCAGTCCAGGCTGGAGACAGTGGGGAGCTCCAGAATCTGGAGGTGCCCCTGTGTCCTGAGCAAAGATAGGGCTGTCATGGGTGCAGGTGTGCCCTGCTCAAGGAACTGCTTGTGCAGATGGCCGGGCTGCAGCAAGAAATTGGCAGCCTGAGGGGCTCCTGGGAGTCCCTGAGGGAGACAGATAGGAGGTGTCTGGACAGTAGTCGGAACCCAGGCCCCGAGAAACAGTCTGCCTTTGATTTTTTTTCTAGTTTATTAATTACTTTATTGATCGTTTTCATTTGATTCTTGTTTTTAGTTGTTAATGTTATTGTTTATTTTGTGCGTTCAAATCTTCGTGCCAAAGAAAGAGATGGGATCAAAATTATTTTTCAGCTAGCTGGCAAGGATTTCAGGATCCTGGTAAAGGTAAATGTTAAATTTAATTTTAAGACACAATATGGCAAAATTGGTTGGATAAAATTAATATCTCTGCTTTGCATATAAAACATACCTAGAGATACAAGTACAAATACAGGTTGGTTAGAGAAGATTGAAAGCAGCCCTGAGGAGAAGAACCTGGGGGGATTGGTTGACGTGAAGCTCACCATGAGCTGGCAAAGTGTGTTTGCAGACCAAAAATCCAACCATATCCCAGGCTGCATCAAAAGAAGCATGGCCAATAGTTCAAGGGAGATGATTCTTCCCCTTTACTCTGCTCTTTTGACAACTAGCCTGGAGTTCTGCTGGGTGTCCCAGCAAAAGAAGTACATGGAAGTATTAGAGTGAGTCCATAAGAAGGCACGAAGATGATCAGGGGGCACCTCTCCTATGAAGACAGGCTAAGGGAGTTAGGGTTGTAGAGCCTGGAGTAAAGAAGGCTCCAGAGAGACCTTTAAGCAGCCTTCCAGTACCTAAAGAGGGCCTACAGGAAAGCTGGGGAGGGACATTTTGTCTGGGAACATAGTGATAGGACAAGGCATAGTGGTTTTTAACTAAAAAAGGGAAGATTTAGATTAGATGTTTGGAAGGAATTCTTTACTGTGAAAGTGGTGGGGCACAGAAACAGGTTGCCCAGAAATGTTGTGGATTCCCCATCCCTGGAATTGTTCAAGGCCAGGTTGGATGGGGCTTTGGGTAACCTGGTCTGGTGGAAGGTGTCCCTGCCTATGTCAGAGAGGTTAGACTTAGATGATTTTAAGGTCCATTCCAAAAGAAACCATTCTATGATACTCCTGTTGAAATTCAAAAATGCAAGCATATTCCGTACCCATTAGTCTTGACTTATAATTGAAGCATTCAAGCACATGATTCAAATGTAAACTATTACTTACTGTAGTAGAAAAAAGTGTAAGTAGATTTGTACATGAATCATTAACTCATGTCAGAATTGGGCCTTGAGTTGTAAACACAGGAGAAACAACTCTTTTAACTCTTAGCTTTATTGTAGGAAAAAAAAAATAAATATATATAGATGGACTTTTTTTTTTTTTTTTTTTTTTCTGGCGAGACTGACATACAGTAATATGCTATAATATCAATAGCCCCATAACACCTATGAATTGTTCCAGATATTCTATAAATACACACTAAGGACTCAAATTAGGTCCACTTTGGAATGCTTAGTCAGAGAAATATATCACAATGGATTAAATGTAACAGCTATAGTAGAGTTTATTTCTGTATGGAGGTATTTGTTACAAAGGGAGGAAAATAGTACACACTTAAACATTTGAAATGCACATGGCAGGAAATGAGAAGACAAAAAGTACCAATGGAAACTGAACTCTTCTTGCTTCTCTGAAATGATACCCAGCGAACTTAAGTATGAACGGAAAATTAGTACTTTCTGACAGTTTCTGATGGGATATGGTGTCATCTTGTGAATAAAGTATATAAGCATGATGGAGCCTAGTGATATCCATCAGGAGATTTGAGACAGAAATGTTCCTTTGAAATAGTAAATCATTTTGGTCCCATTGCTGTTTATAATACAAGAATTTAGGGTCTCACCCAAGGCAATAGCATTTTCAGTAAGAATTATCCATGCGACAACCAGAGTTGGCAAATATATATCTAATGTTTCAAGCAAACATACTTACATGTTACATAATACTCTTTGTTAGTAATTCTAAAATCACTTTATAGAGGAGGTCTGTATTGTCTTCATTTACAGAGAAGGCTGATTTATTTTTTCAGATTACATAACTTCATTCTGCTTTTGTGGCAAGGCAGTGGCAGAACTGAAAAGGAAACCTTAAACCTGTATTTTCATTACAATGTTTGATATAACCAGATATTTTTCCATTCAATTTTCTGAGAGTAAATAACATTTTTTCATTCAGCTTATTAGCTAAAAGGCCAAATTAACAGTTTGAGGAAATAAATGTACATCACTTGTCTTTCCCCCCTCCCGTAAGACACATTTTGCCTTCAGTTTTGCTTCCCTACTTTCTGTATCAAAAGTGTTATTTTAAATTGTAAAGAGTTGTATCTTATTACAGCCTCAGACATCTTCAGTTGGGTCATAGGACCCCTTGGTACAAGCAGTCTGTGCTTATACTATTTTTTCCTAAAGACTCTCTATTATTGCCCCTTTGTTGCTAGTAGAACTGCATGTGTCCTGGCACCAGTTTTCTGTGCAGTGTCCGTTATGATGAAACATCAGGACATCATACCTCTGCCAGTTTTGTACTGGATGAATTAATGTCACAGATGTACATTGTAGTCTTTTCAAAGAAATAATTTTGTTCTGGAAGCTGCTTCTCTGAATTATATCAGAATAAGTGGAAAGGACTGATTTAGAGTCTAGTCTTTTTGTGACTCTTAGTAAATGCAGAAGGGTTATATTCAGTTGTGTTTCATCAACATTAGCTACTCCCTTCTGCATCCAGTCTCCTTTCATTATACCATGATATATGAGACACATAAGGATCATAAAGGAATTCTGTGATTTTTTAGTCCTTGAGCTTCCCAGCTGTGAACTACAGATGTTCTAGATTGTTTCAGGTTTCACAAAGTAGCACCCTGCCATTCCTGTGCTGAACTCTGCATAGTTTAAAGAGTGAGCTCACTAATTCAGTTGTATCACTGCTGTTAATAAAAATGAATGGTTTTATAACACATTTTCTTACAATGATTTTGAGCAAAGGATTGATTTATTTAGACTCCTTGGGCTAGACATTATATTCAATTTTAGTTCTGTGTAGGAGAACATATTTAAAAAAAAATACTCCTTGAGCTATCTCTTTTCAAGAATAGGGGAGCAATTAATATAGTAGTTACTAATTTCTATATACCTAGAGTACACCTGGCAAGACTCAGACACAAAACAATCATAATATGCTCAGTATGTCTTACTCCTCTTTTGAAAGTCATTTATGAAAAATCAAACAAAACTAACAATAAGAAAACAGGCCCCAAACAAGCCATAAATAGTCACAATGCAAAGAAGGTTTTTTTAGACATGTCCACCTCAACTCCTAGTAAACATTTTTTTCCCTCTCACATAGCTTTTGCACTTTCTTTTTATTTCACTGCACACCACATACAGAAATATATATGCACAGAGATCTAAGCAAGAGGAAGAAGAATGGTCTGGGCTGGTTTTATGAAATGTATAGCTAGAATAATCATAGATTCATGCTCGAGTTTGTTTCCAGAATCAAACAAGCTGCAATACCTGCAACAGAATCCTCTGCAACCTGCAAGAAACATGAGAGGAAAGGACAAATCTGTGAGCAAAGTAATATCGAGATCTTCCAGGTTCCAGAGGTCCAAAACCATATTTTGAAACACACAGAATTGTGCTGTCACTCTCTGAACATTTCTTTACACAAGGAAATGCACAGGAAAAATATACTAAATTAGTTATACCTCTTGACTAGGGTTAAACTCTGTCACGGTTTCAAAGAATTATACTTATTAGTGCAATTATTGCACTAATTATATCATATTGTCAAAGGATTTGACTGTTATAAGATCATATTTAAAGGAAGATAAAAAACTTTGGCTAATTACAAAGAGAAAAACAGTTTTAGAAATCAAATATAAATTTACATATCTGAGAGACATTTTCAAACACTTTATATATTTTATAGTCAAAGAGAGTGAAAAAAAGTGTTTTTGTTACTAAATTTTCTATGGCACCCTGATCTTTCCCCTAAAAAAAAATGAGTAAAACATTTTCAAAGTCTTTCCTTATACACTTATTTTCAGAAATGCTGTCTTGTTATTATATATCTTTCCATGACTCTATCTAAGGTAGAGAGGAAGAAGTTGTCATGTCCACAGCTTCTGTCTGCAAAGATTATACACATTAGACTTTGACTCACATATAGAAAGAACTAATCTGGGACAGCTGAACCCATTTGCATTCCTGCTGTCTGTCTTTCTTTCTCCTGCCAGGCACATTAATGTAAAGTATATTAAAGTTAGTGTTGGTTTATGTTAGCATAGCAGTCTGTAAACTACGATGTTTCATCTACATCCATATCTCTCACATCCTGCTCAGACTTCCTGCTGCAGAAGTGTAAATTTATGATATGGAGAACTGTGGAGTGGGATGGAGAACTGGGGATGGTCGCCACTGTAGCTAGACAAAATCTAGCCAATACCGTAAATGAGACAGCATTTGTAGCTAGAACAGAACATCTAAACTCCATTGTAATTGGCATGTTCTGTTTTGAAAACACAATTGATGTCTGGTTTTGGAAAACACAGTTATGTCTGATTTTTTTCCTTGGACATAACAGGGATTGCTATATTCAGCAATATTGCAGTGCATGAGTTGTTTTATATTCTTGAAGTTCAGTGCGTACAAGTTTATCTAGAGCCACTGACTATGCCATGTTCATGCCATGTTTTTCTTTTTCTTTTGTAAATGCTTGAATTTCATTTGAGTTCCCTTCCAGGCACCCAGTAGGTGCTTAGGAAAAAACTAGGAAAAAGAAACCTAGGAAAAAAAACTAGGAAAAGCAAAACTTCATAGATTGTTACTAGAAACTCATTAAAAATGAAATAAGAATGATGAGTGAGTAACCACTAATAAAACGAAAACAAATCAGTGTAAAGAGAATGGTGCATGATACTTGCCAAAACTAATGTGTCACTATTTTTTTTGAGTGAGAAAACAATATAGAGATCTGGAGATACAAGCATATTTTAAGGAAATTAATATGAAAACAAAAGGAACTTTTTTTTTTTTTTTTTGTCAAATCTAAAGTAAAATCTAAAGAAAACATGTTCTATGAGTGACACATATCTCTACTGACAGCATTAGAAAATATAGGCACATATGTCAAATACTGATCTGTTACTTCTAGGAGGTACTGATCTGTTCTTCTAGTATTGAAGTACCCCACTATAAGACTGTTAGAATACATGTGACATCTGTATGTCATGGTAAATTAATAATTATTAGTAGGAAGGACAAATTTCAATTCTTATGTTAGTAATGATAGTGTTTGTATATGAGCTTTGAACAGCATAAATACGAGTAATTAAAACAAAAGAGGAGATGTTTTGTTAAATCTTCTGACAAGATTCTCATCTCTGTATAGATTGTCACATTGATAAATATATTTATTTCAAAGTTATGTGACAAAGTTGACATGTATGAAGTTGATTGGTATGACACAGAAGATATAGTCTGAACACATACAGATCCTCTTCAGATCAGGTTTATGTTTAGTCCCTGATAGTGTAGATTAGCCCCACTCTGAATACTTCATTTCAAACTTTAATGCAATATGAAAGCACTAAATGGATTTTATAGAGTAAGTCTTCGATCATATATCCTGCTGAAGAGAGTTAGCATGTCTGCTGAAGGGATTTCTTGCTCCAGTCAGCCTGCAATAGCACATCTCCATGCCTCATAAGATACTAGTTTTCACTCAGATCTGCAAGGCAACTGCTTGAATGGATATCCTTTGACCTATTTCAGTCAGAAATTGCCAATTCAGTCTAACAAGCCCAGTTTTGCTAACACTATTCATTTTGACAGAAACAAATAAGGGAGCATTTGCAGATCAGCCTAGCAGATAGATTGGAGGGGACAAAAACCTCCCAATGGACACAGTGACAAGCAGCTGGCATGGTGAAAGCTTTCAATGACACAGAAGCAGCGGGAAGAGGATGTGTGATCAAGCCCCAAGTGTAAGAAAGATAATGTTACAAACCAGACAAAACAAAACTTGCTGCATCCTTCCTGGGAAAGAGACTACCTTCATCCACTGTCAGGTAAAAGATAACTATGCAAAAGTGAAGTTGCCTAGTATGAGATGGGAATTTAGGATTTTAGTTAAGTAACTAGTAACAACAGATTTATGTCTTGAAAGCTAGAAGACATCATAAATGTCATTGAGCCTGAATTCCTGTAGACAATATATCTTTTACCAGTCAGTAATTGAGGGAAACAACACTGCAAAATTCAAATAGCATTTGAAAAGTGGACTTGCATACTGTTGAAAATGCTCTCTTGATTTTATTAGGAGTCTGGGACACACACAAATGAGAAAGTTGCTGTTCTAATTGTCTCTTTTTAATACAGATTTACTATAGCAAGGTTAGATGTGTTCTGAATTTACATTTTCTTAAAAAGCAACAACAACAACAAAAACACCATGTTTCTGCAGAAAGTCATGCAAGTATTTGCACTGTTCATACATAAAAAGGAGTTTTCAACGGCACTGTTGATCTTTCATCATTGAAATACAGAGGTTAAACCTGAATATTAACCTGCTTAATTGTGCATATTTTAGCTCTTATACCACATAGGATACTGTATGCAAAGTATCCTGCTGTTCAAAGACCTCCATAACACTATGTACAATAAGGAAGGTTAATGACTCTAGAATTTCCTGGCACTTGCCAGACTAAAACAGACCTTTAAAGTAGTGTTCATGCAGGTTTTGTTGTGTGAAAGATAATGTTGTGGGAATTAGGCCTGAGCAAAAGAATTAACATTTCTCAGCCTTGTGGAAGTGCCAGGAAAGTGGGATGATGGCAAAAATAGGCAGGGTATTGCTTTCTGCAGAAAGCCCACAAGCATTGGCATGCTGACCTCTCCTGGTGTTGAACACTGAGGCCCTGATTCTCACTGTGGAATAAACCCCTGGATCTGAACAACTGTGCTGGAAAATTTCAGTTGTTCCACTTCACTTGGTCACAGCTTGACTGTTCAAAGCAGCACAGAAAATAAGCGTCCAATCATCAGCTTCAAGCTTTTGATAAAGACTGTTTTTTTTTTTTGTTTGTTTTGTTTTTTTTTGGCATCCAATGTAAATCTGACTTTAGCAAAACAAATTTAACAAGTGGAAAAGTGTGGAATAGCCTAGCCACTGTTTTCAGTTCCTGAAGTCAGTGTAGAGGCCTAGACGTATGCAAGCTGTTCCATCTGAAGCATATGGCTTGGTGTGCTGCTTTTACATATCCAGCATATTTTGCATTTTTTACAACATGACATATGGGTTGCATTTCAGATTTTTGAAGTCTTGTAGTTCTAAGGAAATCTCTGCCTCTCCTGTGACACCCAGATGGGGGATGGGAGCCTGGGTAAGCCAGACAAATCAGAAAGTCTTATGGCATCTTGGAAAAAAAAAAAAAAGAAAAAAGAAAAAAAGACTGTTGTACCACCATTAAGTAATTAACAGGCACTGTCCTGGACTATTCATGTAACCAAAGGCTGAATGTCAAACCTTGTCATGTGGTTTGCCCCTGCAAGTATTGTTTATCCTTTTCTTTTCTCCATATAAATGGTGCCTCATAGCTAAACTGAAATGGTCTCCAGGTGACTGAAAAGCAGCTCTCTTTTTTTTACAGCTAACACAAATAACCTGAGTCTGAGCTCATAAATATTGCCAGCTACTGCTGTGACAGCAGATATCTAAGCCAGTCTGCCTTCCCATGGGTTTTCACAATGTTCCCAGAATAATACTGATCTTTACAGCCTGTACACTATGAATCTAAATAAAAAGGGAAGAAAAATAATGAATTCAAAAAATGCTGATGTTATTCTAATGAAACCACATACAAAACCATAATGGATCACTTTTGGCATTGCCATAACTTTATGCAAAATGTTGTGGTAACCAAGCTTTACTGCAGCCTGACTCCCCTCTGCATGGTAAATGTAAAATGCTTGGGTTTCAATGTTTAATCAAATAATTTCCCCTTCTCTAAAACTAGAATTCAACACATAAAAACCAATTGGATATCATCATAGTCAAATCAAACATCTCAAAGGAACTTTTGTAAGGCAGCTTGAAAGATTTGCAGATGGTTCAGACTAAGAAGGTGAAAATCCCTTTCGCAGCTGAGTTAACATGTTTTGGTATGAAGGACAATGTCCATTTGAAATCAGCCAAATTGAAGTCAGCTCTGAGAAGCATGAATGGAACTAGTGGGACATTTCTGCTTCTGCCTGGAAAAACTAATTTTAAATACGATAAAAGAATATTATCAAATTAGTATATAGATTTATATGAAAAACTTTGAGCTCCAGTGAAGATCAGTAGCACATACATGTATTTCAAGGTTTAAGTGAGGGTCATTTTGTAACTTTGTTGTAAAGATCTTTTTCTGTATCTCAGTATTAGCTTCCATGGTCAAGAAGATTTGATTAGCTGCACAATGGAAAACAGCTGAGAAATTAGTGCCAAAATTTTATATATCATTATATTACATGAAAAAAATGTGCTTTTCATCTTTTTAATCAGCTTATTTCACAATAAGTACCACAGAGAACTTGAACCCATTTCCAGGCTTTGACTGATCAAAGGAAGGCTATTTAACCATTCTGTTAAACCAATTGAGGGTTCAAAGTGCCTAGTAGTAAAGACTTGTACTAGAGTTATGCTAGTGTCATGCTTGAAAGGTACATCTGTTACTGTGTTACATTATGGTAAAAGGTATATACTGCCCATCTGCAAGTCTGTATATATAAACATAACAGGGTTGACCCCCAAGCACTATCACTTATAATAACATGCTCCTTTAAAAGTTAGGCCAGATTTTAGAATACTGAAGAACTCAAAGACTGTGATGGACAAGGTAAGGAGTTATATCTGTTCTCCCTCTCCAAGGGCATGTGTTCAGTGTTACTTTACCTGCATGGTCCTGCTTCTCATTCTCAGCACTCATTCTATGGACTCATAGTGCAAGAAAATATGTTATCCCTGAACATCATAAAGACATGTAGTGCCATGAAAGGAGGAATTCAATAATTTTTACTTTTACAGTACAGTAGCCTGCAGCATAAAAACCCCTCAGGAATCCTTACAGACTGAATCCTTACAGCAAAACCTAACACCTATTCTGCTTCAGCACATCACATGATAGTATGAGAAAGTGTAAAGGAATTATACAAAAAACTGAAAAATAAAGCTGTAGCGTTATAAAAAGATCCATTGAATCTTCCGTTACTTTTAAGCTTTACCACTCCTTTGAAAGGTTGCCCTTCCAGCAACAGAAATCCCCAGAGCTTTGGCTGAGATTTTACTCAAGAACAGACTTGATATTTCTTATCAACAATTGTGAAATTGTGAAAATTTGACTTTTTTCAGATATAAAAACTAGAGAAGTGATAATGTGTTATAGGCTGTGTGTCAGAGCCATCAAGATGTTGGAGAGGCCAAAACCTGTCAGATATATCAGGTCACCCCTGCCCTCTTTCTTATTAATGATTCCTAAGACTCTGTTTAGGGCCATTTTCAAAGACAAATTCTGGGATAGATTTACTACTAGATTATTATGGAAATATTGTTAAATGTATTGAAGTATGAAACATTCATATTATATCATAGATTTAAATGTAAGCACAAGAAAGATGTTGATCTATTAGAACTGGTCTGAGGACAGGGGAGAGGGCATACAAGATTGATCAGGGGGCTGGATCACCTTTCCTATGAAGAAAGGTTGAGAGAACTGGGACTGTTCAGCCTGGAGAAGGCTCAAGAGGGACCATATGTCAGCTTTTCGATACTTAAAGTGGACTTATAAAAAAGATGGAGAACAACTTTTTGCTCATTCAGATAATGACAGGACAAGGGAGATTGGTTTTAAAATAAAAGAAGGGAGATTTAGATTAGAGGTTAGGAGAAAATTCTCTCAGAGGGTGGTGAAACCCTGGAACAGGTTACCCCAAGAAGTCCCATCCCTGAGGATGTTCCAGATGAGGTTGGACAAGGCCCTGGGCAACCTGATCTAGTGGGTGGCATTGCTGCCCATGGCAGGAGGGTTGGAACTAGATGATCTTTAAGGTCCCTTCCAACTCAAATCATTTTATGATTCTATGATTTTTCACACAGAATCACAGAATCACACAGAATCACAGAATCACAGAATTTTCTAGGTTGGAAGAGACCTCAAGATCATCGAGTCCAACCTCTGACCTAACGCTAACAGTCCCCACTAAACCATTTCCCTAAGCTCTACATCTAAACGTCTTTTGAAGACCTCCAGGGATGGTGACTCCACCACTTCCCTGGGCAGCCTGTTCCAGTGCCTCACAACCCTTTCAGTGAAGAAGTTCTTCCTAACATCTAACCTAAAACTCCCCTGGCTCAATTTAAGCCCATTCCCCCTCGTCCTGTCACCAGGCACGTGGGAGAACAGGCCAACCCCCACCTCGCTACAGCCTCCCTTGAAGTACCTATAAAGAGCGATAAGGTCGCCCCTGAGCCTCCTCTTCTCCAGGCTGAACAAGCCCAGCTCCCTCAGCCGCTCCTCGTAGGACTTGTTCTCCAGGCCCCTCACCAGCTTTGTCGCCCTTCTCTGCACCCTCTCAAGCACCTCCATGTCCTTCTTGTAGCGAGGGGCCCAAAACTGAACACAGTACTCGAGGTGCGGCCTCACCAGAGCTGAGTACAGGGGGACGATCACCTCCCTAGCCCTGCTGGTCACACTGTTCCTGATACAAGCCAGGATGCCGTTGGCCTTCTTGGCCACCTGAGCACACTGCTGGCTCATATTCAGCCGACTATCCACCATCACTCCCAGATCCTTCTCTGCCTGGCAGCTCTCCAACCATTCCTCTGCCAGCCTGTAGCTCTGCTTGGGGTTATTGCGCCCCAGGTGCAGGACCCGGCACTTGGCCTTGTTGAACTTCATGCAGTTGACCTCAGCCCATCGGTGCAGCCTATCCAGATCCTCCTGCAGAGCTTTCCTACCCTCAAGCAGATCGACACACGCACCTAACTTGGTGTCATCTGCGAACTTACTGAGGGTGCACTCGATGCCCTCGTCCAGATCATCGATGAAGATATTAAAGAGGACCGGCCCCAGCACCGAGCCCTGGGGGACGCCACTAGTGACTGGCCTCCAACTGGACTTGGCTCCATTCACCACGACTCTTTGGGCCCGGCTATCCAGCCAGTTTCTAACCCAACGAAGCGTGCGCCAGTCCAAGCCAAGAGCAGCCAGTTTCTTGAGGAGAATGCTGTGGGAAACGGTGTCAAAAGCCTTGCTGAAGTCAAGGTAAACCACACCCACAGCCTTTCCCTCATCCACCCAGCGCGTCACTCTGTCATAGAAGGAGATCAGGTTCGTCAGGCATGACCTGCCTTTCATAAACCCATGCTGACTGGGCCTGATTGCCTGCTTCCCCTGCAAGTGCTGCATGATGACTCTCAGGAGGATCTGCTCCATGAGCTTTCCTGGCACTGAGGTCAAACTGACAGGCCTGTAGTTTCCCGGGTCTGCCCTCCGGCCCTTCTTGCAGATGGGCATCACGTTTGCTAGCCGCCAGTCGATTGGGACCTCCCCCGATAGCCAGGACTGCTGATAAATGATGGACAGTGGCTTGGCCAGCTCCTCTGCCAGTTCCCTCAGTACCCTTGGGTGGATCCCATCCGGCCCCATCGACTTGTGCACATCTAAGTGCCGTAGCAGGTCACCAACCAGTTCTTCATGGATAATGAGGGCCACATCCTGCTCCCCATCCCCTTCCACCAGCTCAGGGTACTGAGTATCCAGAGAACATCCGGTATTGCCGCTAAAGACTGAGGCAAAGAAGGCATTGAGCACCTCCGCCTTTTCCTCATCTCTTGTAACTAAGTTTCCCCCCGCATCCAGTAAAGGATGGAGATTCTCCTTAGTCCTCCTTTTTGTGTTGATGTATTTATAGAAACGTTTTTTGTTATCTTTAATGGCAGTAGCCAGATTGAGCTCCAGATGAGCTTTGGCCTTCCTAATTTTGTCCCTGCACAGCCTCGCTACTTCTTTAAAGTCCTCCTTAGTGGCCTGCCAACTTTTCCAAAGCTTATAAACCCTCTTTTTCCTCCTAAGATCAAGCCACAATTCTCTGTTGAGCCAGGCTGGTCTTCTTCCCCGCCAGCTCGTCTTTGGGCACGTGGGGACAGACCGTTCCTGCGCCATTAAGACTTCCCTCTTGAAAAGCGCCCAGCCTTCCTGGACCCCTCTGCCCTTCAGAACTGCCTCCCAAGGGACTCCACCAACTAGTGTCCTGAGCAGCTCAAGGTTACTCATTTGTGACTCAGAAGGAAATGAGATCTGTATTTCTATTAGAATTTTCCCTACAAAGAGGAAAATGTGGAGGAGTTTTGGAGACGAGCTCTGGACTTTCAAGGATACCTGAGAAAGGTAGAGAAAAATTATTGAAATAAGTTTAAGTTAATGAAAATACTAGTTCTAATGAAAATACTAGTTCATGCATCATTATAATAACTTATCCCTCCTACACTGTAATATCTAATAACAGTAATCTACAGATTTGAAAATTTATACAAGAGCTGCACTAAGCATCTCACATAGTCAAGCTTGAGTATGGCAGATGATTCCTATATCTCCTAATCCATAAAGTTCTTTTTGTTCTTTCTGCTGTTATAGTTCAGCATGTCAACTATGGGATGAGACTTAGAACTATGAAATAGAGTTGGATAATTTACTTCCAGTGAAGATATACAAAATTTGAGGGAAAATTGCATTTTAAGTTGGGCTATAACTCTTAGTGAACCCAAGCTAAACTCAGCCAATGTTGGGCAGAAAACAAACAAAAAATGTGCAGACTTTTCTAAAATCAAAGTTTTCATGTCTACCAACATAGGATACTAAAATTTATTTTGACCTTTTCATATATGTCCAACTTTCGATTTTTAAATAACAGGTTCCTCAACAGAATGCAGGTAGCTAGAAGAAAGGAAAAGGAAAAGAAAAATTTCATTTTTCAAGTTAAGTGCTGTGTAACTTGGCACAGGAAGGCAGCACGAACAACTACAGACCCACGACTAAAATGCAGAGAGTAAATTTTCTTTTGTTACCTTGCCAACCAGGGGATCCCTGAGGAAACACCCAGGCAGAGGCACACAAATGGGGACATGGGCACCACTAAGTTCAGTCCATGCTAGAAGATCACTGACCTGCTCTTTACACCTATTTATCAAAGATTTATGCAGGCATAGTTTTTATCACTGCTCTGTGATTCTCACTGGGCTTTTTGATCTTCTCTGTACCAAAGCCAGGAGCTCAAGTACGTCCAATAGGGCACCTCCAAGTCTACCAAACACCTATGTTACCTATACACAGACGTGCTACTTGCCAAACACAGAGGATAAACAGTAGTAGGTATAATTTATGTTTCCCTACATTACTATTCTCCAGATTTTATGCATTACGAGATGCAAGGTCACTTGATCATATTTATAATCCTTCTCACCAATCTTCTGCTTTTAACCCATTCCTCCCAACAAATGCACATTAAGTAGATACTAAGTTTGTCACTTTATCTTAATTTGTTGAACTTTCCAAATCCTTATCCCAAAATTTCTGTTTCTGTGTAACATTAATAGATTTTAATATTTCCATTTTTTTTGCTCCAGCCAGCCACCTCAAGACTCTTACTGCAATGTGTGATTTCCCATTTTGACATTTCTTCTGTGTGTTTCTCTGGGACAATCACTTTCCTTACACAGAGTCACTGTGGTATTTAGAAAAAGAAACAATACTACATGCCTATTTCACAGTGTTAAGTTTTAAACAAGGTTTTCAAACCAGTCTGTGTTTCCTCAGGGTTTTTCATTGAAGGATAATAAAGAATTATTTTGTCAGTGGAACAGATAGTTTTTCTGCAAGATGTATTCACTCATTGACAAGATAAAACAGTGGTAACTAGTGGTTGGGTTGCAAAAGCAATCAATTGCTGTGTGAGTTCTGAGGTCAGCCTCTGCCAGACTCAGCCTCAATGTTTTTGTTGACTTCTAAAGATTAGACAAGTGTTATTTAAGCCATAGGAAAAGATTGACAAAAACTGTATCTTGCAAGCCAAGAGGCAGAAAAACAAAAATTAATTGTGGGACAGGTGTTTTTTGTTTCAGAAGGGCTGACATTTTAATTGTTATGAATGTAAGTAATTTCACTTCAGTGAGAACTCAATGAATATGGACATCAGTCATTTTTTGTTGAAGCCATCTGGTGCAGACATAAAATAATGCTAGAAATAATGAAGAGGGTAAGAAAATGTCATTTTTTTCTGTTAATCTTTAGATATTAATTTAAATTTAAGCCCAATTAATTTGCAGTTAGAATAGATGTAGGTGTTAATGCTTATGAGTAATATACACTACTGTCTCTGTCTCTTTTTTGCTGAACCCCAAAATTCAGGAGCAGCTATTCATAACTGCTGAAAACCACATATTTTACTAACATCAGTGCTATCTCCTGTTTGCCTTTTAGAAGCTGGAGTCAAGAAGAATATGTTAAAGTTTCTAAGTGTATAAAAAAAGGCTTACACAGGTAAATACACTACCATTTGTATATCAGAACGAGCTGAAGAAAGTCCTTGGAATTGAAAATGACAAAGAAATTACATATAAGCAGTTTGACAGAGTACAAACGATTATATGAAAAAGAACACTAGAATACTAGAAAATTAATAGTCTCTTCTATACAAATCATTCAGACCTAGTTGTGTCCTCTAAATTATGTGTAAGGAAGGATATTTTCAGGAAATACTGAAACTTTATGAAATTTAGCCCTGTTTATGGGGCTTATTTAAGAGGTTAAGTAAGTTACTTATTACCATAGTAATACTTAGCACAGCTACAGCAGAGTGCTCAGTAGTCTGCTATTGTAACCACCTGGTCTTGACTCCAGGCCTTTCTCTCTCCTGTCCCAGTTAATTTTTAGGACAAAGTAGGACAACATTAACAATAATAGATGAAAGCAATTGCCAGAGAATATCTCTTGGCATAGTGGTTAAGAATCTCTATTCTTGAATCAAGCAGAATAGACATTGAGACACTGGAATGGGCTGTCCGGGGAAGTGGTTGAGTCACCATCCCTGGAGGTCTTTAAAAGACATTTAGATGTTGAACTTAGTGATATGGTTTAGTGGAGGACTTGTTAGTGTTAGGTCAGAGGTTGGACTTGATGATCTAGAGGTCTCTTCCAACCTATACAATACTGTGATTCTGTGATTCTGAGAATGTAAATTTAAACCTTGATTGCTTTCATATCAAAGGTTACTGTCATAACCATTGCTTCTGTTCTTTACCTAAAAAAGATACCAGACCTAAAAATCCTATTATTTCCCTCCATGAACAACCCCAGAAGCAGAGCATCTGTCTCAGACTTTGCTTCCTTGTTCTTTGGCAATTTCTTGCCACTCTGTACTACCCATGGTTGGCAGCTGGGCACTGAAAGCATGGGATAGCTGTTTTCAATTCCTCCTCTTGGCACTATAGTCTACATCTGTGCTCATAAATTAAACATTCCCAGGACCATTCTTGGCATGGAGGCCAGCTGGAATGGAGCATTCCACGTACATACTATTGCACTCCCCTTCCAACTATGGTGACATCATCCAAACTGTCCAATAGGAGCAATCCTTGGCCTGTTGTAGCTCCCAACTGTGCATGACAATTGTCTGGGAGAGTCATATTGGACCCAAAGCCAGAACTGCACTAGAGACTTTTTAACAGTGTGGATGATTATGTTCCAATGGTTGGTAATGTTCCCTGCATGACTCTAATGTAGATACAGCTACAACATTCTTCATCAGAAAGAAACAGCAGTTGCAAGGAGCATCTTCTTAGCCATATGCAAATATGCTTAGATTTTCTACAGTCCAGTACAGATTACACTCTATATATGGCATTCCCAATATCTGTTGAGTTTTTATCAAGTTGTTCATGGAAGAAGTTTCTATTAAAACAAGTCTGGTAAAGAGAAAAGCTATTGAAAACAAGGTCCTATTAGTGTATGCAAACTGGTATTCCATTAGTGGGCATCCTACAATTGTATATTTGCATATATTGAGCATCACTTTCCTTAAAGACTCAATTTTCAAGTCTACCAGCAAAATGTACACTTGTATTTTTGTAACTGCAACTTATATTACAAATGTATATCTGGATATTTGTGACTCTGATGAATTTATTGTTAGTGAAAATTACATACTTGAGACTTAGAGGTACTAAATGTTTGTGCATTTCATTCCCCTCAAGACTGAGAGTTTCTAATGTGTTTCATTAGTTTCAGTTAGTTGTGCAATTTCACAGCTTGTGCACAAAAATGGAAAATATTAATTAGCAATTTCCTTGTTTGTTTGAGTAAAAGCATTACAGACTACTTGAAATCTGCTGCCAGGTTTTTCTGTATTTATTCTACTGTTCAGAGGAAAATTACTAATAGTGTTAGAAAGTATTGAAAAGATTAAATATAGATATATAGCCTTGGGGAGTGTAAATTCACATGTTTTTAATTGATTATGATATCTAGGGAAACACTCTTCGAAGAATAATAATTTTAGAGCAGCATATTTTGACAAGCACATGTGCCAATTTAAAAATCTGTGATCAACTTAAAATAAGTTTTAAAGACAACAAAGAACTGTTTCTAACAGTATAAGGAACTAACACTGTCTTAAAAACATGTTTTTTCTAGAATTGATTCACACAGCATATAGAAATTCCCTAAACCTTTCAACCTTTTTATACAATTCTGAGGGGCAAATTTTAATCTCAGTTACACTGGTGTGAATTGAATAATGCCTTTGAAGATAGCAGAGTTACCCCTAATATATACAAGCATAAATGAGAGCAGAATTGAGCATATAAAGTCCTGGTCTGAAAGAAAAAAAATACAAAACAAAACACAACAACAATTGGCTTCAAACTGGGAGCACTAAAGAACTGCTTGCTAGGCAGGCTAATCAATGGCACCTCAAGCACTGAGTGGAATTTTTAAATGCTCATTAATATTAGGTAGCTTTTTCATTCTCTCTCCCTTTTGTATTTAGGAAGTTTATTCTCTAATTGGCACAAGTGGATTTCCATCCATTTTTGCATGATTACATTAATCTAGGTTACAGCACATAGAGAGGGAATAGTACAAATGAGCCAACTGATGCTTGGCAAAGCTGCTAATTTATTTTGCTCTTCTTTCATAAAACAGACAAAAGAATTTCCTAGAATATATTCATTAACACACAGGAGCAGAAGTAATTTTTCATTTCTGAAGACATAAGGTCTTAAAAATAGGTGATGTATTACATCTATGATAATATCAGGAACTTTTGTTCTGGAGCTGGATATCTATGATCTTGCAAATGCTATTTTGCCATTTCATTTTAAGTCTCCCTTCCATCCCCTTTGTTGACTTGTGCAAGTACTAGCTGACCTTTCCTTGCCTTGTACCTTTCCTTGACCTTTCCTGTACTTGGGAAAAAGGAGGCTAACCTTTCAATTTCAGATTTCTTGTCTTAATAACTGACAATGTGTTGAATTCTGTTCACAGTAAAATAAATAAATAAATAAATAAACAAATAAAAGCAAAGTCAGTA